>NW_009798264.1:635788-653022 GCF_000520075.1 Aphanomyces astaci | reverse complement strand
CCTAGTTGAGTACCGCAGGACACACGCCGTAACTGTGATGGTCGCCACCACATGCTGCAGTTGCCAGTGGTGTTTACGCCAGTCGCTGGCGTTACGGAGTTCCTTGGCGTCGTTCTCGGTGCATATGTCCTGTAGTAGAGTTTATACAACAGTTTTGTACAATATGAGTTCCTCATCCAAATTGACTGTGAACGGTGATGGTAATGGACGTGAGTATATACTAGTAAAATGCATGTCCATATCACCTCCTTTAATGGTCATTGCACTCCATGTTCATTATCACTTGGGCTACGTGGATTCGATAAGCAACGTCGCATGCCCTTGCCGTGCTTCCCATCGCAAGCCCCACAGTTTTGACAGTGACCTACTCGTATAGGTTTTGAGTAAAATATCGAATAATTTGAATTTTATGTCCAAAAATGAAATTGTGGATAGTTTTTGAGTTATGTCGAATAAATCTATGAATATCATGCTCAAAACCTCAAATTGTATGGATGACTCACGTTTTTGTCACGTCGCAGGGTTGCTCTGAACTCACTTAGACACTTGAAGTGTCTCGTCGAGATTATCCCATCCCACCATCATTTCCTTAATGTTCTGTTTTACTCATCAAATTGTGTCCGTTCATCCCAAATACCACTGTATCCACAGCTGGTTGCCTCAGAATTACCACCAAACGACACACATTCAATGGGTTAGTCCGATTTTCCATATTTCCTTCGCGTTTTTCCGCTTGAGTCCGATTTTGGCAGGCAGGTTACCCATCGACGACTACCGAGGACACGTTACCCATCGACGACTACCGAGGACACAAATCGGTTGGACGATGCATTCGTCCTCACAATTACATACCACTGTATAACTACCGGTATGACAAATGACTGTACAGTACTGGTAATCCTCGCCATCCTTCCCATCTGTACAATTCTGTCAATAAAACAGTCCCACTGTTGTTTGACCCGAAATACTGTTTCAATGAGGTTATTAAGAAACTGTAAATGATCAGACCCCCTCACCTCTTACTAGATCGCTAGTGGTTAGCAATCGCTAACCACTGAGATACACTTAACCCCGGAGATTTAGTATCGTATGTCCTCACTGGGGGTAGGACGGAGTCCCAGGTTACAGGGCTACTGGCGAAATGGTGTATCCGGATGTATTAACTCCCTCATTGACAGTGAAACGGTTTTCGGATCACAACAACAGTGGAACAGTTTTTAATGAGGGGATTATACTTCCCATCTTGGCTATGTGCACGCGGGGGTAGGATGAAGTCCCGGGGTTACAGGGTTACGGGAAGACATTTTGCTTGACAGTGAACGGTTTTCAGTCTGGGCTGACAGTGAATGAACGTATCCAGATTTTCTGAACATTATCTCATAACGTTACTACTCTGGAGTATGTAGTATCTCGAAGTAGCTTCCATCTGTCGCATTTTTCTTCCTACACTCTTCCTACTACTACAGTAGGTAGTATTCCTTCAACAGCAACACACGATGGACCACCTTGATCGGTCCTGGCCTCTTGCAATTCCAAGCTTTTGAGACAGATATTTCTGGAGAATATCCCCGACATACTTCCGATAACGTTTAACCTTGCGATTTGCTACCCTTCTTGTTTGTGATTATTCGCTACATCGATAACGTTAACCTTACGGTTTTCTACCCTCCTCGTTTGTGATTATTCGCTACACGGCTGACTGTCTAACACGAATGATCTACCCTGTGACGTTCAAGGAATCGATCGATCCCTGGAGGCACAACAATCAATTCATTTTCAATTTCACGGCTGCCATGGCAAGCCACGGTAACAAGGAGCCGGCGGACTTGGAGGAACGCCTGTCGTACGTCCACTCGAACACGGCCAAAGACGATGATGGGTACGTCGAAGCGAAATCACCCAAGGACCTGGAAGACGGGGCGCTGGCTGAAGGGGGTGCGCTGAACTTGTTCTCCCGCGAAGCGTATGCCCTGTTCATACAGTACGGCGCCATCGGGATCATCTACAACATAATCCCCGCGCTCCGTTACCCCATCTTCAACGTCTACCTCAACTTGGAGGGTTACCAAACGTCATCGTACAGGGTGTTGATTGTGATTGGGTGGTCGTTCAAGGTCTTCTTTGGCCTGTTGTCGGATTGCGTCCCCATCTATGGCTATCGTCGCAAGTCGTGGATTTTGATCGGGTGGGCCATCACGATGGCCTGTCTGAGTGTGATGGCGTTTACGCCGTTCGGCGAGCCATTTTGCAACCGCGAAAAGACCAAGTATTGCGCTACGCCTTTGGAAGAGGTGCCAGAGCCCGAGCTGCAGTACTTCAACTTCTCCGCCCCCGACAACGGCACGCTGTTCATCCTTCTGTCCATGTTTATCGCGTTTGGGTACGTCTTGGCTGCGAGTGCGTCGGACGCAATGGTGGTCGAGTACGCCCAGCGTGAACCCGCTGCCATCCGCGGCCGCATCCAGACCGCTATCTACACCGTGCGAACGATTGCTGGCATCCTCTCTTACTGTGTGAGTGCGTTCGGGCTGAACGGCCCCAACTACGGCGGGTCATTTTCGTTTGCATTGTCGCCGAATGCTCCGTACGGCATTGCCTTGGTGCCGTGTGTTCTGGTGGTGCTCTCGACGATATTTGTTCTTGTGGAGAAGAAGTCTGAGCCTGTGTCCTTCTCCCTATGGTGGGGCAAGTTTTGGGAATCTCTCCAGAGTCGCGTGTTGTGGCAAGTTTGTTTGTTCCGATTCCTCAGCAACGTGTTCAATGGCGTCAAAACCACTGCGACGTTACCAATTCAGACGTACTGGGCGGGGGTCGAACCTCTCAACGATGCGCTCTCGGACGTCTTTGGTAATATGGTTTTTGCTTCTGTTTTGGTGATCGTGGGCAAATGGGGGCTTCACTGGAATTGGCGCTGGACCATCGCCGCTGGTACACTCGGAATGGTCGCCGTCGACGGCTTTGTCGTGTTTTTCACCATCTGGGACGTCGTGCGTAACCAGTGGTTCTTCAATGGAGTGGGGTTGGCCGAGGAATTTCCCCATGGTCTCCGCTTTATCGTGGCCACGTATGTGGCCGTGGAAATCGCCGACAAGGGCAACGAAGGCGCCACGTACGGCCTGATCACCACTGTGAGCAACCTCTCGGGCCCCTTTGCCAGCATCATTTACAAGTACGTCAACTCGTACTTCAAAGTAAGTCAGAATGATGTCAAGTCCGACACGCTCGAAGTGCGGTGGGATGTCACGTACGTGTACTTTGTTTCGTACGGGGCCAAGGCCGCGTCGTTGATTTGGCTGTTCTTGCTGCCTCCACAAAAGGCAGAAGTGAAGGCCCTGAAGGCGCGCGGTGGTAAGAGCAAAGTGGCAGGGTTCATTCTCGTGTCCGTGTTTTTCTTCTGCGTGTCGTTCGCCGTGTCCAGCAACATCATGTCCATCTTCCCCTCCACCAAGTGCTACCGCATCGCAGGGGGCAACGGAGTGTTGGACCCCAACACGGGCAAGTGCCCCCTCAAGTAGAGAAAGATGTCTTGCATTTTAAAGTAGCGTAAAATGTGCATTGCATATCTCGTGTTGTCCTGGCGGTTCCAATATTGATCCATGAATGAGGCGATCAACATCTAAGCTTTGTGTTACGGTATAAAGTAGTAATCACGTGGCTACGTACTGGTCGGGGGTCGAACCCATCATCAACAATTCGATGGCTAGCATCCTTGGGCACTTGTTTTACTGTATTTAACAAGTCACCCTAGATGCTAGACAGCGAGTCGTTACTCTGGAATTCTGGTTCATGGTGGCTTGATGGGAGCTGTAGTGAAATGAGCGGTGAGCAATCTCGTGGGCACCACCAACGTGATCCTCGTCGACGGGCGTGTCATCTTTCGAAGTCAAGTACTGCTTGAAGGCGACTCAGGGACGTCGTGCGCAACCAGGGGTACTGTACTGTAAAGGCATGGCTCTGGCCGACAACGTCCCCGCTGGCCACGTTTGTGGCGGTGGAAGTGGCGGCGCCTCGTACGGCCTGGCCTGATCACGATGAGCCCGTTTGACGGCATTGTCTACAAGGACGTCGCCTGGTTTTTCACGGTGTCCCAGAACGACCTAAAGAGCGACAGACACCACCGACGTACGGGGATGACGTCATGTCAGTGTACATTTCGTGTGCGCGTGCAAATTGGAGTCGTTGGAGTTGGTTGTTATTGCTGCATCCCCCAAAGGCAAACCCTATCTTCGACTGCCAGCACAAGCCGTGGATGTTGATCGGACGGGCCATCGCGACGAGCTGTCTGATTATCATGACGTTTCGTCGTTGGCGAGCTGTTCTTCAACCGCGAAAAGACCAAGTATTGTGGACGCCGCTGGAAAATGGTCCCGACGGCCGACCTCCAGCACTTCAACCTGGACGCCCCCCTCAACCAAAGCACGCTGTTCGTCGTGCTATTCTTGTTTTCTACGTTCGGGTACGTCATCACCGCCTGTGGGTCTGTTACACCAAGCGAGAACGCAGTCACCAGTACGCGAGGATGCCAGCGAGCGAGCGCATGACGTAGATGGCGGTCTGGATTCTAGATGCGGTCACGGATTCCAACAGGTACTCGCTGGGCGTACTCGACCACCATCACGTCCGACGCACTCGCAGCCAAGACGTACCCAAACGCCATAAACATGGACAGAAGGATGAACAGCGTGCCGATGTTGGGGCGGAAATGAAGTACACTGCAGCGAACCTCGTCCAACGGCGTACCACAATAACGTAGAGTTTCAATGAGACTTACTACCCCCATGACCTAAGCAATTTGGATACTCAAACACAAACGATACATGGACATGAGAGGTCTGAGGGTGACCCCCCCAGAGCCATTAACAGGGGTGGGTTTTAATAGACTGTGAATCAGGAGAATAACCATTCATTAATCAAAACCATGGCCCCAACCAGTCCACCGTCGTCCTCGGGCTATGCTTCCTACTTCTTTCACTCATTGGGAGAACACAAGCATGAGTGCAAACCGATTGGCCCGGGCCCCTTCCTCCACCTATCTCCCCACTCCAATTGGTCAATCCCATATTACTTGTCGCTGATTGGCTACGATCTAATTTCGATTATCTACGCGAATAATATTCTGATGGATTTATAGCTTGCTGTAAAGGCGATCCGTGTGCTTTTCAACGACACGGCCCCTAAGAGCCAATCGGTTAATTGATTTATATATAGCACATGGGATCAAGAACATAATACAGAATTCGTACGGTGAAACAGTAGGTTTTACAGTTTGTAGGCTTGCAAGGTGAGCTGCCTTACGAATTCCATATATCGATCTGAAATAGTTCAAATTTTATTGAATGAAGCTTCATCTTTGTATGGAATAATTTAAATTCCTCTAAACGCATCTTTTTGATGAATTCGAAAGGCAGCCTGGCTTACCAAATTTCTGTCCAATTATATGATGGAAAAGTGAAAATAACTGGCCAATAGGATCGTGTTATTCGCTTTGCTACATTGCTACCTGTAGGCTGCAGCTATTGGATTGTGAGCTACAGTACTACCGGTAGAATGCAATACCTTGCTCCTATCCGCACGCTTGAGCCTGGCGATGGTCATGCAGTATGACTTGGTCCTCGTCTTGTCGAAGCATAGGTAGTGGTGGTTCTTGGCGTAGTGGGCGCTCTGGTGGATGTGCTGGGCTCGGGTGCCGTCTGTTTTCGCTCCCGTCGTTATCCGGACGGGGACCTCTTGCGGAGGCCGAATTAACTGACTTATTTATGGAATTCGTATGTATTAATAGAGAGATTGCCTACGATTTCATATTTAACCATCAAAACACTCGTGTACAGTGATTGGATAATTCAATCACAAATCCGTGCCCATCACGAAACACTATTGAGGATAGTCCTTGGCAAGGCAGGCTGCATGATACGAGTGCAATTATACGTCGATGGAATAGTATCATAGTCATGTACTATGTTAGTAGTTTCGACATCAACGTTGACTGTAGTAAGCATCCATTCCGTCACCACGACCTTGCCCGTTGAAAGGCATCAGCTACCGTCGGACGACTCCAACGTGCCTCTGCATGGAGTAATGTAATGCCATACTTCGAAGTACATACTACATACTAGTACGTCAAGGTCCTCAAAGGTAAACATCCAACCACGTGATATTAACGACACTCCTGAAGTAGAATTTATGCAGTTGTGTGCACTTGAATTGGAGAAATGTAGATAGGCCACTGTCAACAACTTGACCCGTAAATAGTTCAATACTTGCTTCATAACAGAGATATACTTATTTCTCTTGTGTGCTTATGGCCCACATACTAGTAAGAATTTCCATAATGTCTTGATATTCGCAAACGCGTCCAGCTCGATTATCAACATACTAGTATCACTATAACTCTTCCATAACGATCGCTCCTTCCTACTACGTACACAACGCAGCACAACTTGCGCACTGCTAATGTGACATACCTAGTGCTATCAATGGCATTACCATTAGGAAGCCTCACACTCCCTTTTGGGATGTGACGTGTGCGATAGAGGAGGATTGGCAATTTGTGATTTTCTTGAGATCTCATTGGATATGAAAATCGTAGGACCAGCTCCCTACGATTTCGTCAATTCACAAATGAACTGCGAAATTTTATGTTTGCTACAAATTCGTATATAACTTGGAAAAAAAACGAGGTGGAGGATTTCGAAATGTGAAATGGCGAAATCGTAGGGGTGTGCGCCTACGATTGCATACAAAAGTCAAGTTCTGGCCTACGAATTCCGTAGAATGTAAATTGCAAACTGAGGTCTCTTACTACGCATTACTTTTTCTGGTCTATTTTAAGTCTAATCATTTCGTCCAATGAAAATGCGCCAACAATGCACATCTTTCAACCGCACGACGAATGGCGGCCTGCTGCACATAATGCAGACTAACGGCCTTACCGATCATGAGACCATGAGCCGACCTCTAAAAAGGCTCATAGGTCTTTCTGCAGCGCCATGCATAACACTTCCCCCTAAAGGGGGTGTCCGAGGGTCTTCTCGAGTTCAGTGGCCATTTGCTTCACTTCTTCTTGGTCTTCATGTTGGTGAACCCAGCGGCGGAAAACGATGGAGATGTCTCCATAGAGGGAGCGAACGGGCTTCCATGAGGCTTCGTCTTCATCGAGGCCAAACCAGTAGACGAGGGCTTGGTATTCGCGGTTTTCTACTCGGACGTCGCCGAGCTTGGCCACATGGAACCCTTCATTGCCAAAGGCAATATGGTCGGCTAGGTCTTCGGTCACATCGCGGCCGCCTTCGCAATACATCTTGGGTCGGCAGGCGTGGTGGAGGGACAACTCGTAAGGATGCACCAACTGCTGGGTCTCCATGACATAGTCAGTCTCGACTCGGACGATCTTGCTTGGGCCGCGCCAGTGCAGGGACAATTTGTTGCCTTGGCGGGAACTTGGCCAACGAGGACAACGTCGCCGATCACATACTTCTGCACCTGGACGGCCATGGACTTGGCTTGGCGGTCGCGGGCTTGGCGTCGCTTCTTGGCGCTTGTCACAGCCACTTCGCGGTGCAGCTGTTCCATCGCTTCATGCAGCTCGTCCATGTGCTTCTTGCGCGTGGAGTCCTGTTTTTAGAGAATTCAAAGTCCGCTCAAGTGATCGACAGCACGGTC
Source organism: Aphanomyces astaci (assembly GCF_000520075.1). Classification (NCBI taxonomy): domain Eukaryota; phylum Oomycota; class Saprolegniomycetes; order Saprolegniales; family Verrucalvaceae; genus Aphanomyces; species Aphanomyces astaci. The sequence goes on along the minus strand of NW_009798264.1, from coordinate 645,363 downwards.
GTAGATAAGTTGATCACACTTGACATTGAAGAAGTCAAGTCCTTTATGGAAGCATCCTAACTCAAATGCGGGAGCTTGTAATCGTTTGTACCCAATCTTTCAAGTGTCTTCTCAATCACCTTTTGCAAAGTAATAATGGTTTTCGAAAGTGTATCACAAGGCTGCTCATAAAATGAGCTTTCTACAGCATCAATAAGCTCCTCGACTGTTCGAGTACACTTTTGACTCTGAAGACTTTGAATACTGTTAAAATATCCTGAATCTAAAATTTTCATGTCAGGGCTGTTTGGTGGTTGGTTAATGGTGGCGATCCCTTGAACGCCTCGACTTTTGTGGTGACGCAATTGTGGGGGCTCACATTGTCTTGTTACAACATGATCGTTCCGGTCTGATCACGCCTTGGCATCTTTGCTTGGATTGCAGGTACGACCTTGTCAAAGATCATCGAGCGGTAAACGTCCGCCGTGACGCTTTGAGGGACGGTAAGCATAGTCCCCTTTGCTCTGTTCTTGCTGTTGCGCTGCGCAGGTAGGCGCTCCACGAAGGGCCATATACCGATCTTGCCGTGGAACATCGCCTTGTTGTGAAAGTCGTAGCGGGTTCAAGCCACCGCCGCCAAAACCATGACTTGGGTAATGAACCGCTTCGACTTGACCCGGCTGGTTGGGATGACCTCTTCCTTGTAAACATAGAACTGTTCACCTGCGTCAAAAAGAACCACTTTTCGTCGACATGAATGTACGAATTCATATGGGCGAAAACTTGGTTCCCATTTGGCGTAGGTTGGGGAAGTTCATGACATGCTTCATCCGTGCGTCCGTGTTGGCGTCGGTCAAGTGGGGTCGGACGTACCTTGATCTTGCTTGGAGTTGCTTCTCGTCCTTCATGCGCTGCACGATGGTGGTCTTGGGGGTACCACTGTGTGCTGCAAGCTCTCGTAGGGTCTGTCGAGCATACATGTCCACGCCTTGGACTGCCGCCTTGATTTTGTCGTGCGTGCGGGTCCTTTTTCGGCCGGAATTACCTTAACATGCAATCTCGTAAGACTTAATACTCGTGACAAATGGAAAATACTGGGAAAATATTAAATTAGAGAGGTTTACAGCGAATTTTGTAGCTGACGTCGGCGGTCCGACTACCTTGGCGTAGAGACTCACGAGCCCGCACCCACAAGCGTGTAATGGTTGACCAGTGACATTGGTAGGTTTGAGCGTACGAAGGCTCCACGTGGAAGTCGACCGTTTGAGCTGACTTGTAGCAGCGATTAATAGATGGCGACACGCTCCTCGTGTTGAAGGGTTCTTAGTCCTCGAGAGGAAGCGGCTGACGGTAGAGAGCTCGGTGGCGTAGCAGACGGCATCAATAGAGCCTTACGAATGTATCTTGTATTGACAACGACGGTCTAATTTGATAAATGAGCTCTCGGCGGGTATGTGTGGTTGGATTTTAGTTGCGACTTCGACTTTGACCAGCCATAATTTTTGAGTGAAAACGAATTGGAACGCTCAAAACAGAGCCAATCGATGCAGGGAGCTTGCGCCATTCAACCAATCAATCAGATGTACAGAATATGCAAATTTAGAAAAATCCCACCAATAAGAACACAAACCCAACTATCATTTGATACCAGAGTAGTACAGTAAGTTCTCGCTTAACTCCGCACAGCCAGCACAGGGTTGGAATGACACGTGCGGAGTTAGTGGAGTTACAATTTAGAATAAAAATACAAAAAAATTAATAACGTTACTGATAGTAATCAGGACGAAGTGGTGCTGTAGATACAACACTACTGTATCATCAAACATGCATTGGTGGTCAGAGTTCATTTCAGCGATGGTTCGTGGGGGAGGCGAACGCCTTACCGAAGTCGAGCGTTTGTCCGTACTCGATGAACTTGCTGGTACGCGCATACGGTCCGTGCGAGCCATAGCCCGTTCATACGCCGTGGACGAGTCTGCCATCCGGCAGCTCTGGAAGAAGCGAGCAACAGTACTGCAACGACCCGATGGTATCCTTGCAAACGTCTTGGCAACACGGTATCGTTTCAGGGAAGCGACGTACAAAGAACTCGAAGATCTGCTGTTAAAGTGGATAATACAAATGCTCCAACTAAAGCTACCTGTACCTCCATCGATCCTAAACGTCAAGGCCACGACCATTGCCAAGGAGATTGGCATCTCTTCCGATGACTTTGTGGTTCGCCGGGTTGGATGCAGTAGTTATGCCAACGGTACAACGTCAAGTCTATCACGCTTTACGGTGAAGCTGCTGACGTTGACCAAACCGATCCTGAACTCCTGGCAAAGCTTGACGCCTTGGCTGATGTCGTCGTTGGCTACAACAGCAGCTGCGTCTTCAATATGGACGAAACGGGCCTTTTCTTCTGCGTTCTACCTCGATACTCCTTTTTGGCCCCGGAAGAAGACATAGCATCGACGCGTGGGCGCAAGGTGCCAAAGGAGCGAGTGACTGTTATAGTGTGTTGCAACGCAGACGGGTCCATCAAAGTTCCTTGTGCCATTGTCGGTCGAGCCATGCGACCAGCTTGCATAGTTGGCAACGAGTGGCCAACGCCGTATCTTCAACAGCAACGGGCCTGGGTTGACAGAACGATCTGTCGTGAGTGGTTTGATTCGGTGTTTGTTCCGACCGTTCGTGCTGCCACATCAGACCGAGTACTACTTGTTGTGGACAATGCGCCCGGTCACTTCGAGGCCTTCGAAGAGGATGACGTCCGTGTCGTATTTTTACCTCCGAACTGTACCACGTGGCGTCAACCATGTGACCTTGGCATTATTGCCGCGTTGAAGAAGCGTTACAAATTTCTACTGCTGGGCGATGTCATTTCATTCTATGAGTTGGACGACGTCTTCAAGGATAGCGTTGAACGAGCTGCCAAGAACAAACTTCCAGGCTCTGCGGGTGTCAAATATGGTCGTCCGGCTCACGTGCTAGACGCAGCGAGCTACATTAAAGCTGCCTGGGAAAATGTGTCATCGTCAACGATTAAGAACGCGTTTGCGAAGGCGGATATCGGAGTCAACTTTTCGTCTAACATCGTAAGTAGTGATGACAACGTAGATGACGAAGTAGTCGAACTGGATGTGCTTGCGCAGAACCATGGACTCGAGACTAGTGATATGAATCGTTTTTTGCATTGTGATGACCGAAATTCCGATGAATACATCGCATCGATAATAGCCGAAATGATAATATAACTTTTTTCGTTCTTCGTTTTTTAATTTGTGTTCTCAGCAGGATGTTTTGAATCAAAACGTGAGTAATGCGGAGTTAGTGGCTGCGGATTTAACGTTAAGCGAGAACTTACTGTATTTTACAGTTCTATCCTGATTATTTACAGTTTTGACCACCCCACCAGGCGACTGTAAAATACAGGAAACTGTATAATTTTACCGCAAGACTGCAAATCGGCCAGATTTACAGTTGCGACTGTAAAATACAGTTTTCACGAATGAGCCAATAACACGTTATCAATGGATATTTTTGTCCAATCATCGGTGTCATGTAGTTAATAATCACTTTCCTTTGAGCAAATCGCGCTCGTGCCTCACACTTCACTAAACTCGTCGAGTGCATCGGCAGCACAACCAAAGCACAACCTTCGCTGAGCAGTAACACAAATTCTCAGGTGTGAATGACTGATTTTCCTTACTTCCATCAACCCGTTGCTTAGAACAGTCGTCATTCTCAACCGCATCGTGCATGGTGAGTCCATATACCTACAGTATAACGACCTTGACCAACTTAAGCGTGGGTGAGCTTTGCTCTCCATTCTGTAAATTGACTGTGAGACCGAAGTACAGCAGTCCCAACATAGTCAAGCATCTTCAGCCTGACTATCCAGGTGCAGGTTGGAATGGCGGTCTACTATTGACTATATAGGGCGGGAAGGTGGTCAAGGATATCACAAGTGAATTCCACATCATCACCGTCATCTAAGGCAAACTAATGCCTTCAGGTTCATTTCCGGATATGATCATTATGCGGATTTTTTACCGTTTTACCGCTGGGGGTGACGAAAATCAAGATATAGGAACTGTAAAACGGTATTTTACAGTCTTACCAGTGGGGTTGCCCTTAGTAGGCAAGTGGTGATGTTACTGAAGTCTAGACCTGTTCGCATGGACCGAGTACACTATAATACAGTGATGGAAGAAAGGTTAAGACACACCCCAATTTAGACTTTACTGGCGTCTTTGTGCGCTGTTCGGCTCTAAAAATAGCTCTGTCGCAGCGTCAACATCTGTTGACAAGATAACAGTACGAGCCGGTTGCTGTTTTGCCACATTGCGAGGTAGAGACGGTGGCTAAGCATTTCCAGTATGGAAGTCAGGATAGGACATTTCAGTTAACGTCCTCTAGAGGACGCAATAATGCTTATAATCACCATCGATTTGAACCACTTCCTCTAAACAGCTCTACACAACACCTCCCGTACGTCAAATGGGCCGTGGACCTCAGCTCAACGAGTTTCAGCGCGGTGAAATCGTCGTGTGGAAGGCCAACGGCGAAACAGTGATATTCATGTCCAAGAGCCTTGGCGTTTCCCGCACGGCCATTTCGAACTACCTCAAGGACCCTGACAACTATGGCAAGCGTTTTGGGCACGGAAGGAAGTCGAAATTGACGTTAAATGACACTCGGCACATTTTTAGGACCGCGAGTAAGCCAGGTGCATCGTCCAAATCGATTGTTCAAGATCTTCAATTGTCTGTGTCGTCTCGCTACGTACGCTACATGCTCCAAGCAAGCATTCAGTTCGAATACGTGAAGCGTAACGTCACCCCCAAGCTGACGGATGACCACATTCGCACTCGCCTTGCCCATGCCAAAAAGCACCTTGAATTCCCCCCCAACTGGTCGACCATTATATGGTCGGATGAGAAGAAATTTAACCTTGATGGCCCAGAAGGTATGCAGTCGTACTGGCGTGACATTCGCCACGAGAAGGAAACGTACTTCTCGCGCAAATTTGGAGGGAGAAGTGTGATGGTCTGGGGGGCGTTTTCGAGCGACGGGGCGAGCGAGCTTGCGTTCTTGGCAGGCAACCAAGACTCAGACAAGTACATCTGGACGCTTCAAGACTATCTCGTCCCCTTTGCTCACTGTCTCTACGGTGATGAAATCAACTTCATGCAAGATGGCGCGTCAATCCATCGGTCGAAGAAGACCATGGATTTTTTGAGAGGCGAAAATGTCGCCCTTTTTGACCATCCAGCCCTGTCTCCGGACCTCAACCCGATCGAAAACCTGTGGGGAATGCTTGTGCGCGGTGTCTACCATGGTGGCAAGCAATACCATAGCGTGGAAGACCTGACTGCCTCGATCAAGGTGGAGTGGGCAAAGCTGGACGTATGGCTCATGAAACGACTGGTCGAGTCGATGCCACGACGTTGCGTAGCTGTCGTAGAGGCCAATGGTGCAATGACACCATACTAGGGTGTGTTGCTGCAAGTTTAAGTCGAGTCGATGTCACGACGTTGCGTAGCTGTCGTAGAGGCGAATGGTGCAATGACACCATACTAGGGTGTGTTGCTGCAAGTTTAAGCCTTCAAAACTCTTTCTTTGTGAAATGTCCTATTCTGAATACCAGGTTTGACACTAAGAATTTTTATATAGCTGGAAGTCCTCGTCATTTCTGCCGCAAATGAGTATGCATATCCTCTTTAACCTGTTTGTTGGGACCAATTCCAAAATCACAGAGCCTCACTTCACTTCCTTCGGTATGAACGAAAGTAATTATCTTGTGTCTTAACCTTTCTTCCATCACTGTACAGTATGTCGCAACAGGGCGTGATAAATCTGCGCAGCGATTTTCGTGATTTCACGGCATCTGATTGGACACATTGGACAATTTTGAATTCGCAAGGTAAACTACCTTGTGAATTCCAAAAACAGACAGACACATGAAAATATAAATCAACAATATTGTCGATATGACGTGAATTTCCGGATTTCGCTCTGTTCTTCAAACCGATCCGAAACCTCGCCAACACTTTTGATTGGCTAATATGTATAACCAATCAACGCAAGCATAATCCTCTCCGTACAGTGACACATGAGCGCGATCGAGTCCGTAGTCGCCCGCCACGCCAGCTCAAACACAGTGATGCATTGCTTGTATGGCTACTTCTTGGGGATCAAGAAAAGCCGCTTGGTCGTGATCTATCACAAAGACGAGAAGACCATCGCCAACTGGGTTCAACGCTACAACGACACTGGAACCTACAGTCGGAAGAATGCACTCCAAACACGAACATTTAAGCAGTACCAGAAGGACTGGCTCATCGCGTACTACCAAGGGCAGCCATGTCGTTTCTGGACGAGGCCAAGGAGGAATTCCTTCGAAAGTTTCAGCAGTCCATCAGCATATCCCATGTTTGGACGATCATCCACGAGTACGGAATGACCTGGAAAGTGTTGGAGCGACGAGCAATCCAAATCAATCAGCAAGACATCTGCCGGTTCGTGGCAGAAGTTGACAGCATACATTGGAGCCAGCGCAACATTGTCTTCCTTGATGAAATCAGTTTCGATAATCGCGGCATACTAAGCAAACGTGGGTACTCGATGCGGGGTGAAAAGATTGTTTTCCGGGGCGAATTTAACCGCAAACCCCGTGTGTCACTGCTTTGTTTCATCGGAGCTGACGGTTTGCTGGACTACTATGACACTGAGGGAACCTTTGACCGAGCAACCTTTGTACGGTGCTGCACTTTGTTCGCTCATTCAGGCCTTGTTGCGATGCACCCTGGTGGCAACTCTGTGTGGATCCTGGACGGTGCCAAGATACATTGCCATGCCGAGATTGTGATGTACCTCCGAGAAATTGGCGTTGTGCCAATATTCCTTCCTGCCTATTGCCCGTTTTACAACCCCATTGAGTACTTTTTTGGATATCTCAAGAAGTCATTTCAGTGCAATTATGCAGAATGTCGAACTGTGCAATTATGCAGAATGTCGAACTGAGCAGAGCTTAATTTTGTTTGTGGTGCGAATCATGAGCAAAATGAAGTACCTTAACATGTCCAAGGTATTGGCACACTGCGGTTGGTTGAGTACCGGTCGCTTTGACCCATGCAAAGGCCTCCAACATGGTAAAGTTCGTCTGGGCGATGTTAGTATCGATACCAGTGATTTAGAAATCAAGTGTTTTGTCTTGTGACAATTACTCCTAGATCTACTACAGTTAAGATGCAGATGATTCAAACGAACAGTGCTGAAGAACTTTGATATTGCTTTATTCCATGTCATCCATGGTGTAGTCATGATCCATGTCGTCGATATTTTCAATATCGTTCAATTCAGTCATAACTACCTCATCGTGTGGTATTGGGGCTAGATCTGTTTCCATTGAAACAAGAACTTCCCTTTTGTTCGCTAGTCCCCGCTGAAATATTTTCAAACGATGCATGACAATATCAACAGCTCCAGCTAAATCGTCCAGCTCGGCGAGGGACGCATCCACAACGTCCAATGCTGATCGAATATGACGGTGAAACGATTCCATGCGAACTTGATGCCCCGATATCCTTGGTTTTAGCCGAGCAAGCACGTGTTGAGGCGGCATTTAGCTGGACTCGGGATTCTCAAGCCAAGAGCGGCGGTTTCACAACATAGGTGGCCCAAATCCGCCAGATAGGGTAGGCAGCCTCTCATGTGTCATCCCATTTGGTGTACAACTTGGCCATATACTCTTGAATAGTGGCTTCCGTTGGGGCACCAGATCGATCTTGGTTCCTTGGGGCGACGCAACTTGTTGTGAAGTCAACCAGTTGATCCTTTGTGGCGACTTCGTTCCCGTACTTGTAAATCAACAACGAGATGCGTGCGCTTCGTATCGAAACAAGCCACTCGTTCATTTTCGACTCATCCTCCAGCTACTTAGTGTGGCTCCCGTAACGCAACGCAAAGATACGTCCAAAGTGTGACTCGTTAATGTCGTCGTCCAATACGGCCCATGCGCCATCGTCGTTGCGTTCGGCAAGCCCAAGACACTTCGTTTTGAACTTCTTAAAGATCTTGGTTTGGATTTCGCTCCAAGTGGAACCCCCGAAGACGTACGGCGCTAACTTTACAGCGGATGTGTTTCGCTGGCCAACAGTATCCTTGATCAATGGATCTAGTACAATTTCGTTGAGACTGTTGGGGTTCCTGAGACTAGGGAGGGGGGCTTTGAGATGACCTCGTGCTCTTGAAGGGGCAATCGGTGAGAGTTGGTGGTGTTGTTGCCTGCATCCGTCTCAAATCCGCGAGTTGTGCTGTGAATGACAATCAAAATGAAACGTCGAGTGTTTTGTCTTGTTTGATTGGTTACTATTATATCCAATTATACGCATGAATTAATTTTAACCTATGGGAGAGATTTGGGCCCGGTTCGGCTGGCGAGATTCGATTGAGGGGGGTCCGGAAATTCGTACCGAATCTCCAATACAAACTTGAATATATATTTACTGTTAATTGAAACACTACATAATTTCAGAACATTTACTGTATGCAATTCGCAAGGTGGTTCACCTTACGCGGCATAAGTTGCCTATTTCACCTTGCTTTTTCTGGTTAATGAATGAATGGACATTCTATTACTACGTAGAACTTGTGAACCTATTACTACCTCTGTCCGTAAATTCTTGCAACAAGCGGAATATCTTGAAAATGAAGTGCATCAAAGTCGAATATTTTGAATCCAAGGATATGTACGGATAGAGGACGAACTGATGAACACCAATGAAACACTTTCGCACCAGAATTCATCCAATCAAATCAACTCCATTGGATTGGGTCAAGTACACTTTATCCAGTATAAGATGTGCATCGTTTTTGAGATTTCCTTACAAACTTATCCGGATATCCGTTATCCGTATGATTTGGCATAAAGTTGACACTTGATCGACGATGCGCGCCAAGAAGAAGGACCTCACCAAGAACGACCGGGAGGCAATTCTCCAGCAGCTCATGGCCCATTTGGTGGACAACAAGAAGTTGATCCGTGGTGCACTAAATAAGATTGCATTGGACTTTGGTGTACATCGTGGAACTGTGCAGCGAGTGTGGAAACGTGCCAACGTCGACCTCGACAACAAACTTCGACCATGTTCCGACGTGTCGTCCAGAAAAAAGGGCCACTCAGGTCGGAACCTCAAGCACGAGAACGTGGCGAATCGCCTGAAGGCTGTTCCTAAGGCCAGCCGCACCATGTTTCGGTCTATTGCTGCTGCACTCGGGATGCCGCGTAGAACCCTGCATGCATACTACCGCCGCGGCATCTTCGTCAAGTACAACAGCTCCGTGCGTCCATCTCTGACGGATGCCAACAAAGTCGTGCGGACGAGTTGGGCCATGGACCACATCCATGCACTGTCCCCGTCAGTGTACTTGTTTGACGACATGATGCAATGCGTCCACGTGGACGAAAAGTGGTTCTACGCCACCAGGGTCAAGCGATCCTACTACCTTGCACCTGGCGAAGAGCCACCCCATCGCACCTGCAAGTCCAAGAGATTCATTACCAAGGTGATGTTTTTGTCAGCTGTTGCTCGGCCACGCTGGGACGA
>NW_009798264.1:597740-634808 GCF_000520075.1 Aphanomyces astaci | reverse complement strand
ATGGCCAAAGGGGTGTGGACGAAGCATCACCATTCAACAGGACAACGCCCGCCCACATGTGCCACCCTGCGACACTGATATCGTGGCGGCGTGTCAAAGTGGTGGCTGGGACATGCAGCTCAAGTTCCAGCCACCAAACTCTCCAGACCTCAATGTTCTGGATCTGGGGTTCTTCCGTGCGATCCAGACCCTCCAAGAGAAGAACACCTCCCGCTGCATTGATGAAATTGTTGCCGCCACGGAGCAAGCGTGGAGTGAAGTCTGCATGCAGACCCTCAACAACAACTTCCTGACCCTCCAAGCCTGCATGCGTGAAACGATATGCGCTCAAGGAAACAACAACTACAAGATTCCTCATTGCGGTAAGGCGAAACTATTGGCTCGTGGGCTTTTGCCCCAGGTCCTGGCAGTAGACAATGAGGTTGTGGAGTGTGGTTTCCAGCAGCTTGACGAGTCTGACGTCAATGCAAAGTTTGACCAACTGGCCGTGGAAGTGACCGAAGCTATGGAGATGTCTGAATTCAGCTCTCAGTTGGAAAAGCTGATTGTCAACGACGAGCTCAAGGAGGACGCGGGTGTTGAATTGGACGAGCTGTTGGATTTGTGTAGCCTGCTTTGAATATAATTGTATTCATTTTTGTATGCCAAAATCAAAATATAATTTACGATTAGTTTGTTGCAAGCTTTTCCGAATATCATTATTTCCGCTTGTTGCAAGAATTTACGGACAGAGGTAGTAATAGAAAACAATCAAATTTATTAAATGTATTCCCTTATCCAGTACATATGATTCATCACACGGAGGTATGTCAAGGATGAAATTGGCACCTTCCTGGGAATTAAATTATACAGCTGAAGGGCACCTCTTGTTTTCGATATATTTGAGACAATCTACATTTGAAAATTCTGGGTTGAAGTGGCTTATTCTACATTTGACACGCAGTTTTTGGAAGAAATTCCTTGCTACTTCGAAGATGTTTACAGTGTTAAAAAGATAGATTATCTTGTGACAACACAACGAAAGATAGCGTATCCACCCGTAGATTATTTCAATTTATTTCTCCGATGATATTGACGACGATGGGCTGCAGGTTTCTAGTCTTTGTAGGAATCGGTGGTGGTGTGTTTTCGTCCACCAATTTCGTCGTGGAGAGACGTTGCGTCGTGGCCGTCCAATTCGCAAGTGTCGTGGTTGCCACGTGTCCTTGGACATCACCCATGAAACTACGAGGTGGCCTGAACGTATACATAGCGCAGGCTGTGCCGCGACTGACTTCACGTCTGGTCACTGCTGTGCTGAGCATTTCTATCAACCTAATTAACGTACGTTACACGTCATTCACTAAGACGTGAATCTAAGACATGCCCTGCATGTGAATGAATACTCGCACACCAACAAGGTATGTAGACATGTGCAGGGTGCTTGCTTAAACTTACAGCTGCTACAGAGGTCCATCATGTACATGTATGTATGTACTGAGGGCATGCGTCCAACCAACTCAAGGGTGTTGTGCTTGAGATGTGTCGTGGCGGTGGTGCTTAGTGGAAGGCATGTCATCCCTTCCCGATCTCGTCGCGCCGCGGTGAACGACGAAAGGACATGTTCAACAGTGTACACTGCTTGACATCATCCCACAGCAGTCCCTTGGAACTCAGTTGATCGCACCCGAGTTCAGCCACTGGTTGCTTTTTTTTCCGTAAAGGGTGGGCCTTATACAAATTTCAAGTGAAATTCGATTTAATTGCGGAAAGATCTCAGTTACACACCATACAAACATCAAGCCAAGGGTCAGTTTCGACTGTTTCAAACACCACTGGCGCTCATTCCCAATTTTTCTTCCACGGCCGTGATGATGGAGGGAGAAGAAACACTCCTTCCAAAGCAACAAGTCATCGTGCTGGAAGTGGAGGGCATGATGTGCATGAAGAACTGCGGCACCACTGTACAGAACGCCCTCAAGAACATGGATGGCGTTGAGTCCGCGGTTGTCACATACACCGAACATATTGTCACCGTGCGTGTGTTGCCGTACTATTCCATCGACCCGAGCGACCTCATCGACACATTGGATATGGTGGGGTTCGATGCCACACTCCAAGTCCCCTTCGACATGGAGCCACGGAACGTCGTCCGCCTCGGCGTCGACGGGATGATGTGTATGAAAAACTGCGGAACGACTGTTCAGAACGCACTTCGACTGCACGAAGGCGTCCAATCCGCATACGTCGATTACGACAAGTCCATGGCAACGATCACAATCGACCCAGAGCACATTGGGGTGGTGACGGAGCAGGATTTGATAGACACTGTCGAGTGCGTTGGGTTCGACGCATACGTGTTCAACCATGGTGAGCGATGTCGCCGACGGTTGGCGGCCAAGGCCAAGGCGGCGCTGCAGGATGAAACCGAGCAATCGACCAGCATTGCGATCGCGGAATCCTCCCATCCTCGCGCGTTTTTCAAAATTGACGGCATGAGCTGTGCTGCATGTGTCAAGGCCATTGAAGACGTACTGCGGCACCAAGCTGGGATCGTGGACTGCCGCGTAGGGCTTATCAGCGCCAAGGCGGAGATCGCATTTGACAGGTCCATCTTCGTCGAGCACGAAGATGTTCAAATTGGCGACTTTATCCGAAACGCAGGGTACGGCGCCACATACATCAACACGATCGACGGCGACGACGACAGCTTCGAGGTCAAGTACGACGTCGAAGGATTGACTGGCCCAGAGCACATTCATGCGGTGGAGAGCGCCGTCAAGGCCTTGGCGGGGGTGGCGAGCGTGTCCATCAAGCAACACGTCGTGTCGGTGCATCTCAAGCAAATGTCGGCCACTGGCCCCCGCACGGTTCTGGATGCGATTGCCGCCGCCGGCTACACCGTGTCGGTGCATGTGGCGCACGCCGACGATACCGACGAGGACGAGAGCGCCAAGTGGAAGCGGCTGCTGCTGATTTGTCTGGTGTTTTCGCTGCCGGCGATGATCGTGCATATGGTGCTCGGGTGGATCCCTGCGTGCCGGATGCTGCTCATGTCGAAGGTTGTGAACGGGCTCACGGTCAAGTGCCTTGTGATGTTTCTGCTCACGACGCCGGTGCAGTTTGGCATCGGCCTCCGCTTCTACGTGGCCGCGTACAAGGGGCTCCAGCACGGCATGATGGGCATGGACTTCCTCATCGTCGTGGGCACGACCGCGTCTTACTTGTACAGCTTCATCTCGATGGTCGGGTGCATTTTGAGCCCGACGTTCCGCGGCCACCACTTTTTCGAGTCGTCTGCGATGCTCATTTCGTTCGTCACGATTGGCAAGTACTTGGAATCCAAGGCCAAGAAGGACACGGCGCAGTCGCTGGGTGTGTTGGTCAAGATGCAGCCCAAGCACGCGCTCCTGATCGAATCAACTCTTAACGGCGGCGGCGCGGCAATGTCCAAGGACCGAAGCATCCCCATCGAGCTCGTCCAGCGCGGCGACAAGCTCCGACTTCTCCCCGGCTGCCGCATCCCCACGGACGGCGTCGTCGTGCACGGCCAAAGCTCGTGCGACGAGAGCATGCTTACAGGCGAAAGCATGCCCGTGACCAAGTCCCAAGGCGACATTGTGTTTGGGTCGACGGTCAACCAGAGTGGTGCGCTCGTGATGGAGTCGACGTGTGTGGGCGGCCAGAACACGCTGAGTCAGATTTGCGCGCTGATTGAGAACGCACAGATGGACAAGGCGCCGATCCAGGCAGTGGCCGACAAGTTTGCGTCATGGTTTGCCCCGTTCGTGATGGTCGTGGCGCTGATCACGTTCGCCACGTGGTACGTGATGCTGACGTTCGACGTGGTTCCTGTCGAGTGGAAGCTGTCGATGGGCATCGTCACGACTGGTCACGAAGACGACCTGTTCATTTCCGTGCTGTTTTGCATCTCCACAGTTGTCATCTCGTGTCCGTGTGCGCTGGGACTGGCGACCCCTACCGCCGTGACGGTTGGCACCGGCGTCGGCTCCAAATTCGGCATCCTCATCAAGGGCGGCCGCGCGCTCGAGACGGCGCGGTCGGCGGATGTAGTTGTGTTTGACAAGACGGGCACGCTCACGGTGGGCCATCCGTCCATGACCGAAGTGGTCGTGTCCGAGGGCGGGGCCGTGACGGCGCGCGACGTGCTGTACTATGCGGCTTGTGTGGAAACGCAAAGCGAGCACGTGCTGGGCAAGGCGATCGTGCTGGCGGCGTCCGAGCAAGAGCAGCTCGAGTTGCGCGAACCCACCAACTTCCGCGTGGTGCCGGGGCGGGGGTTGCGGGCGACGGTGCCGCGTCGAAGCGACGGCCAGTCGTCGACGACGACCCAAAACATGATGGACGTGGCTGTGGGCAACTCGGCGTGGCTCGAGGAACAAAACGTGGCGATCCCGTCCAAGATGGAAGCGCACATGTGGGAGCTGGAAAACGAAGGCAAGACGGTCGTGTGCGTGACTTTGAACAATGTGTTTGCGGGGCTGATTGCGCTGGCCGACACGGCACGCCCAGAAGCGGCCGAGACCATCGCGCAGCTCAAGCGCATGGGCATGAAGGTTTGGCTCATCACAGGGGACAATGCGCGGACGGCCACGGCTGTGGCGCGGCATATGGGCATCGACAACGTCAAGGCGGTGGCGTTGCCTGGGCAAAAGGTGGAGCAGATCAAAGTGATTCAGAGCCGGACGAGCGAGCGCACGGGCAAGCCGCATGTGGTCGTGATGGTGGGCGACGGCATCAACGACGCGCCGGCGCTGGCGCAGGCGGACGTCGGCCTTGCGATAGGCGCCGGCACGGACATTGCGCTCGCCCAGGCCGACATGGTGCTAGTGAAATCCAACCTGCGCGACGTGGTGACGGCACTAGACCTGTCGCGAGTGATCTTCACGCGCATCAAGATCAACTTGTTCGCGTCGATGATCTACAACTTACTCAGCATTCCGTTGGCGGCGGGGCTGTTCTTCCCGCTCTTCCACCGCATGTTGCCCCCTGCCTGCGCCGGGATTGCGATGGCGATGTCGTCCATCTCGGTGATTTCGTCGTCGCTTATGCTCAAGCGGTACACCCCCCCGGTGTTTAGCGAGTCTTTCTCGCTGAAAAAACCATTGACTGGTCGACCCCCTGTTAACGGGGGCCGCAACATGCTCGAGTTGGGCAAAATTCGCAACCGGCCTTACCACCCTGTGGACATCCAAGAAAACTAGGCACGTGTGTCTATTTAATATTAAGTTATTCCACGAAACGCTTAGTTGTTTTACGGTTTACTGGTATTGGTTGTATATTTGCTAGAATACTTTTATAGAGGGGTCATGATTTCCGTAGTTTTGTACTTTCAGTACCGGTACAGTAGAACTGTCAATGTGAGTTGGCTATGGGGCGGTATCGTGTGGACGGGAAGGGCACCCGTTAGTGTTGACAAGATCAAAGACCAGCATTCCATTGACGCCAATGGTGGTCGTACTTGACGTTTCATGATTTAGGGACAAGGTGGAGCAACCACTGTATTCACTGAATAGAACTCGTAACGTTATTCAGGATAGAACTCGTAACGTTATTCAGGCATTTGCTCCCAATTGCAATTCGACATACATCGATGTCTTCGATATTCAAGAGATTACCGACCCCGCGCTGTTCTTGGACTTGACGTTGACCATGCGCCGAGCTGATCCGATTGGGACCAACCAAATTGGAACCCGAGCACTGTCCGCTGCGTTGGGGCTCGAGCCAGAAACTGATTTCCGGTTTTGGGTCGTCCGGCGTGAGAACGACGCAGGTATCGATGCGGTTGCCATGTGGACTTCGTTCGCGGGCATCTTCTTGAGTCCGAGCTTTCGTCCGTCGGATGCCGCGGAATTTGGCCACCACTTGGCCCAACTCCTTCCCGACCCATTGCCTCAATCCAGTGGACGCATAATGTCCACGCAGTCGTTCAACGAAGGCTACTGCGCGGAGCGGTACCCCCCCTTAACCCCGCAGTGGAAGGAGACTTTGCTGGTCTACGTTCTTGACCAGTTGAAACCCCCCCAGCCAGTGGAGGGCTCACTTGTCACGGACGCGAACAACGAACTTCTGATACCATGGATCGTCGAATACTGCGAAGCGCTGCAGTACCCACAAGAAATTGCCGAGCCATACCACAAGCGGAGCATGGAACGGCAGTCGTTATATGTGTGGCAAGTGAATGGCCGAGTCGTAGGCTTTGCCGCACATTATCCGCCGGTGGTCACGGAAGGTGAAGCCATTTTCCGAGTCGGCCCCGTGTTCGTCACGCCACAGGAGCGACGCAAGGGCTACGCCAGCGCCATGACGGCGGAATTAAGTCGTCAACTGAAAGTCGCGTACCAAACCTCGTCGCGAGTGATGCTGTTTGCGATGCCAACAACCCTGCGTCCAACAAGGCATGTGCAGGCTAGCGACCTTGATCGTTGCTGCTCCAATATTACTTGGTATTCAGAAGCTACACACAGTCAGGTTCCTTCCGTTGGTACCATCAAGGTAATCTGCCTTCGTAGAATTCGATTTCCGTCACAATAGAAGTGGAGAAATGGACTGCTCATCGCGACAATGATAATAGGAAGTGGTACTACCGGTAGTAATTTGTTACTGCCTCAAGTGTAGCCTTGGTCTGAATGGTGGTGAAAAAACATGCATTCTTTGGGTGGGACATATCTCACTCATAAATCAATTGCGAATGTTCATCCAAGAAGTCCACAGCCTGTCCGAGTTTGCCGCGTTGACGTCGGAGATGCTGGAAGCTGAGCCCTTTGGCATGAGCTTGCAGTTCGATGACTTTTCCCCGGCTGCTTCGGCCAACCTGGCCACTCGATATTGGGTGATGTCGCGGCCGGTCTCTGCCTTTGCAATGGTGTCGCCCAAACGAATCGCCATGAGCCGTTCCATCACACCCCTCGAAGCTCAAGCCCTCGGTAGCGTGCTGTCGGAAACAACTGCGATGGCGCCGCATATTCAAGGTCCGTTAGCTGCGTTGATTGCATTTATTCGAGGCTATCGCGAACACTGGCCAACAACATCCTTCGTCCCAACGGCTACATTCCTCACCTATGTTTTGGACAACTGCCCTGGCATGCCCCCCCGAGTTAAAGGCACTTTGCGCGCGGCGAATGCTACATTGGACAAAGAGGTTCTCGAAGAATGGAGTTCACTTGCCGCCCAACCGCTGCGGGGGGCTGTGGCGGACGTACAAGGCTTTGTGACAAGGGAAATCGAACACCGATCCTTGTACCTATGGGATGTGAATGGATACCCCGTCGGGTGTATTGGCCACTCGTCACCTGTCCAAGTTTGCAAGAAACATCGGTTAGTTGTGACGATCAACGTCCTGCATGTTGCGTCGCCAGAGCAAGATGAAGACTATGGCATCGCCATGTTGACATCACTGTGCCAGCACCTCCAGGAATCCAACAATGCAACTGCATGTCGGGTTGTCCTCATGGTCAATCAAGATAACATTAGTCCGACTGAGACCGAAGTGATTGAAAACGCTGGGTTTGGCCTGCAGCAAGGCACCATCATCACTGCCGATCTTGTACATTCGGAGTAGCTAACACAACCATATTCATATATTTGTGCGCTTCTCATTTGCTTTCGCCACGAGAAACAATTGCTCCAGCGTTAAATGGGCTCCCAGGCCATGCATGACGTGTTGAAGCTTCATTCCTCTCACGACATGTCGGCGACGACCTTCACTCACACATTGCACTTTCAAAAAGTGTTCCAGGAACCCACTCAACACCATAAGTCGGATTGTGTGGTGGTAGCAGGTGGAACGTGAGACTATTACACATGTAGGAGTACAGTACCTAAGAGAACTGCACAGAGCATGTATCCTTTGGCTATAACGTAAAAAAACAGTTAAACCAATTTAGGATAGCTTGGTATTGTCCAATCATACCTCGTTATTTGTTGGAGTCAAAACCTCTGTCATATAATGCCAACCCTTCCGTCACGTTGATGAAATACAGTACCAATTCAGCGTAGAAGCCGTTGATAATAGTAATTCAAGATTGGGCTTGAAATTATTGGGTTTGATATGAGGTTGTGTCGAGTGATAAACTCGGTGAACTACAGTATATTTCAATACCTGAAGTATATACTGTACTCTACAAACCCATAGCATTGTGTAAATTATATTCAACCTGTTGTAACCGCTTAACCTAAACGCAAAACTTCAATGCTTTTAAACATACATACTTCAAGATAAAAATAGTTATGCTAAATTGGTTCTCAAAATGTCAATACAAATGCTTAGAAAGTGACAAATTTATCTGTGAAGGTAATCGTGTAAATTAACTATATTGAGAAAGCAGTGTGCCTTGACTTTTGGAATCGCTTCTCAGAACTCAAATATTGTAAAACGGACTCAAAAGTTATGTGCATTGTACTCCGTACAGTAAACTGGTTTTTTACGTTCTGCCGGCAAATATCACATTCCAAAGTACCATGGGCTCCACAAGACCATCCATTCAAGCGATTTCAAACGCGAAGTCGTTCCTTGACCTCACTGTGCCCTTACGACAACTGGATCCAATTGGGACTAACCAAATTGCTAGCATTGCTATCGCTATTGCTACTGGCGACCGGTCCCCTGAAGGCATCAGTTTTTTTGTTGCCGTTGCCACCGACGACGACGGTGATATACCCCCCGAGGTAATTGTGACGGCGTTCGCAATGCACAGCTCGTCTCGTGGTGTTTTTCTGAGCCCCTCAATGTCGTCTGACGAAGCCACTACCTTGGGTGAAATCGTCGCCCACACGGTTGAGCCGTTGCTCGTTGAACTCACGGGCATGGTCGCCGCCGCAGTAGCTTTCAACGACAGCTACTGCCGCCATCGACCACAGCCAACAGCTGCAGTGTGGAAAGAAGTCTTGCTCTTGTATGTGCTGGGGAAACTGCAACCCCCCTCGCCCTCCACAGTGGCCGGAGCCATGCGTGTCGCGACTGTCGAAACGGACACTGGGCTACTCACAGCTTGGACGATTGAATTCTTCGAGTACATCGGCATCCCCGCCCAAGACGCCCCCCACTTTACAGCCAGTGGACTCAAACGACAAGCGTTGTTCGTGTGGGAAGTTGAGGGGACGCCAGTGGGGTTTGCAGGCTATGCACCCCGCGTCGATGTCGAAGGCGAAACAGTATACCGAATTGGACCAGTGTTTATAGCGTCGATGGAACGACGTAAGGGGTATGCGTCGGGTCTCACGGCAGCCCTGAGCCAGCACTTGCAGGCGACAAACCAGTCGCGATCGTCTCGCGTGTGCCTTTTTGCCGACGCAGCCAACCCGGCATCCAACAAAGCCTACCGAAATGTAGGCTTTGCGTTGCACAGTCAAAGTGTGGCGTATTCGTTTGACACCAGCAATTAATTGCGATTTTGTTTTGCAAGTTTTAAATGTGGTTTAAAACGTACGGAGGCCAGTGTGTCAGACTTGCAATGCTGTCATTGTTCTCCTAACAATGGTAGACAATGGTAGATAGGCACTTTAACTTCGTCGTAAATAAGCTCAACGTTAACATTGCATTTAGAGTACGCAACCCCATGGAACCCCCGGGCAATCCACAAACTTAATTCCTGTGACGGACGACACGACCATCATTCGTGAAAGAAAGTTTCAAATGGTGCGTTTTGGGACCACAAATTTGCTCGCTAAGGATTGTGGTCCACCAAACTTACGCGTTGTTGGCTCAGTAAAAGAGCGTGGCAGAGATATAACATCGTTTTAACTTATTTACGAAGAAATGGTATGTACTGTGCTCCAGAGTTCCATGTACATAACCGGTCAAATCCGAACACCACAAGGGTATTTCCCTGAGTGCACCACTTCCTCTGTTGCTTTCGTAGACATTTCTCTTCAAATGAACCTAGTTAGTCCTGTAATCTTGGAACCCTCGGTTGCTATTCCGGGGTTAGGTGGAATGTGTTGTTTTGGTTTACACGGGATTTACACGTGAAATGAACAGCACTTCCACTGTTGCTCCCTGGGAATTTCCAGCACCACAGGGAAAATACCAGGGTTATACTAGTAACTACAGTATCGAAACACACCTTCAAAGTAATGTTACCATGACTACGACAAAACCAACGACCCAACCACTGAGGATCCACAGTCGTTTCTCGACCTAACGCAGTCTTTACGGCTGCTGGATCCTATTGGCACCAGCCGCATTGCTAGCATCGCCACTGGCATCGTCACCAGTGCGCGATCACCTCACAGCAATTGTTTCTTCGTCCCTACAAGCAACACCAATGCCACCATCGCAACGTCTTTGGCCATATAGATCGCAACACGGGGACTCCTTCTCAGTCCAACCATGTCCCCAGATGAAGCCACTGTCTTGGGAGAAATCTTCACCACCACGATGAAGCCCTTGATCGTTGCAGTCTCGGGCATGAACGACACTACAGTATCCTTCAACGACAGCTACTGCCGTCACCGACCGAGTTCAACCGCTGCCGTGTGGAAAGAAGACATGCTCGTGTATGTGTTGGGCAATCTTCAACCCACTTCACCATCCAAAGCGACCAGTACCATGTGAGCCGCGAATGACAACGACTTGGAACTCCTCAAAGCGTGGTTGACAAAGTACTATGAGTACGCTGGCACCCCCAGCGAGGACAACGCATTCATCGTAGCCGGGGGACTCAAACGACAAGCGCTCTTCGTGTAGCAAGTTGAGGGGACGCCAGTGGGATTAGCTGGCAACGCACCCCCCGTCGATGTCGAAGACGAAACTGTGTACCGAATTTGACCAGTGTTTATAGCGTCGATGAAGAGACGTAAGGGGTATGCGTTGGGACTCTCGGCAGCCCTGAGCCAGCACTTGCAGCCGACAAACCAGTCGCGATCGTCGCGCATGTGCCATTTTGCCGACGCAGCCAACCCGGCCTCCAACAAGGCGTACCAAAATGCAGGCTTTGAAGTGCACAGTCAACTTGCCGCGTATTCGTTTGAACCAAAGTAAAAACTATACTACCTCTGTCCGAAAGTGATTGCACGAATGGACATTTCAGGTGTGAAATTAGGGTTTCTCCTCCAAATCAGTGAACCTCCCACACTATTTGCATAACATGAATGTAAACCAAACCACCACTTTGACGTGTTGCCTAACAGGTTTCATCTCTATTAGTCATCCGCTGTAGTATGCTCCTCGTCCATAATTTCGACCATCGACCCAACAAGTGTTGCATGAGTACGGTATGCCGCCCATTTCGTACTTTGTGGTGCAGCAAGTAGCTGGTCCAGACGCCGAAGTTGTCAATTGTTTCAACTGCAACTTGACGTTGAAGTGCAAAGTAGTAGTACAAAGTCGATTATGGCAGCAAAACCACCTTCGTACTGTCCTCCAGTTGTTGTTGGAGGGCTGCAGTGTCATTATTTGCGATACCCGTGCGCATTCGACACTCCGTGCGCGCTGAGGGACGACGTGAGTTTGTTCTCTTCGTCGCAAAACTGCGCCAAGAGTTTCAATCGCGAAGTTGCCCATTTCGTGCGATCTTCACGCTCCAGTTCCAATTGAGCTAGAAGCGTCAATCGTTAGCGATTCATGTTGTAGACAAGTACAAACTTACCAAGCAGCGACTTGACCTTGTCTTCGAGCACCCGTTTTTCGTCGGAAATGTCCTGGGGTACTTGTGTCAGCAATACGAGGTCAACAGCGACGTTCAATCGTACTCGAAGAGCCATGCTTAGCTCCGTTACGTCGCCCAGCATCTTCTTCTCACGCTTCACGAGCGCTTTGTTTTGCTGGAAATGACATCGCGTGAGGGGTACTCATCAGTCGGTTCAACGTACCTCGTCCAGATGAAATCGATGGCGCTCCCGCTTTATAAACTCATGATGGCTGGCTTCGTTCCTACACACTAACGATGGAATTGCAGTCGATATCAACGCAAGCGTACCGTTTGTCGGATGTCGCGATCAGTGCCGTTAGCTCTGCCACCTGATGGTCTTTGGATTCGCACTTTTGTTCGAGTCCCTGCCAAGAAACCCGATCAGTACGACACGTCCGAGACGCCAATGGTTTCGAAAGTCTACTTGAATCAACGCCTGGAGCGTTTGCACTTCGCGGGCAGACTCGGTCTGTTGCTGCTTGATGTGATCTTCCAGTGCCTTGTTTCGCGCCTCCAACTCGGTCTGCGCCTTGTGCATGGCCGTCTTTCGCTTGAGAAATTTCGTCATTCGGTCCTGCCCCAACAACGCAATTGTTATTATGGCAACGCAATTTGATTCGATTTGGAAACCTCCGAGTCGGAAATCGCCCGGTCGCACTCTTGGATCATGGTTGTTTGCCGCGACGTCGTGGCCGCCAGTCCTGCAATCTGCATGGTCGTCCAGTATGTTAGTAACCACCCAAACGAAAATCGTACGGGTGTACCTTGCTGTCTGCAGCCGCCAAGTCGTTCAGAAGGCGCGTCCGCTCGGCCTCCCATGACGCAGACCCCGTTGCCGCCTGCTTCTCCAACGACAAGTTCGTCGCCTCCAATTGCGATATCTTGAGCTCGAGCTTGCCCTCCCTGCGCTCCGCCGTAGCTTTGGTGTCGCCCACGACGACTTCGAGCTCTCCAATTTTTGCCATGCGGGTCTCCAAGTCGTGCTCCATCAACTTGAGCTTGCTCTCGTACGTGCGGGTGGTCTCTTCCACGACGTTCTGCAGCGATTCCATTGCTTCCCGCCACCGCAACTCGAGCGCCTCGCGGGTGTCGATGGCGTCTTGTAGCTGTTGCCGCTTATCTCGAAACGCAGCGTCGACCTGCTCCAGCTTGAACTCCACCTGCAACACGCGACTCCGCAGCCGCTCGTTTTCACCTTCCACGCCTTGAAGTCGTTCCAACTATGGCACCAAACACTGTGTATATCAAAAAGCGAAACGGGGACAACATACCTCGTGACGACATGCCCGGATGGTATCTTCCTTTTGCGCCAACTCCATTTCCAACCGGTCGTTGTCGTGGCGAATATGCTCCACCTAATCAATCGTCACTTTGAATCGAATGCGCAACATTTGTACGAATACGAACTTGCAATCGCTGGAGCTTGAGGCGCTCGACAGATTGCTGAATCTCCGAGAGTTCTTGGGACGAATCCCCTAGCCATTTTTTCGCCTTCAAGTCTACGTCCGCCTTGGTCATGGAGGACGGATGATGGGGTTGATGCGGCGCCAAGTTTAACAGGCTGTCGCTAACTCTCAGCAGTTCGTCCAGCGACGACGATACATTCGCAGTCCGCCGAGGGGGCATCTGGACGACCGCCGCCCCACGTGCATCCGAGATCTTGTCCGTGGCTACATACAGCCCCACGCAAGGCGAACGCATGAGTTTTGATGACGAATGCATTGAATGAATAAAGGCATGTGTACTACAAACCGAGGTCGCTGCAGGTTAAGCTGCTCATTCCAAAATATACTAGCACCGCTGGCGATTGTCGAGAGGATGGAGCGTTTCACAAGGCTTCACTTTGAAACGGCGCCACGATTGAAAGTGTAACCGCACACGACACATTACTGGCCAATCAAAACAAGGTCTGTAAACAATACTGCTTCTTTTATCCAGTTAATGTATGTGAATTGCCTGCCATAGCCAGGCTATGACTATTGCAGAATGCAGTGCGCGCATGCCGAAGGGGGCACAACTTCCACGTCCTCGTCGCCCGCATCATCATCATGGACTTGGGTGGTCGACAGTTTCCACGAGTTGGAAGGTAGCGCCTTTTCGCCTCCGCCAAGTGGATTGACACCGTCAGCCTTGGAGTCTTGGACGGCAGGAGACGTGTTGCGCACGACTACCACGTCGCCTTCGTCGTGGCTGTCTTGCTTCACGGTGATGGAGGCCGTCGCAGGAGCGTCGGCAGGCTGCACGGGCGCTGGCGTCAACGGAATCTCTTTCAGCGGAGTGGAAACCACTGCAAACGAAGGCCGTTTGGACAGAGATGGCGCCGGGGGCAGCGTTGGGGGAACATACGGTAACACGATCTCGTCGTCGACCTTCGAAAACGAGTCTGATGGCGTGGGGGGCAGAGGCGACTTGACAGCCGCGGAAAACGAGTCGGTGGTCCTTCCCACTTCCGACACCACGACCGTAGCGGCTTCGCTGCGAATGGCATCCGACTCGACGTCGCTCACTTCGCGATACGTCAACTAGTGGAGACCAAGATGAGATTGCTGAATAAGGACGATAACGATGAAGTACCCGTGCGGCTGGCACGACATTGGGCCGCGTCACGGTGAACGTAATCGCCGGGCCTTTCTTCGCCGTCGTGAGGAAGCCGCCGTGGCCAGACGTTTTCGACTTCTTGAGGATGGTCACGACGTTGTTAAAGTTCTTGCGCGTGCGGTTGGCATCGTGGCATGTCAAGACGAGGTTGGCGTCGTTGAATTGGATCTTCGACGGGTCCTTTCCCTTGAACATGAAGGTCATTTCGCCCTTGACACCGAATTCCTGCAGCCCAATGCCGTCCGACATGCCTGGTGGATTGCTGTTTAACGAACTGACAGGGGCGCCGCCAGACCCAGCGAATTGAAGGGTAAAGAGCTGATTGTAGCTCAGCTCGCTGCCCGCTTCCGCACCACCGACAGGGGCTCTATAAGATGCGGTTAATAACACTCAAGGTCGCGAAATTCGCAAAAAATCAAGAGCGTACATGATAAACGTAGCCAACTCGCTGGAAATACCCTCTTGGATGGGCGGCGCAACCAAAATCGTTTGCCTGATCGCCGAGTCAACGACGAAGCGCACGCGACCGAGCTCTCCTTCTGGAGACTTGGCCGCTAATTGAATGCTGTCCCCATTTCTCACATAAATCGAAGAAGATAGCGGCGAGCCCGTGGAGACTTCCGCGCCCTTGGCGGCGCTGGTAGCTCCGACGCTCTGCTTGCCGAACGTGTCCGTAATGGCATTAATGGAGGTTGCCTTAAGGTTTCCTGTGTCAAGTGGCGCCGACACCGCGGGAGTGGCAAGGACTGCGTCGCTCATCGTTTTCTGGAATGCCCGTGGAGTGACGACTGAAACCTCCATACCACCCGACCATATTTAGCTCAGCAATACGAAACGGCCGCCTCTTGAACGGCGGTTTTCAATTGGATCGCAATTATTATCCGGATGGTTTTTTTATCCGAAAGTGGATTCCAAAATCGCAATGTGGTTTGTCTGGAATGCTGGCCTTGCCGTGACGGCGATGGGGCTGACCTGCATGGTTAGCAGTGTTTTCGCATGCATATACAACATGTCCCAGTGGCTCGGTGCGTCAGTCCCTGGATTGTTCTTCCAGTGCCTCCTGCTTGCTTCGAGCTGGTGGACGTTAGCATCGCACTGGTTCACGATGACCACAAACCCAGGGACAATTCCCAAAGGCATCAGGATATCTCAGCTAACAGCGACGAACGAAGAGGCGCAGGATGCAGTTAAACACGTGGAGCTTGTGTACTGCGAACGTTGTGACGCCGATCATCCAAAGCGGTACAACACTGACTTGCCTCGTAAGGCAGTTCGTGCTAGCTGACATTGATCCGACTACTGTAGATCCGAGCATTGCGATACATGCCAAGGATGCGTGGTGCTAATGGATCACCACTGGTACGGTATACATATATTCTACGTGTGTCTTCACTAATTGGCATGCTGTAGCCCGTGGGTGAACAACTGCATCGGCATTGGAAACGCAAAGAACTTCATTCTCATGCTGCTGTATGTTGTCGTCCTTTGTGCGTTGATGGTCGTGTTGACGGTGGCGCAACTTTGGTTATGCGCTTCCTCGACCGTATGTGGACTAAAAGAGGGTTCAAGTCCAGGCCGGGTGGGGATGTGGGTACTCGCCGTCTCAAGTCTATTCATGGTGCTGTGTGGCCTCATGCTGGCGATGGAGATGTTCAGCATTGCCGAGGACGAAATCTACGGTGCGATTGCATCTGAGCTGTCAAGCCTTCAGGAATCCAGGGAGCACGGCTCCAAGCTCAGTCGACGTCTGGGTATCCTGTTCGGAAGTGACGCATTTGGCTGGCATTGGCTCGTGCCTGGGCGGGACGTACACTTGCGACGGCGGGAGGAAGAAATGGATATCATTCTCGGCTATCACGAAAGGGATTAGTAATACAGTGTATTTGAAGTAAGATATCTTCAGCGGTCTCATCCGGATATATCCGGTGATGCATGCCGCAACTGTTTGTCGAGCAATGGACGGCGACGATGGGCGTAACTCGATGGAAAGTGTGGTGCGAACGAATGTTACGATGGCGTCAAGCATTCCCAGGCTCGATCTAGTCATGACAAGGCAACACCTACAGCTGCCATTCTGGAGAATTTGTACTTGCCTCTAGCCTCGTCCGGCGGCACGGTGCTTGCCTTCCATCCAGAGACTGCAATGACGGAGCAAGTACCACGCGTGTACGTATGCCACCACGTTGGCAGAGTCCGTTGTTGAGATTTCAGCTGAAACGAACGATACGACGAATGCTAAGCTTCTCTGGTGAATCGGTCAAGTTACAAGGGTCGAAGCCATCCATCGATTGGCATGCGATTGATATGGTGGACGAACCCGAAGGCCCCCGAAGCCAAAGCGGACAGTCCTCTGCAGAAGGCCTCGATGAGTTTCTGCAACCTTGCACGTGCCTTGCCATATCAAGATGACAGTGAGAAAGGCATGGCCGAGCAGGTGAACAAGGTTGACAACTGCAATCTCATGGAACGTCCGTCCAAGCATCATCCTGCATGGTCCACCTCCGCCAAGTCTTCTATGGACTGTTCCGACCGGTCGATAAATGCATTGTCATTCAGCAATGCAAGACAACTTCGGTCATTGTTCACCGCCGATACCCACGACACTCCTCAACCGGATGGTACGTACTCCTTTCCAAGCGCAACGTGAGACCGACTACTATGCATTGTGCCGCTGCTTCGACTGTGTGTGCATGTTGAATTGAGTCATGTCGGGCTAAGATGGGGTCGGGACCCCGCCTGCCTTAATTGTTTCATTGCGTTCAACGACTTCGTCTGCGCGACAGTCCGCGTCAAGCCCATGGAATTTGCAGTCCACTTCATGCTTCCGGCCCTCCAAACAATTCGCAGAAGCGCCAGTACAAGACGGCGAGATTCCGTGCAGCCAGTGCCCCTGCTGCCGCATAATGGGTTGGCGCTTTGTAGTGCGCTGTAAAGTAGGGGGCTCGCGTTCCACTTGACACCCCCGGAGTTGTTATTATTGACGCTACATATGGATGTGGCACAAGTGATCGCGACTCTTTCCTTGGCCTACATATATTGCATGTGACATTGAAGAAACGTCGTGTGAGAATGATGCATTTAAGTTTGGCCAGTCCATCTCCCTTGGTCTCAACTCCTTCATCCTCTACACCAAAAAGCGTGTTCTTGACGAGTGTGTATGTAGATGCTGGCTACGAATGTGTGGTGCTGGTGGGTGGCGACAGCACCGCTAATGAATTCGTCAACGGCCGTTTGAGTCGCCCTGAAGTCGAGTGGAGGCAGTTTTTTGTCGTAGCGACCCCACTGGCATTCCTTAGTCTGAAAGGAGCCACAGACACCCTCAGTCGACACATGCAAGCAGCGTTGCACGTAGCCTCTATCTATGCCACCCTGACGCATAAAATCCGATCGCTAGATGTGTTGGCTGTGGAATCTCCGCCTGGCACCACCAGTTTCGCCTGTTGTGGTGTGGCAGCTGCCGTTCCCGGTGATGTCCGTCCGTCCAGTGGATGTGGCCATCGTGGCAAAATGCGTACCTGATGGTCAAGCACACTCTGTTTGGTCGATGTGTGGCATGTCGACTTCGCTATGTCGAGTTAGTCGCACCTTCAGCTCCGTTGGACTACGAATCCACGCACGTGAACCATAATATGGCGACGATGCCTACCCAAGTGAGGTCTCCAAGATAAAGTTGTGGCAAGGGACGCTAGCGCGACCCCTAGCGGCGGCGGAACCTCATCACACGGAGGAAGAAGGATCGTTTGCAGTGGTGGAGGGTTGGACGGCAACAGCTGAAGTGCGACATCATTCGGACGGGTACATGGAATTTGTGGCAGTGCGTCGCGGAAGTCTGCTTGGGCCGGCCGTGACAACTTGGAAAGCCGCGCGCGGTCAGGTGCATCCGCCGGCTACGACCCGACGAGTTGCGGTATATACTTCCTCTGGGGGAACGAGGCCAAATGTCAATGTGTGTGGACAGCCACTTCAAGCCCACAACGGGGTTGTGCGCATCCCCGTGGTCCGCAATCTGCTCGCGGAGTCGACATCGTAGGAACCATTGGAAGGATGAACCCGTTGAATAATATAATAGTGAAGGGATCGTTCTATATGTTGCTATGTGGACAATGAGGCATCTCCCAATTGCCGGACGAGGTCGATGTCAAGTTGCCTTGCTGCGTGCACACGCTTTCGCTGCCGATCTTGGTGGACTTGGGCGAGATATTGTGTCGCGGGTAGTTTGGTGTTGGTCGAGTGGTGAAACAGCTGTAACGTGAGTTGGGGGCCACTCTTGGTCCGTCGTCCAAGAGATGTCGACGGGGGAGCTGCACCTACGACATCTGGCATGTACGCTCCTGGTCCTGTTTCGCTGTTCGGGTTGGCTTTCGAGGCAAACACATCTGCCAAACAAACAGCGTCGCCACTTGAAAGTGCAAGGGTATTGTGACGTACATCCATCGTGGAATGGAATTACATCGGGGGGAGTGCCTTTGGGGATGGTAGGGAGCCTGGTACAAATGTATTAAATGAGGTACATTCCATCCACAACTTCAGGATTTCGTAGTGAAGATCAAGAGTGGGATGATACGAATCGAATGGCTAGCATCACAAGACCGACTTTGTACCGTGGAGACATTTCAAACGTAGAGTGGGCGTCGAGTCGCTGACAGTGCCCTGGCATGGGCGTCTCGTACTTTGTGTGTGTGATGTCGATGGCGTCGAAGAACCGCTTCTCAGTGTGCATGAACGGAACACTCTTTGGCCGGGCGAGGCTGTGCGCAATCTATTTACGTCAGGTGGCTCAACATGAGCCCCGAACTGTATCGCAGAGTACCTCGCCGTACGACGGCAACACCACGGCATTTTTCCTCCTAATGGATCACGTACACCTTGTCAAGACGACATTTCTCCTCGTGCGATGGACGAACCTCGTGGTCGCTCGCGCGCGAGGGTTGGCAAGTTGCCGCGCTTCTGCTTCGTCGGCTTCGAGGGCGGCCTTTTCTAGCAGCAGCGCTTGCACGAGGTCAAACGTTTCATTGCACATGGCTTTTTGCTTTTCCACGGGCAAACTGGGCAACGCCAGCGCCTTTTTGTACTTGAGTTGTTTGATTTCCCGAGTGATTTGCTTGATTTTGACTTGACATGTGGACAAGTTCTTCAGCGGCGCAGTGCTACAGACAACGGATAACCACATGTAATGACGATCGGTGTATTCGTCATAATGTACGACTGTACCGGAAGTAGTCGTCGAACGTTTGCGATGCCATCACGGCACCGTAATTGGATGTGTAGTGTCCTGGACCAGGTGTCTCTGGTCGCGGTCGCACGTCGGGAATGTCTACAAGGTCTGATTCGTTAGGGTCTTGCACCGTGACAATATGTATTATCGTACTCTGAATAGAGTAGTCCTTGACGGTATTGAATGCCGTGGTAATCTCGTTGGTCGGGTATTGCCCAGGCCCTGGGTAGTCTGGCACCTGCATTACAATCCAATCAACACTCAAAGACATACTACGTGGACGCATACCGATTGATCCACAATATCTAGCGTGTCGCGTTCTGCAGATGCTAGACAATGAAAACGACAGGGTCAAGTGAGATTCATCAACTCCTAGTAGTACATCCAAAGGCGTGGGCATTCTGCAACACGTCGGGCAATGGCTTGACGGGACTGCTGAAGCAACCCCAGTTATTGTACATCCGCTCTGTGGACCTGGCCTGGGATGATCGCTCGCGCCTGAGCTGAAGCTTCATCCTTCGGTTGCCGTCCGCATCGTTGCCAGTTGTGGGCCCTTCCTTGTTCATCAGGCAGGAACATGCAAAACGTGTGATTATCCGGACGTTACCTGTCTTTTTATACCTGATGTCCGGATAATTTCTCAAAATCTAAAAATAGATTCACTACAGGCGACCGAAACCACGCCCCGCTACGATGGCGGACGGAGCGCCGTCACGGGTTGTGGTTTCGAGGTTTCCCATCAAGCAGTATATTCCTCTGCGTACCGCTAGGTAGGGACGATTGACGTTGCTGTATGGCTGAAAGATTTGTTCGTATGTATACAGGCAAGGATCAGCGCCTGGGTTTCGCGCACGCATGCTAACCAGCGTGAAGAAAGACGTCACCACAGATCCAACATACGCGGTATTAGATATGATGAGCGCTGTGCTGTTGGAAATGAAGCTGTGTCTGGTAGGTCACAAAGTGGTCGAAACAACCCACCAAACCCTCCCCAGGAGCACATGCGGAAGTGAGCCGACCCAAAACGGCCAGCGGCGGCTCGGGCAGCAAAAAGCTCCAACACGCCCTCGTGTGTGCTCGATTGTTGGCTGAAAACAAGGCATTCGAACTCGCATCGCAGCGAGCAAATGCCATTACAAGCGGGAAGCAGACTAGTGACAAGGTACGATCCATGCAATTTAATTTTCCAACATGGGAACGGTAGACACCAACACGGGGGCGATGTAAAAGTGCCAGCAGTGTCAAACGCGTGATAAAGACTCAGAAAGAGTCGGTCCAGACGCTGCCGCCATCAACCACGACGACGAACAACAACCAGCGACACCATCCATTGCCTCGATGCAAGTTCCAAACCGTCGAGCACCAAGTCATCCCGCTCACAGCCATCATACAAGCCCTTGCCACGATTGTCGCGAAACCGGCAAATCGACCCGAGCGAGACGAGATTTGCTTTAGCATGCTGGACGAGGACAACGTGCACACGACCACCCTCGACGGGTACGTTCTCGGCAAGGTGGTAGGCGTGGGAACGTTTGGCAAAGTACGCGTGGCGACCCATAAGGTGTCGAGCCAAGTGGTGGCCATCAAGTCGTACGAGCGCAGCCGCACCAAAGATGCCGCGCAATGGAAGCGCATTCAATACGAAGCCAAGCTCATGGAGAAACTCGACCATCCGTACGTGGTAAATAAACGTCGTGACTTGTCTTGAACTATATGTGGGAGTAGGTACATCATTCGGTTGTTTGAGACGATTGAAACCTCCACCAAGCTGCACATTGTCATGGAAAACGTCAGCAGCGACGTGGGAAACTTGTGTGAGTTTGTCAAACGGCAAAAGCGGCTGGCCGAAGACGACGCGGGGCTGCTGTTTATGCAAGTCGTGTCGGCAGTCATGTACATGCACAGCATGCAGCTCGTCCATCGAGACATCAAACTGGAAAACATCCTCCTCGACCGCTACGGCAACACCAAGCTCGTGGACTTTGGCTTTAGCGCCGTGCAGTCGACGTCCAAGCCGTTTTCAACCTTTTGCGGAACGCCCTGCTATATGGCCCCAGAGATTATCCATCGCAAAACGTACTGGGGCCAACCCGTCGACGTATGGAGCCTCGGCGTGCTGCTGTTTGCGATGCTTTGTGGGTACTTCCCCTTTCGCGCGCGCAACTACAACGACTTGTACCGCAAAATCGTCAAGGGCGGGTTCGACATCCCTGGCTTTGTCACTCCAGACGCCCAGGCGTTGCTAAGGGGCATGCTGGAGGGCGACCCAACAAAAGTACGTTCGTCTGCTACTTGCTTGGAGTAGCGACTAATTGGTTTGTTGCAGAGACTGCAGCTGCATGACGTGAGAAGCCACATCTGGACTCGTCAATTTCACACCGCAAGACACCAACATCTGCCCCTGTACCGTCAACTTAGCTTGGATCTCCTCGCAGATGCCGTCAAATCGGTGCTACAGCGCCAGCTTCTAGATCACATGGAAGTTCTCGGCCTTCCACGCAGCATGGTGGTCACAGCCTTGACTGGCAAACTGTACAATGGCCTGTCCACGCTGTACTACCTATTGCTGTACCGAGCTGAATCTATGTGTCGCGAGCTCAATTCCCCAACCACAGCGACCACGTTACCGTCTTCAACTACAACGTCCTCCACTGCTGAATCGCTGAGAGCGTCGTTTCCGTCGACGGCCGCGTCCGAAGCCCTGCCTGTACATATCCAACCCGAGGGCTCCATCACATTATACTCTCTGACCCAACTTAGCGGTCCACCGCCGCCACCCCCCGAAGAAGACTTGCACTCAGAAGAAAACGATCCGATCGCCCTGTGGCAAAGTCGAGAGCTGCGCGATGTCGTGGAAATATTAGACAAGGGCATGTAACACTAATCCAACCCCCGCCACATATAACACTAATTCAACCCCTGTCACATACCATTAGTACTTATCCCGCGATGTGTGGTTCAGAGGGGGCACGGCCATTCGTTTCTTGGGCACATCGCAGCCTGTGTGTGGTTTTTTCACTGCAATGGGCGGCAGACTAGCATGTGACTGTACCCTTGTGGGGACTGGTGGATGCACCGCCTTCGCGTTGGGTAGCTTGGGCAAGAACGCTCCTTGTTTCGTGTTGATCTGGCGTTGCAACTCGCTGCATTCTGCCGCACACGTGTCCAGCTGCGACTGGGCCATCGCGATGGCTTCCTGCAACCGCGCCGTTTGTTTTTGCATGCGGTGGACTTCGTGCGTCGTCGTGGCTTGGACGTGGATGGCTTTTTGCAGGTAGTACCCTTCGTCCGTTCGCTGCAACGTCTTCTCTCGTTTCAACAGTTTGAGCTTGGCGTTTGCTTTCTCGGTCGCTGTGACCGAGTCAGGCTGGTTCAGCTGACGCCACGTTGTCTTGAGCTGCTCGTGGCGACATTGCACTGCCTTCCACTTGGCTTCTTCCTCGTCCGAGACAACGGCGTGGCTCTTTTTGCAAGCTTGGATCTTCTTGCGCATGATGTCCAGTTCCGTCATCGTTTTCTGGAGAAGTGTTTCCCACTCGTTTGCGTCGATGCTTTCTTTTTGCCGCTTGGTCACCCGTTGAAGGCTCTTCTTTTCCGATGCCAGCTGTTCGAGCACGACGTCGTACTCACGATCACCTCCTCCGCGGTTGCCTTGGCGAGGTTTCGACATTCCTTCCTTGGAGGGATGTTTGCTCGTGTCTAGGAAAAGTTGTTTTAACCGAACGTTTTCCACTTGAATCTCGTGTAACTCTGCCAGCGCGGCTTGAATATCGTCGTCTGTGGCTGCGCTCGTGCCGGCCACTGTTTTGTCGTCGTCGTCGTTGTGCGTGGACTTTGGCCTGTTGGTTTTGGGTGGCGAATACGCAGCAAGCACAGTTGGTGGCAGTTTGAGGGGCTTAAGGCTGCTCGCTGCTTTCATTAGACTAGTTGGATGGTGCCCGTGGTGGAATCCCCTTGGAGGTCGCAATCCAGAGGGTTGGGTGGGGTGTTTACCCTTCGCCTTCAATGATGGAAACAGCCGGCTCAAGTGCGCGTGGACTTGTGCCTTGCTCAAGCATCCGTCGACGTGCACTACCTTTGTATGCGCAGCCAACACGGCTTCGATGTCAACGCAATGCGCTCGGTATTGCGCCAAACTCAAGCGCACGGCACCTTCCGTGTCGTCTGTTCTCAGCTTGACGTCCACGCCGGGCGGCGGCGGGTCGAACGTCACGTGGTACGTGTGGTCCGTAACTGGGTCGAACCGTCGGCCACTGATACGGTGCACCACTTCGTTGTCGTCCACGACATCGAGGACCACGACGATATCTGGAACGATGTCATGCTCTACCAACGCCTTGGCTTGGCCACTAGTGCGAGGGAACCCGTCGAGCGCCCACCCATTGGTTCGGCACTCCCGCGCCCGAAGGATCTCCACGGTTGTGCCGACGATAAGTGAGTCTGGAACAACATCCCCCACCTCGACATATACCTTTGCCTTCACTCCCACGCGGGTTTCAGCGTCAATCGACCGCCGCAGCATTTCGCCCACACTAAAGTGCACCACGCCCAAGTGCTCGTGAAGCCAGTGGCAATGATACGATTTGCCCGAGCCTGGTGGGCCTAATACGGCTACCGTCGGTGGTTGATGGGTTTGAGACGCCACAGCCGCATGGCGCAATACAGCCTTTTTGGCCAGCCGCAAATGGTCCGACTCGCTCAAAGAGAGTTCTTCGTCCGCATATCCCCCACCCTTCCGTGCTATCGTTTCAACGACCTCGATCGCGGTGTCGACACTTTTCACCACGCCCGGTTTGGGCAGCATCCCGTCCACATGCAAGATCGTCGACAGCGGCACAAACGTGTCCACGACGGCATCGCAGTTGGCGTGGTATGTGGCCAGACGCACTCGGATCGTTTCTTCGTTGTCGTCACTTCGCTGCACCACATCCACACCCGGCGGCGGCGGATTGAACGTCACGTGGTACGTCTTGCCGGTGGTGAGGTCTACTCGGCGTCCAGAGATGCGCGCCACCACTTCGTCGTCCGGGACGTGCAGCACCAGCACGAGGTCGGGAACGATGCCCGCGTCGACCATGGCCTTGGCTTGGACGGGTGTTCGTGGAAATCCGTCCAGCAGCCACCCCTTCTGCGCGCAGTCAGGCGCTTGAAGCCGCTCTAAGATGACGTGCACAATCAAGTCATCGGGCACGAGGGTTCCAGCGTCCATGAACTGTTTGGCGCGAAGGCCCGTGTTCGAGTTGACCTGGATGGCCGCTCGGAGCATGTCCCCTGTCGACAGGTGCACGACGCCATACTTTTCGACCAGTCGTTCGCACTGGGTGCCTTTGCCGCCTGCCGGGGGTCCGCAAATGACGAGTCGAAGGGGGTGCTTCATGCTAGATTTGTCGCGGTGGTGTTGCCGCGGGTTCGGAGGCTTCGTGGTTTTGCCAGGGGATGTCATGGCTTGTACAATTTGGCTGGCGATGTCTTCTATGGGAAGGGAGCCATCGACGGTCAAACGCCGACATATAGACGCAAACGAGTCCACGACCGCGCCACAATGTTCGTGATAAGTGGCGAGCCGGACGCGGATCGTTTCTTCGGTATCGTCGCTACGTTGAACCACTTCCACGCTCTCGGGGGGTGGGTTGAACTCGACGTGATACGATTTACCTGTCGCCGGGTCCAGGCGGCGACCCGCTATTCGCGACACCACTTCGTCGTCTGGGACGTTGAGGACGACAACCAGCGACGGGGAAATGCCCCCATCGAGCATGGCTTGGGCTTGACCGGCAGATCGCGGGAAGCCATCGAGCAGCCACCCTCGCTCGACACAGTCGGGCTGCTTCAGGCGGTCCAAAACAGCGTGAATGATCAATTCGTCTGGAACGAGGTTGCCTGCGTCCATAAACGCTTTGGCTTGTAAACCGACGTCGGTGCCGGCTTTAATGGCAGCTCTAAGCATGTCCCCCGTAGAAAGGTGGACCATTCCGAATTGCCGGACAAGGAGGTCGCATTGGGTGCCTTTTCCGCCCGCAGGGGGGGCACAAAGGACTAGTTTCGGCGGCGCGGCTATTGTTTTAATCGGGGACGACTGCTTTTGAATGTTTTTCGGCTTGCTCTCGTAGGGAGGTGGAACGTCCGACGTCGACGCTATCTTTGCTTGTAGTTTCGTCGACCGAGGGGTGGACTTGCCAGAGATTTGACGGAGTCCACTGGGGCGAGGAGATTCCATTAATTCATGGTGCTCTTTGAATGAGATTTGCGGCTTTGGTGAGCGAAATCCCTTGGCTTCTCCTTCCACCAATACTTGTCGCTTAAAGGGGGAGGTCGAAACACCAGTCGGAATGGCCTGAATCCCGGTGTCCGCCTGTGTCACCACTTCCAGTTTGGGCAGCATCCCGTCCACATGCAAGATCGTCGACAGCGGCACAAACGTGTCCACGACGGCATCGCAGTTGGCGTGGTATGTGGCCAGACGCACTCGGATCGTTTCTTCGTTGTCGTCACTTCGCTGCACCACATCCACACCCGGCGGCGGCGGATTGAACGTCACGTGGTACGTCTTGCCGGTGGTGAGGTCTACTCGGCGTCCAGAGATGCGCGCCACCACTTCGTCGTCCGGGACGTGCAGCACCAGCACGAGGTCGGGAACGATGCCCGCGTCGACCATGGCCTTGGCTTGGACGGGTGTTCGTGGAAATCCGTCCAGCAGCCACCCCTTCTGCGCGCAGTCAGGCGCTTGAAGCCGCTCTAAGATGACGTGCACAATCAAGTCATCGGGCACGAGGGTTCCAGCGTCCATGAACTGTTTGGCGCGAAGGCCCGTGTTCGAGTTGACCTGGATGGCCGCTCGGAGCATGTCCCCTGTCGACAGGTGCACGACGCCATACTTTTCGACCAGTCGTTCGCACTGGGTGCCTTTGCCGCCTGCCGGGGGTCCGCAAATGACGAGTCGAAGGGGGTGCTGCTGCTGTTGCTGCTGGGGACGGCGAGGGGGGTATTTTGGGCTGATGACGACGATGGGGGACGAGTCTGGCTCTGACGAATGCACTTTACCTCGTGCAGCGCCATGCCATTCGCGCAACTCTGCATCTGTTGTGGCCAACGGCACTCGATTGGATTTGGCGAGATTGCGCCTGCAGGACTGCCGCCTGCGAACTTGGTACTGGAGGTGGATGATCCCAGAGATCGTGCGGTGTTCGACGTCGTCAAACACGTAACTCATGGGCACGATGGTCGAAAGCGGTGTGATTTCCATCGGAGGCAAGTCTTCCGCGATCACATCGCCTACATCCACAGACAAGTCCAGGTGGCGCCGCGTCTCCATGTCCAACCTTTCCAATTGGTTTCAGTGTAACTGACAACGTTACGACAACCCCATCCAACGAAAGTGCAAGTTCCGAATCGGTAGATGTTTACAATCAACATTCACATCAATTGTACTACTTTGTTACTACTTTGTTACTACTTTGAAGTATTATACAGTACATCCGTGCCCACCCACAAGTTGCAGACACGGCGACGTGATGGCAAGAAAACTCACAATCACCACCCACACAAACCCAAAGGCGTAGATGGCCACTGCACAGGCCCCGCCGACGCGCGACGCAAGATGCGGCTGTTTGAGTCGGTCGAGGGCTTCGATGGAATTGGGCAAAAGGTACGGGATGAAGGGAAGAGCGAGCAGCCGAATGACGCTGGTAACGACCGTCAGTTTCCAGATGCCGTCGATTTCGCCGGCTTTCATATCTTCCAGTTGTACGGGCCAAATGCCTAGCAGGGCGTTCGAGATGGTGCTGGCAAACCCTCCAGACAGATTGGAGAAGCCCGTGAGAAGCGCATAGGCCACAGCTTCCTGGCCTTCGGGGCACACGCGCGTGAACATAATGGCGGATGGGAGGTACTGCACCCCGTACGCAAACTTCATGATAGCCGAGTCCCCCATTGCGAACCAGTACGCCGGCAGGCCCAGGGGTTCGTTGAGGCGGAACACCAACACAATGTTGGCGACGGAAAAGATTGCAATCACCACGCTCGCAAATGTATACACAAAGTGCCAGTGCCCCCCGTCCAGGAGGTACCGCTTGTATACGAACACGCCGAGAAAACCGACGGTTGAGCCTGCGGCTGCCATGGATCCATACTCGAACGCGTTGAACGCGTACCGGACTTGGAGAAAGTTGCCCCACGCGGCGTTGTACGTGTGCAGCGTGTGGTAGAGCACGATGAAGCTGAGGGGCTGCCACGTCGCGCGCAGACACAGCATCTTCCAAATCATGGCCATTTGGCCCCGGAAGGGAAGGACAGTCACGACAACTGGCTCGTCCATGAAGTACAGAAACGGAAGGATCGTGATCACGGGAAGCAGCGCCAAGAGTCCAAAGCACTGGCCCATCGACAGCCCCCAGCCCCACGAGTCGCGGTTGGATAGGATGGACCCGCCCCAGTACCCCACCGTCTCTGTGAGGAAGCGGAGCATGTAGATCGTGCCTTGGATGTGACCCCGAGACCCTTCCGGCTCGGCCATGGCCTTGTACGTGAGAAGGGCGTCGGCCATGACGTCGACCATGATGAGGCCCAACATGGAGAAGAAGAGGAGGGTCGTGAAAGTGATCACAGACATGTTGTCGGCATATTGCGCCAACAAGAGGTTGAAGATGGATGCGATTGCATAGCCTAGCACCATGTATGGCTTGAAACGATGGCCCGCGATGGGAAATACGTCTGCCAGGACCCCATAGAGCACCTACGAAGGAGGTGACATATGCATGTGGGTGTGGATGGATGGTACCTTGAATGTCCAAGGCAGGTTGCGCACAACGCCAATGGTACTCAGTTGCGAGTCGGACGCCCCGAGCTGCCGCGGGTAGTACTCGATGAACGCATTGGGGAAGGTGATGATAAGACCGATGCAAATGTAGTTTAGCGGGATGGCAATGTTACTCAACGCCCACAACGACGATGACGACTCCCTCGATGCCTTGCCTGCGGCATCAGTCGCCACGCCTTTGCGTTGCAGGACATGGTCGATCTCAAACGAATGATACTCCGCCTCCATGGAGGGATGGTTCGCAGGCTTGTGATGATCTCAACCCACCAACTCCGCCACAACCAACGGGTGCAAATGTGGAACGATCATTTTTGAAGGTGTAACGGTTCTATTTGCAATCAGATCTTGTATAGCTAGATTACCGTTACTGTAGTTTTGGAGTTTGCTTCCAGTATCAATAGAAGGCGATGTGTGTGCAATGGTTGAGGCCGTGACCACGAGGTCTGCATCCAAATGGAGAACAACCACCGCGCTCTCATCACAAAATATGCTTTCTCCATTAACCAGAGGCAAATAGTTCCTAAGCTTCTTCGCACCACTTGTTCTCTTCGCGAATTTGACTCTCTTCTTCGGGGGTGAAGTCGTTCGTGATGTTGAAGGTTTCGCGGATTTCCTGGGGAGTCTTGCCCTTGATCATGCTCGCCACCTTTGCACAAGCCAAATCCAGAAGACTCTTGATGTCCATGTAGTTCGCAGCCTATATGTGATCCTTGAGTGCAATGGAAGGCCGAAAAGGCGACGTACCAAGATCAATTCAAAGAGCAAATCTTGCTCAATGTCGACGAACGACGCATCCCATTCGCCGACCACGTCGTTCATGTCGCCACTACGCAGAGGCTGTGCCACGAACGTCAGATGAAACGCTTCTGAAGCGAAGGGATCGTACCTTTTCGATATCTGCCATCGGATTGTTGTGGTGGTGGCTGCAGAA
The DNA here is from genome assembly GCF_000520075.1 of Aphanomyces astaci. Lineage (NCBI taxonomy): Eukaryota > Oomycota > Saprolegniomycetes > Saprolegniales > Verrucalvaceae > Aphanomyces > Aphanomyces astaci. The sequence continues at coordinate 605,619 of NW_009798264.1, read as the reverse complement.
TTCAATCACTTTGGACAACACGGTGCTTTTGACGTTGGGAAGCGGGATTTCCTGCACTTCCTCGTCCTGCTCGTCGGCAATCATCGTCCGCACCAACTCGCTCATGATGGCGACGGCGCGGGACACTTCAAAGCTGTCCCCATCTTGCGACACCAAGTTGACTTTGTGCGTCGATTCGTCGGCCATATTGCGATAGTACTATGCTGCTGCAGGGGGATTTCTGGATTTTACAACGGGATGAACGGTCCAAACAGAGACGCACGAAGTCCCAGCGGGGCCTTTTAATTGGCTAAAATTCATATACTTGAATTCACTATGCATCAAGTCACCACCCATCATGAGAGTGCGCCGTTAAGCTTACTGGATGTCTTATCGACAATAATGGACTTACAGTTAACACTTCTACACACACATGAATGCTGCCTTCCCTGAGCGCCTTTCATAGCGGCTCTGTCTAGAGAACGCTCGTCTTTGCATTACAGTAGATTGAAGACAACCCATCCTGTTAATCTGTACAACACACCAGACTACTACATTTCATTCAGAATATCCAAGCGTCACTTGGGGCCTCTTGGCAGTTCTTGTCGGGTACGCATGTGGTCGGTCTGTCTATCGTTGTTGCTCCATACTACGTATACAGCGTTGACATGTTAGAGCGACCGCGCTTTGTATCAATGACAAAATATGTCGTGATGGAGTAGTCGAACACGGACGAATTCACGAATCGAAGTTCGCATTCGAAATACGTATTGTGAACGCCATTAAATTCAAGACATTTGATTCGCTGAAAAGATGTACAAACGTCAAGCCCATTGGCCAGCCAAACTATTGTTTTGGCTGGTGGTCACGCCCAAGGTGTACCATGGCCAAGACTGCGGCCGTTTTCACTTCCCATTTCCCTTCAAGATGTCGCATCGTAAGTTTGAAGCTCCCCGCCATGGTAACCTTGGGTTCCTCCCCAAGAAGCGTACCAAGCACCATCGTGGTCGCATCCGCAAGTTCCCCCGCGATGATGCCACCAAGCCATGCCAATTGACCGCTTTCGTGGGCTACAAGGCCGGTATGACCCACATCGTGCGCGAAGTGGAACGTCCTGGCTCCAAGGTGCACAAGAAGGAAATCGTCGAAGCCGTGACCATCGTGGAAACTCCCCCGATCGTCGTCGTCGGTGTGGTCGGTTACTTGGAAACCCCCCGCGGTCTCCGCACCTTGACCACGGTGTGGGCTGAACACTTGAGCGAAGAAGTGCGCCGCCGCTTCTACAAGAACTGGTACAAGTCCAAGAAGAAGGCGTTCACCAAGTACGCCAAGAAGTACGCCGAGAAGCCGGCCGAGATCGAAAACGAACTCAACCGCATCAAGAAGTACGCCCAAGTCGTGCGTGTGATTGCCCACACCCAAATCCGCAAGGTCAAGCTCCGCCAAAAGAAGGCGCACCTGTTGGAAATCCAAGTCAACGGTGGCTCGGTCGCGGAAAAGGTCGACTTTGCCCACTCCTTGTTCGAAAAGCCGGTGCCCGTCACCGCTGTCTTCTCGCAAGACGAGATGATTGACGTGTGCGCTGTCACCAAGGGTAAGGGGTTCGAAGGTGTGATCACCCGTTGGGGTGTGTCCCGCCTTCCCCGCAAGACCCATCGTGGTCTCCGCAAGGTGGCTTGTATCGGTGCCTGGCATCCGTCGCGCGTACGTTTCACCGTCGCGCGTGCCGGTCAGCTCGGGTACCATCACCGTACCGAAGCCAACAAGAAGATCTACCGCATCGGTGCTGCCGGCGACGCCAAGTCGGCCACCACAGAACAGGATTTGACCGAGAAGAGCATCACGCCTCTCGGTGGCTTCCCCCACTACGGTATCGTCAACGAAGATTGGTTGATGCTCAAGGGTGCCGTCGCTGGTACCAAGAAGCGTGTGTTGACTCTCCGCAAGTCGCTCTTGGTGCACACCAAGCGCATCGCCCTTGAAGAAATCAAGCTCAAGTTCATCGATACCTCGTCCAAGATGGGGCACGGTCGCTTCCAAACCGCCGAAGAAAAGGCCAAGTGGATGGGTCCTTTGGCTCGCCAAAACCGCGCTTAAGCTTTCACTCGGCGTTTGCCTTAGTCTGTTCGATCAGACACAGTACATCTCGATGGGATAAGTGTAATTCATTGCATTTAGAAGGGGGATTCATTCGTCCATGAGCTGATCGGTGGTTACATTAACCATCGCCTGAATTGGACAAAAGCTACCGTGCTTTGATTTCAAAATGAGAGACTGTCAAAACCTCCACATACTATATGAGCATTTCTCCCCCCACAAACAGCCAAATCAGTACTGTATATGTTGCTACTACTCGCAAATGAGATATTTCTCGATTTATAATACCGGTTGCAAATTGCGGAGAGATCAAAATCGTCTCACCAACTTGCTACGGGTATGCTGCATAATCTAATGCAACAATTTTACTTTTGCAGATTTGTTTGTCGACTGAAGCTCGTTGGATGCAAGATTGTCGCTCCTCCAAGTGCGCGAAGCAGCTTGTCAGGGCTTATCCGGATGAGAAATACAATACCTTTTGTATTGTATTTCTCATCCAAGTAGATATTTTTAGCAAAATGACAAAGTGGTTCCAAGTGTTGTGCTTTCGAGTGAAACTTCGTGTTGTGGCGTGGTTTCTCGTAGGAATTTACATCGATTTGATTGGCTACCTCAGATGAGTTCATAATTATTAGCCAATAAAAATCTTCTCAATGAAATTCAACCAATCAGATCGATTGTGGATCGGGGAGATGCAGGAAATGAACGAAAACTCGCGATTATCTCGCATGTTGACTAAGTCTGTCCTTCATGCAACATGCTAACGCTACTTCAAAATGTTGCCTTCATACGTGAAAACACGAGGATGTTGGGATGCAAGTACAGCGGTGGTGTATACCGGTTTGCCAGATCTCTGACACCTGGTATTAGAACGGTATTTTATCCAAGTCTCAATGTATGTTGTATTATATCAACTTTTTATATAGAAATTTGTATTGAAATGTTTTATATGGTTTTGAACGTTACATGTGGAAATGCATGATCTTTGTAGAATTGACATGATACTGTACATGCTGCGCTCGCACATGTGCACGCATGTGCCCGAAAAACTACAAATTCGTCCTCCACCGTCCTCGTTTTCGTCCTCTGTACTTCACGTTGGTAAGAATGATTGCATGCACTACCTTCCTACACATGTGGAGTACATGATCTCACAGTTTCAGCTCACCTCCATGCGTCACTCCCGAGAATTTGACCACCTGCGCTTGGACTTTCCGCACATGTGCAACATGCGCATGAGATGCCGCTATCTATAGTTAGCTGCCACGGTGTAGGTTGTGATGTGCACATGTGCCGTGTAATAGTCTACAAGTTGGTATGCGTCCCATCCCTCGTCGTCATTCCTAGTCTATGTATTCACCCACAAAAGTTCCGCATTTTGCTCATGCGCGCATGCGTGGAGTGTCGAATTTTTCTTGCACATGCGGGGATGAAATGTTTTCTTTCTGATATAGAACGGGTAGCGAACGGATAGTAAATTTCTATAAGTATATAGGTAAATGTATGATCAGGAATTAAATTTCACATCCTATCCGACACGTGGTGAGGCAAATACCCGGTTTAACCCTTCAAGTAGAGCAGAATCATCAGTTTGTCAAACGAGCGATTTGGGAAAGCGACGAAAGGAGTCAGCAATTCTGTGAACATCACGGCAATGTCCGTTTACATGTTCACGGTAGTGGATCGCAATGTCAAATTTACGGCCTGTTCCTGCATCTCCCGGTTTGGTCGACAATACAGTTTCCTACTTTTTTACCTCTGTTTCTGCGATTTTTTCCGCAACTCACTATACCAAAAGTAAAAAACGACGTCCTTGACGTCTTTTTTCAAAATCGTGAAAAAAAAATGGTAAATCGATTTTGATTGGCTCATGCTATTTCTGAAAACTCTTGGAACTTCCCTTATGTTCCAAGTAGTTTTACAAAATGTATTAATAAATCCATCTCAAATATACCTATGTACTATTAATACGTAGTATTATACTATTAATAGTATTTATTTCAATTGGCAATGATACAATACTGTGAATCTGACATTTTAAAATTGCACGAACTGCTGGCCAATGTCATGGACATCCGGACATTATCCGGACAATTTGAACAGTGCACATTTGTGGTGGGAAGCTTTTGCTTAATCCCGAGATGGAGAAAGAAGCCGAGCAGGTCCGTGTGCTTAACCGCGGCATCCTTCGGTTCTACCCATCCCCTGGCACAGACAACGAAGCAGATGCCTATCGCACAACATCGTTGGATAAAACAAACCCACAATGCGTCGCACACTCGAACATATTTGGCGTGACGGTCATGGCCGTTCCAGGAGGCCTTGGCGTGACACGTTTTGCTACCTTGGAAGGTGCGACCAAGGACAGTGTGGAAAGGAAAGAAAGCAACCTCGACCCACTGGTTCCGATGCCGTTTGACGCCCACGTGTCTCTGCCCACGACGCCGCATGTGCTGTCTCTGTCCCCGTCCCAACGACTGTTGGCCGTTGCGTTCGACTCGTCTCTTGCCATCTACGAACTCGCTCGTCTCGTTGTGGATTCGAAAGCACTTCCTACATGTCTCTGCAATGGTGCCGACGTCTTGGCGTTGTCGTGGAGTGCCCAACTCGACAATGCTGGGGACGACCAGTGGCTTGCAGTGCTCACGACCACTCGTCAAGTCCATGTTTACACGATCGAAGGCAACTTGGAGTGTCTCGAAGGCTCCATCGAAGCCACGGCACATTGCTGGAGCCCCAGCAATAGCATTCTTGCCGTCGGCGACGACGAAGGGGTGATTCATCGCTTGACATACCACGACGGAGCGTTCCAAAAACTCGACACACTGGTGAACCCCGACAACACCGAGAATTCCGCAGGTACAAGTGTTTTCTTTGTCATATCGTATAACACTATCCTGTCCCCATCTAGTCCATCACATCAACTGGGCCGAAGCCGACCTCCTCCTTGCGGGCTACCGCCGCGGCGCCCTCGACGACGTGGAAGTGACGTCGTGCCTCTTTGAAGGCGGCAACCCCGTTCCATTGGACCAACTCGTGGACTTCTTCCCCAACACCGACGCGCCGCGCGAACATGCGTTCTACTCGTGCTACTTGGCGCCGTGGCGGATGTTTTTCGTTGGGTGTTCATTGAGCACTGACATTGAGCTGCTTGTGAGCGACCCCGAAAGTGGTGACTGGCAAAAGTGGAAACCAGAGGAAAAGTACACCCCTCGTCTTCCCATGAACGCAGGTACGTCGCCACCTCTCTGGACAGTAGCGTCATGACGATGTTGTGTATGATGGGTAGCCGACGAGGACACATACCCCGTGGGGATGACGTTGATCCTCAACTCGTCCATCGACATCGAAGGCATCGACGACTTTAAGTATGCGCCGTGTCCGTTGGTGCTGTGCGCCACGACGGAAGGGCTCGCGCTGAACTTTGCGTTGCTGGACATCACGGTCGGCGAAGCGTTGGAGTTTGTGGCGCCGCCTGCGGTGCAACTGTCGCCGTGTACCCGCCCCACCGTGGCCGCGCCGTGGCTAACCTCACCGGTGGCTACTACCGCCACCCTTGGTTCCAAGGAACAAGGCGAATCGGCCGGCCAGCAGCAGCAGCAGCGCGTGGTGTTTGATGTGTCTGCCGCCGCCCCGTCGTTCACGTTTGACCCGACGACGAGTCGTTCAGACGCATTTGGCCAAGACACGGACAACGTGTTCAACAGCGACGACGACAGTGATGTGGACGACGACGAGGAGCGCGCGGAGGAATTCGCAAAAGCGTCGGCGGCGTTCGATGCCGTCGACACGGACGGCGTCGGCGCGATTCCACTGGCGGACTTTGAAAATTTGTTTGACGCGCTGGGCACGGTCTATGCCGCCGACGCCCACACGCGGACGATCCGGAAGCTCGACCGCCACGGCGAGGTCCGAAAAGAGGACTTTGTCGCGTGGTATGTGGACTGGATCATGGCCGACATTGACAGCGACGACGACACGGCGGACGAAGTCGGCGACGAAGCCGTGGACACGACCATGAAGTCGGACGAAGACATCCGAAAGGCCATGGAGAAGTTTCGACGCCCTGAAGGCAGCTGGAAGTGCGACGAGTGCATGGTGCTCAACCTCGTCGCAGGCGCGGCGGCGTGTGTAGCGTGTGAGTCGCCCAATCCGACGGCGGCGGCGGCATCAAAGGAGGACCACCCGCGCGCGGTTGGCTTTGGGGGGGCAAGCGGGGGGATCAAGGGGATTTCATTTGGAGTGTCCACCCCTGCAACCACACCACCCCCTAAGCCCAAGGAGGCTACCCCTGCCACGTCGTCCGCACCAACGACGAAACAGTTTCAGTTTGGGGTATCGACAACTGCTGCACCAGCTAATGCCGCCGCCACGGCAACGATGCCACCTACTACTTCCACCGGAGGGTTTAGTTTTGGAGTGCCTAGCACGACTAGTACTTCCACCACCGGGGGGTTTAGTTTTGGAGTGTCGAGCGCCACCACCACCACCACCACCCCAGCGACGCTAGACGGGACCAAGCAGCTGCCTACAACATCGACATCAGGCTTTAGCTTTGGCGTACCACCATCGCCGCAAAAGCCATCCACCAACGACAAGAAGAACGACGAAAAGACTTCGTATGGCAACGACACGGACAATGTGTTTACACACGACGACAGTGACGACGACGACGCCGATCTAGAAGCTGAGATGCAACAAGAGCAGGACAAGGCCTCAGACGCCTTTGACGAAGTGGACTCGACCCACACAGGACACATCCCAGTGGACAAGTTTGAATTGCTATTTGACGCCCTTGGCACAGTCTACTCAGCGGACGAGCACAAGAAAACGCTGGCCAAGTTGACTCGAGAAGGCGGCGTGGTGTTCAAAAAGGACTTTGTGGCGTGGTATGTCGATTGGATCTTTGCCGAGATTCAAGACGACGACGAAAGCGACAATGTGGCCGACGTCGACCCGCACGCCGCAATGAAATCTGAAGTTGACATCGCCAAGGCGTTTGCCAAGTTCAAAGCCCCCGCTGGAAGTTGGAAATGCTCAGCATGCTTTGTCTCCAACCCAGACGAGCACGCGACGAAATGCGTGGCGTGTACAACACCACGACAACCAACGAGTGAGCCTTCGAAAAACAAGGCGACAGTTGGGAGCGGTGGGTTTGGAGTGGCGGCGCCATCGGCAACGTCTGGTGGATTCGGCTTTGGTTCGTCAAGTGGCACGACCAAAACGAATGCGTTCGACGCCATCAGCTTCGGCGCTGGCAATGCGTTTCCTGACGCCAAAGGATTCAGTTTCCAACCCACATCGACCAAAGCACCCGTGGCTCCGAAGGCCGCGTCTGCCTACCCCCCAGACACGACCTCCAAGCCAGCCGTTGCGTTTGGATCTTCCCCCGCTTCGACCACGACCAGTGGATTTAGCTTTGGGGTGAAGGCGACACCCTCTGCACCAAAGGCCTCATCTGCCTACCCCCCAGACACGAGCTCCAAACCAGCATTTGCGTTTGGTTCTTCCGCTGCTCCAAAGGCCTCGTCAGCCTATCCTCCTGACACGAGCTCCAAGCCAGCAGTTGCTTTTGGTTCTAATTCTGCCCCTAAGGTCTCGTCAGCCTACCCCCCAGACACGAGCTCGAAGCCTGTTGTTGCATTTGGTTCTACCGCTGCCCCTAAGGTCTCGTCTGCCTACCCCCCAGACACGAGCTCGAAGCCTGTTGTGGCATTTGGTTCTACAGCTACTTCAAAGACACCTGTTGCATTTGGGTTTGGAGCGACGCCATCTCCTACTACTGGCTTCAACTTTGGGGCGA
>NW_009798264.1:412126-576416 GCF_000520075.1 Aphanomyces astaci | reverse complement strand
CGTTAGTCATTTCTTTGCGACGCTATAGGGACGATCGTTCTCCCTGGTGATGACACCACCTCGAAATCCACTTTTTGCCCCCCCTTTTCATGTATCCTGCAGCTAAATGCACTACGTACACAGTCTGAAATGCAGGTGCCCCGGGTTCAAATCCCACCGAGGGATATATTTTGTCAAGTGATATACAACATGACAAAAATATTCAACATTGTTATTTTTAATCACCTACTACAGAAATCTATTGGATTCACGACGGGGGGTTATCCAGAGAACACTCCTACCGAGCACATAATTAAGATCACAACACAGTATCTATTATTTACACAACTACAATGTGGGGACGCGGAATTGCTTTTTCCACCCAACGTTGGGCGCTTGGCGTTGCGTCGAGTCGTCGCAAGTTCTGTGCGGCGCTTTTGCCAGTCGATCCACGTACTTCGAGGTATTCCATGCTCCGCACAGAACTTGCGATGGCTCGTTACAGTGGCTTCGAACATAGCCAGGAGCTTTCGCTTTTCGTCGATGGAGTATGACTTCTTGCGGTGTCGCGTCGGCATGATGTCAAGTGAAGCGTTTCAAATTTTGAAATTGGATAGGCCAATCATAAACTTGCATTAATACTGCTTTGTGATTGGCTTCGTGATGGATAAATTCAATTTCAAAGGTGCGTCGACAATGAATAAAATTACATCAATTTAGACAGGTGGTCGGATATTTTGGGGGGGTCGGACTTTTCCGGGGTTCTCTGTACAGTACTGACACGCTTCCTAATTATATCGAAATTCTTTGATGACTCTTTCTCGAGCAGTGTAATACTTACAGCAATACAACTCGTACTACAAGATAGTCCATTACTAGGTCAGCCTATGCAGCATAGTCTGTGCATTCGCAGCTCTCTCTGGCATGAGGCATCTTAGCCGCATGTACGGGCTGGTTCTTGAAATACCACGAATTTGGCAAGTTCCAAGTTGTCGTTCTCTACAGCTGTTGATTCAGGCGACATGGAATAAGGTGTTGTTGATAGTATTGGTTGTTGTTATGAGGAATCGAGAGTTTCGTGACCCGTTGTGCAGTACGCATTGAGAAATCGCTGAGCCTTTCCTGCATGTACTACATACAGTCAGTACACATGCACAATCTGCAGGTTGTATGCAAAGGGGATGAATAAAAATACGCATACGAATACAAATATTAGCATAAAGATGTTCAAGCGAATAATAATTTGTACCTGACTCGCGCATTACACGCCCAGATTCAGTGCCTGTTTACTCGCACGTGACATCTTGCCTACGTACTAGTAACGTAGATTTCCAATTTAAGAGACATGGGACAATTTAAGGGAATCACCCACCTTAAAATTTGTGATGAAATATCTCTTTAAATAAATGTTCTTCTTGATCCCATGTGTTTTATATGAATCAATTAACTAATGGGCTCTATAAATACATAACCGGTTAAGGTTGCATATGTACCTGACAGAATTTTATACCCTAACCACAAAAAATATATGCAACGATCAATACTACGATCAAGCTTAAAATATGTCTCTTAAATTGTCCGCTACTTTTGAGGTGCTTCTGCTTAGAAAATGGGACATTAGGACGTGATAGATACTGTGAAAATGGATGTCTCAGTGATTGTTGGATGGACCTGTGTTTGCAGTTCAATTATCAGTTTTCAGAAGTCGATACCCATTCCTCAGTGCCGATTTCCCGGCAGCAACAAATATGTCCCTTAAATTGGAAATCTACTTGGTATTAATATATCCCGACAATGGTACACCACGATTAGAAGGAATAATCAAGAACCTTTAATTAATCATACTATAGTAGTGATGTATTTGTGTCCTGTTCCCGCAACTCCCTGTGGAATATGTACGCAAGTCTTGTGATTTCGCTCTAAACTGCCGGGTTTGTCGAATCGATCTGGAATCACGCCGGGGTTCTGATTGGTTGAATGTACTCGTCCCTTTGTGTAAGAGCCAATCAAATCCACTGCACAAAGGATTAGCCAATAGTAGATCGATTCAAGATTCGATTCACGATTCGATGGTCTGGAAATTCATACTAATACTTCGAAGTAGTATCGAATAATCCACAGTAATACATGACCAATCAATCAATCGAATGACATCGTCGACATCCTCACTTATAGTAGGGCACACCACTGTCGTACTATTCTCAAGGAATCGTGTTATCATAGTACGTGCTTAGAATACTAGTATTCTTTTGAATGATTGGTGGCAAGGGGCACAAGGGTTGCTTTCTTCGTCACACTCAGCTTGGAATCCCCAACTACTATACTAGTAGTAAACTCACGAACGAAATATAATGGAGGATGGAGTAGTCAATCGAGCACGATGGCGTTAAACTGCCGCAGCACTTGGTTGACCAAGGCGTTCTTTATGGTCGTTCGGCTCATGTACGCCGTGTAGTCGGCGGCGGCATGCTGGGGCGTGGTCTGCAGAAACACTTGGGTGTATCCGCGCAAGGCGCAGAGGGGGCTGCCGTCGGGCATCGGCACGTTCTCGCAAACTAACCATCCGACGTACACTTCGGGCGAGTACGAAGCCGTGGTGGCGTCGTAGTGCAGCGACCGGAGCAAGAGCACGACGCGGTCCCGTGTATGGGACACGATGCTCAGGATGCGGCGCCTAGTCGATCCGTCCGACGTGCGGTGGGTGACGAGGGCCAAATCACTGCCAAACATATCGAGCTACAAGTAGTATATGAGACGAGTTGGGATCGTCCAGTGCAGGTACTTGAGTGTCGGACGAGGATGACGACGACGGGGCTTCGAACGTGTAGTTTCGAAAGATGCTGTGGGCCACGTCGGCGGAATCGGCGCGCATGAGACTGTACTTGCGCATTTCGAGGAACGCAATGTCTTGGCCGACGTCGTCCAGTACAATGCTGAACGGCCGGCCCTCGGCCGACATGGGCAGTCGCGAGTACAGTTCTGGAGTGAGTTTGCAGAGTTGCTGAGTCATGATGCCTCGCAGGGCTTGGTCGTGCGCCGCGGGGTCGGCAGGGAACGAATGCATCATCCAAGGGTCCCTCCGTGGATCCAGAACCATCTACATGCGAACAGGAGTGTCGGAGGGAAACAGCGGTTTCTGGTACCTCAGACTCGGACGGCTGCCATGACAAACTTTGGTACACGATGCCTTTTTCCACTTCGTGGACAAGGGTATGCCGAAGCCGGTGTTGCTCCTCGTACGCACGTGCGATTTCGGCTTGTAGCGCCTGCACCTTCGCCAGGTAATTGGTCGACGACGGTTCTCGCGCCTTCATGCGCTTAAGTTGCGCCTCTAGCTGCCGCACTTCATCCTTGAGCGCCTGGGCTTCCAAATGCGCCACCTCTTTGCTTCGGCGCTTCCGTAATCGATCCTGGAGCCGCCGTTTCTCGCGATACTCGCTGGTGGGCGGCTCCCGCAAGCTGCTTCTTCCTCTCAACGATCGTTTCATTCCTCGAGAAAGCTCGAGGCTAGAAAGAGACAGCAAGTCGCCTTCGAGGACCGCCGCCACCTTCAACATCCCATCCCGCGACATTTTTTGAAATGTAGAACAACGAAATTGTGAGTCATCCGGTTCCAATTGACGTCATCCGGATACATATCCATCTCCATAGATTTCAGAACGTTTGTCTCATTAGCTTTGACGATTTACTGTACAGTACAGTATTGTACCATCATGCCCATCGGCGCGTTCACGTTGGTGTGCAACATTTTCTTTGCGCACTACTGGCTCAAGGAGAAGCTCACAGTACCAGTAATTGGAATTTGCACGACCGCCATCGTACAGACACTGATTGGTCAAAATATTAAATTCCTTGGACATGATTGGCCAATTGATTTCATGTGAACGTCGACGAAGACTGAGCCTCGCCAGGCTTACGAGTGCCAAGTCAAGGTGCATATCGCGGGCAGTACACCTAAGTGTATATATGTAGAAGTCATGTATCGAAGTCGATACCGCATATCTCTTCTGCGCTTACATAGAGCCTCCATTCTACGAATCATTACGGTACTAACGTTATACTGCGTTTCTGCCTTTCGCACAAGGCCGCTTACTCTCACGTAAAAATGTAATCTTGCTCAAACTCCTACCGGTACAGTTTGCTCACACTTGTGTGGCCATATATCGGTAAATTTACGTTAGTGTGCATTGCGAGCTGCACGGTAAATGCCCACGATAGTGTTGTCCAACGAGTTTTCAACATCCACCTTTTAGGGATCCCAATGGTGCGACGGTATAATCAGACTGTATTTTGACATTTAACGTCACTGTACAGTATGGCAAGCCCAACAGTAAAACGGTATATATCCGCATAACTGACACTTCCGGATATGGAGGCTTGGTTCTGGAATGCCATCGAGGCTGGTGACGACGAGGGCACGGATGACGCTTGGGAGATCCTAAGCTCGAATAACGGACCTCGCCAAACACCGGGGTCAAGAGCGTACGTTAAACGACACCATGCTGAACACCCAACAAACTTTTTGCATTGTTCCAGTATGTTGCTTCACCAGGTAGCTAAGGATCGTGCTGTGCGATGGGCTCTCCAAACCAGCAGCATCGCCCATTCCCCAGCATGATACTGTTTACAGCTGTTAATCCCCCGCAAGCTGTTAATCCCCCGCAAGCTATATAATCCAATATAGTTCCTGTTTAAAACGTTCATAACTACAGTACTGGTAAGGTAACGCATCGAAATCCCGAACACTTTTTGCCGAAAATTTGACCTGTCCATTCAAGTTGATGTCCTGGAGAAACTAGACTACTCTGAGAAAATCTGAGGGTACCCAAAGAAAATATAATTCAAGCTCCATTTTATTGTGCCATTTCCAGCACAATTGAATGAGTTTTGCGATTTGGACGAAAATTATTATCACCACTTTCACGCCGAGATGGGAACTTCAAGAATTCCGAAATCGCGAACACTAAAATGTCTTGTGTTAAGTATGATGCTATAAAAATTTGCAAAATAACACCGCCAATTTTAATCTGGATGTTTAAATTCAAAACGTCAATGAAAATCATTATATTCGACACCATTTTAATGACAGAATTCAACCACAGCATAGTGGATGCAAATATATTACACTTTGGAATTAAATTAGATTGAATTTGATTGTGCCAACATGGAGTGGTGAATATAATCATAGCCAATAGAATTTGATCGGCCACCAAGGGAAGTCATTAATTGGTCAAAATTGACACTGTTCGCGATTTTGATGCTGTTCGGGATTTCGATGCGTTACCTTACGACAACAACAAACAACACTATATGCAGCGGCCAATCAAGAACTCCCATATTATCCGGATAATTTATCCGACTTGGCCATTTCGAGTACTACGTAGTATACAGAAAGTCTACGTACGTAGTACTACTATGTACTACAGCTGTACTATATTCATTATATCGAACAAAATAGATTTACGAATGGTTCTTACGGATAGCACATACTAAGCCTTTGAAATACATTTTGCCGTCAGACCCAAGTGGGAAGTACCAACTTCGCCACAAATACTCGTCCAAGTACAAAGGGAGATGCGGTCGGTGCATTCCCCGCATGGCCTTCGCGAACCGTTCGATACGAATCTCCCAAACGCCTTCGATGGATTGCGTGTGCGCTCCATTTTGTGGGTTCACAAAGTTCTCTGAATGATTGACCCAATCATGGTAGTAGTCTTGGTTAGCCAACAAGGTGTTGTTCACGAGCGTGTGACGTTCATTTGAAGAAATGTATGATCCAAACTTGTCCGATCTACGAGACACTTCCATGTAACGATATAGACGTATATAGGAACCTCTATATAGCATCATATAGTGTCTTACATGATATGGGTCCCAGGTGCAATGTGCTTCTTGATCAAATGGGACAGAGTCGGCTTGGTTCGGTCCGCACCAGTGACAACGCCGAACCATTTCTTCGTGCTCCGATCGACTCCACCAAATATCCAGTACTCAGGGTAGTGGCCTCATCGATCTCAACGGTGATGCCACGACGGCCGACCTATCATAAACGACTTGATGTGAACGATATAGACCTATCTCGATATAGACGCATATACGTATAGACATGTATACGTGCAGATCTATATAATAACGATATAGTGATGAACCTACCACCATAGGCGACCGCAGAATTTCACTGGAACAGAGCTCGCGACAATAGTTGTACCAATACACGCAAGCCTCGATGGAGATTTCTTCTTCCGCGATGACGACGCCCAGCGGCTTTGTCGAGCGTGGAATGCGATTCAAGTCCTGGTTCCAAGGCTCCAGAATCCCTATGACGAAGTTGGTACATCTGTTGTTTGCGTGGGCGTCAAGAATGTTCACTGCCTTCGTAGGCCTTACGGCGGCACCGCCAGCGCTTGGTCTTCATAGCAAAACTCATAGCACCTAAACACTGGGGCATGACATGGACTCGGCTAACAGACCGACTTGCATGCACCCTCAACACCACATGCCACGAAAAGTCAGCCACGTCCGCCATGTCATACAATTCCACATCCACCGGAGCGTCGTCCATAGGTACTTGGTCCAGGGGATCGTCCTCAAACGGTGGGTCATGGCCGGCGTTGTTAACATGCTCCATTCGCTCGATTGATGTACGCAAAAGTGAAAATGAATTGGTGGCTGTAACAACATGTATCGACATCGTCAAGTCTATGCGGATATTAGACGTTAACCGGACTCTATATAGACTATATAGGTGAACTATATAGGATATATTTACGATATAGTCCATATAGGTACTCTATATAGACTATATCGTGACACTGTATGGGCAGTATACTTTTATGATACGGTATATACAGATGCAATTATACTATATATACACTATATACTATAATTGTATACACTATATAACCTATATAGTGTATCTATATGGACTATATCCTTTAGTTTGTATAGGTACATACAGCAATTATTAATAGCCCTATGTGTAAAAATATCCACAAAGCTATGGTACATCGATTTATCTTGTAAATACCATGGAATGGAAAGAATCAGAAGTCTTAGATTTAGTTTCGACGGCGGCGGCGTGCACTACGGCGGACTTCATCAGTAGGAGTCGCGACAGGCTCTACAGTGATTGGTTGCACTGGAACGTCGACTGGTGCGTCCACGTCTAAAGCACTAAGCACTTCGTATGGGTCAACGCCAACTTTGCGACCTATTTGCATCATCAGCAAAAGAGTCGCCTTCGCTACGCAGTCACACCGACAAATACTATCGGCATACACGGCATCATCCTCGTTGGATGGAGCGTCCTCGAGTGGCGGGGCATCGATCTTCACTCCAAATGTTTCGCGGCCGTTGCGGACCCACTCCAACTTATGGACAGACACAACATGTGTCTTGAACCCATCGTTGGTTGGAGTGCTGTCGCGTCTTGTCACATGCCACGCCGTCGTCGATCTTGCACAACCACTTTCTCATCTAATTGCTGCGCTGGCTCGACATTTTCGCAATGGTAACATGGTTGGTGAGGCTAAATCCGGATAAATTATCCGGATAATGTTTCTTCCATTCGATTGGGAGTTCTTGATTGGCCGCCGCATATAGTGTTGTTTGTTGTTGTCGTAGTTTTGAACGTTTTAAACAGGAACTATATTGGATTATGTAGCTTGCGGGGGATTAAACAGAGGAGAGCCCGACCATAGAAGGAGCTTCGAGCACTCACGAGACACCAAAAGGCTTGTCTGCGACGCATGGGCCATTTTGACTGGGTCAAAGTAAATGGACGGAGCCGAAATCATTGCAAAAAGGTCCCATAACACTAGCTGAATGTGATCTTGAGCGGAAAAATCGGGGGTCTCTTGGGAACACAGTCGATCCAGCGCGGCACCTGGGGAGAGCGTGTCACCCAATTCATCCTCGAATTAGCCGCAAAAAACATTCAGGACTTGAGCAAAGGGTAGGTTGCGACCATCGATCTTGAATGCTGCAGGCTTGGTGCTGCTGAGCAAGCGGCATAAAGCGTGGCTAGTAGCTTTGCTGATCCAGTAGTCTTCCAGGCCAGGATTGGCAAGCGGAGGCCGAAAATAGTTCGGTTGTGCTTGGAGGGTTTGAAGAAAATTATCGCCATATTGCATGTCTTCCAAAGTTTGGACACAGAATTCAGAGACCAGCGAAGTCAGGGTTTCCTTGGAAGTATTGCCGACATGAAATTGGCTTACCAGTTTCTTCAACAAGAGCTTGGAGACCGTTGGGCTGATTCCAAGCGTCGTGGGCGAAAGAAAGACCTTGAGATCGAAATCAGGGATGTTAGAGTCCGGTTCCAAGGTGAAAATTTCGTAGCGGTTCGACAGAGGGACTTCCCAGTTGCGCGTGGACGTAGAGGGGTCAAGCTTTGTCTTGGCCTTGACTTCCACAGCTTCTAATTCTTCCGATGGAACTTCAAAACGCGGGATTTGAGTTTCTTGTGCCAAATGGACGGAGAGTCATTAAGCGTAGGTAAAGATGCGGGCGAACCAGGTTCCGGAGTGTAGTTGTTGCAGATGCAGACGAAGTCGGATGGTCGGCTTGAGGCTGCTGCACTGGAACATTGCGTCGTTTGCCCTTGATACTGGGAGGTTCAAAGTCATTCAGCGCTGAGATCTTGTGAACAACAAAAGTCGGAGACTGGTCTTCAAGGAAAAATATTTCTTGGAGCGGCTCATCGGTTTTCTTTTGCGACCAAAGAAAATCAGGCACGCGTTTGGAGTTGAAAATGACTTTCAACGAGTTGGATTGGAGTGAACCAACGGAGTGGGTGGGAAATACGAGCACCGGAGAGCAGCCGTGGTCTTGAAAAAAATCAAAAACAGCCAAGGGGCTCGCCGTGGAAGGAACACGGTGAAGCTGAACCCAGTAAAATTGCCCAACCAGAGAGGGAGCATGAATAGCATGGTCCTAGCCGCAGATATTCATCTCCAAGTTGCGCAAGGAGGTACCGACTTCCAAATTGTTGGAAAAAAATCGGACTCCTTTGCATCGCACCAAGGCAAAACCAAAAAGAAATGATCTTGCTTCGATCCAGGCCGGCACGGACGAAGGGAGTCCATGATGACTGCAAGTGGAAACGCTTGCGTCAGGCCAGGGGATGGAATCCAGAATTCTTGAGAGCCTTCAGTGGCACACAAGGAAGAAGGAATAAGCGCACGACGTTCCTGTGGCGTAGCTTGCAAGGCCTTGAGAATTAATTCTATGGGCTGAGGGCTATCACTGCGCTGATGGGCAGTATACCATTCTCGGCGCCAGAGGTCGATGTTGATGGGTGGGACTTTCTTCGAGGACGTAGCCTTTGCATAGGTATGGTCTTGATGAAGATCCCGTCGATTACGAGAGCCGGGGGAAGGTCCAAACCGCGGCTGGCGATAGGTGGATGCAATATCCATACCTAGATCGGGTGATGGGTGAACATCAGCATCTGCGTTGGGTCCAGTAAAGTTGCCGTCAACACATGGTGCCGGCAAAACAGCTGGTGCGGCCAGAAAAGTTTCGATTTCTTAATTGATGACGTCAACACAAGGAGCCGACAAAACAGTTGGGGCCACCAGAAAAGTTCCGATTTCTTGATTGTTGACGTAGGATTCAGGAGAAATCTGAAACCAGCTGGATTCTTCAGTGCTTGCTACACCCATATCAGCGTCCGTAGAAAACGTACGAGGGCTGGAAGGTGGGTGAGCTCGCAAGCGCTTCGACGGTGCGGGTTGAGAGCAGGTAGAAGCTTCTTCTATCAAAGAAAACTGTTGCCGAGAAGTTTTCGATTCAGTCGAGGAACCTTCGTTTCGTTTCAGAATAGACCGTTGACTACGTTGACTCCACGAGACGACACGACTAGTGTAAGCAACTGAACCAAGTTCAGAGGATGTACTGGAGGTGAAAGAATCGACCGCCTCTTCCGAGCATTGCAAAATCACAGAAAGAGATCGGGAGGACGGTTCAATCGCTACGAGTTCGGAGGGACAAACTTCGGTAGAGGACGCACTTACGCCCACTCCAACGAGGGCATCGAGGCTCGTGGCAGCACAACAAAGTCCACTGCCTACTGCCCTACCAGCGGTTTCGCCATCTCTGGTGAAGAGGTCACACTGAACGTCGGCTTCAGGGACAGCAGCATCAATGCTAGATGCAACAGGGTCGGCAGCACACAGAATGCGTTGGTCAGCAGCACTGGCAGAAGCACGGCAAGCGACACGGAGGGACACACGGAAAGGAGCAGCAGACATGGCAGCAAATTCGAGTTGAGACGGGTACCACTTGTGTACCAGAAGGCAAATTCGAAGTTTTTTGGACGTGATAGTTAATAGATACGCTGATTTAAAAAAGAGTAAGTTATTGGATATGGGTAAATAATTTTTCATATTTCCAGTGGACCAAATTGATTGCAGATTGATCGGTTTCTCACATGAAATTGCACCAATGACACCTCACTTGCTCATTTGATGTCAACCGTGATCCATCCAATTAAGCCCCTTAGTGGGAAGGCTCTCGCCGAGGTCTTTTTCCAACGGACCGACGACCCAACTGTGTGGAAGTGTAAGTATGGGCAACAGTGCTCTCAAAAGTCGAGAGGGTACACGAACTTGTGTTCTCATGTTATGAAATGCCATCCTGGTTGTGAATACACTTCCCAATTTCAATTTGATGCTTCTCACTGGAACTCGATGGCCGAGTTCAAGTACCTGGATTGCCGGTTCCTGCGACCCACGTCGAATATGTGCGAGCGGTTCTTCTCGTGGGCGAAGCTAGCTTTGACCGATCAATGTCGCGCAATAACACCACAGAAATTTAGCAGGAAATGTTCTTGAAAGTGAATATACTGTAGCAGCTAGCTCTGGACTGTCCAAACTTGCTAAAGCTATGAACTGGTATGTAGTTAGGAACATGTTGAATAAACAGTATTCTCATAAATTATTTGAATAAGTTATTTATTTAGCCCCTCAAAAAGAATAAGTTATTTATTCGTCTAACGCAAAGTGCCAATTTATGACATACCATATTTTTTGCTTTGGTACAATGGCCATATCTCGTGTCTGAGGCATCGGATGAAAATTCTGAAGCGTTCCCCGTGTAGAGAAATCACTCCACAACCCAATCGAAACAGAGGCATGATGTATTAAGGTCATTTAGAGGTGCATAAATGCAATTTTGTAAGCACGCTTGCATTTGGTCTGAGTGCCAATTTAAGTCGTATAATTTAACCTTGCATTTTGTATTACGTTTTGCATTGAAATTCTGCGATTAGGGTATTCAATTTCGGCAGGGAAATTATTTATTCTAACAGGTTATACGTTTCCTGAGTCCTTCGAAATCTTTGGAGACAATTTTCAATTTGGCACTGCGCACTTTGGTACAATGAACACCACCCACAGCCAAGAGTGTACGAGGAGAATGATGATTTCATTATCAAGAACTAAACCACTACTTCCTCTAGGCAAACGAATTCAGCCAGCTCTGCGTCATCGTTGTTTTCGCCGTCTTCGTTGTCGTCGCCGACATTGTTTTCGTCACCGTCCACATCATCAAGGCCTTGCTCGTCAGCGCCGATCGAGGTAATTTCATTTTTCGTTTTCTTTTTGACTCGGATTGCACGCATCTCCTTTGTCTTCTTAGCCGCTGCATCCCGTTCTTTCTTCGTTTGATCGATTTCGTGCATGAGTTCTAGGGTAAGAATGCGTCCGGCGACGTCAATGCGCTTGCGACCAACACGTTTTTTTGCTGCTGCAGGTAAGCAAAGCAGTTCACGCCGAAGCTCAACGCGGCGCTCCAGCCACTCCGCGTGAACATGCGTTTCAGGTACGCCGCCTTCGTTAAACTTTTCAAAGCGTGTCATCATTTGTTCCAATGACACAGGGAACAAACAGCCCAGACGTTCGAAATCCGCTGACCAGATTTGTTGGCAAGACATGGTTAGTCCACGCGTTTGAAGCGATTGAAATTGCTGCGGCTTTGGATATCGAGTGCATGTCTCCGAACGCTACATAGTATAACGTCATAAATTAATTTCAAAAATGTGATGATTATGTTAAATTGATTCATATTTATACCGTCGTTAATCATGGCGTCAAAAATGGCTCGACGAATCGCATTTTTGAATGGGCCAAATACTGCAACATCAAATGGTTGAAACAAATGTGTTGCATTTGAAGGCAAGCAAAGCTAAGTTTCACATAATTCAACAATTGCTGTAGAATAGTGTGAGGACAAACCATCAAAAACTAGGCAAATTGGACAAGGAATATTATCATCAACAATAGATGAAAAATATTTCAACCAAACTTCAACCAAATCCTCATTCATGAATCCCTTAGGAGTTGTCGAAACTGTACATTGCAATTCAAACCCAAATCTTTATCAAGAGATTCGCCAGGTAGCAAAAAAAAGTGGAGGAATAAGTTGGCCCAAAGCATTACCACACGCCACAATAGAAAGGTGGAAGCTAGCAGTCATAGTCTTGGCCCATCCATTGCGCGAACCCTTCAGACTTGTGTCGCGAGGCAAACGATGTCTCATCCATGTTGAATATACGCTCGGCGGTAAGTCCATGCACGCGAATAGCTTCTTCCATCGAGTCGAAAATCAATTTTTACGCCAACGTCATCAAAGCTATTTCTAGCATTGGAAATCACTTGCGCAACACGCGTGGTCAGCTCGGGGTGGCGATTCATGAATCGACAGTACCAACTTCCGGTAACAGTTCGAAGCGGGTCGAGGTGTCGGAGTAGCTTGTTGGCCTTGAGCAGTATTACGAACCTCGTGGCTGGCATGCCTTCTTGCTGCATGGCTGAGATCCAGGCGACCATGTTTTGCTCGAACGAGTACGGAAACAGTGGCTTGGGACCACGCCGCTTTGGCGTGAGGTCCTTGCCTGCCTTGAGCAGGCGCCCCTTTCGCATGATGGTTTCGTATGAGATGCCAGTATCGCGGTCAAAGTCGGTTCCACGTCGTCCTTGATGAACTTCGTTCACAACGAACTCGGGCTCTTCTTGAGTGTACCTGCCCCTCGTTCGAGGAGCAGGCATGGTCGGCGCGAAAAGAAAAGTTTGAGTTTGATGTTCTATTATGTTCGACAGGTGCGGCCTGGTGATTGGCTATCCGATATACGACTTAAATTGGCACTTACGCCTTAAATTGGCACTTTACGTTACTCAAAAAAAATAGGTAACTCGTATTGTCCATTTGATACAAATTTGGGGAGGGGGTGCAATCGAATCGCGCCAACCAAACCGATCCACAGTCGATCTGATTGGTTGAATTTCATTGAGAGGGTTTTGATTGGCTAATAATTTTGATATCATCTGAGGTAGCCAATCAAATCGATTTAAATTCCAACGAGAAACCACGCTACAACACGAAATTTCACTCGAAAGCACAATACTACGTAGTACTGCACTGTTGGAAAAGTAAATATTGCATTCCTGAAGTTCGAAAAAATATGTACAGAATAAATATTTCGGATGTCTTGGTCGACGCTCACATGAAATCAATTGGCCAATCATATCCAAGGAATTTAATATTTTGACCAATCAGTATCTGTACGATGGCGGTCGTGCAAATTCCAATTACAATACATAACGTTAACGAGTTGCGCCGCTTTTCGGACTGGATCGCTATGGACCACCACTGATGCCTTGTACTATCTAGTTGTAAGCGATGACGACGTTGAGCTTGTCGAGGAGGTGATTCAGAATCGCATTGGATCGCGTGGAGCGGGTCATGAACGCCGTGTACACTTGCGCAGCGTTCTGTGGGGTGGACTGGAGGGACACTTGGGTGTAGCCTTGCATGACACTAGTGGTAGGAGACGACGCTTCAAAGACAAACCATCCTGCAACGTGTTCGTCCTGCGCTAGACTTCTTTGCATCACGACGACACGATCTGGTGCCAACGTCACAATCTGTACCAAGTGATGCGTCGTCTGCGAGCTCGTGCGGACAGACTTGACGAACAAATCGCTCCCATCCAACATGGTGGTCGTTGTCGCCTATGCATGCTATCACTACAGCATGACAAGGTTATCGGACATACCCCACCATGTCGCACTAAGGATGATCCTTCTCCCGTCATCGCATCAAATAACCCACGCGCCGCGGCGTCGACAGAAGTGTGCATGACAAGAAATTTGCGCATTTCAAGGAACGCAATGTCTTGGCCACCGTCGTCCATAACGAAACTAAAGGCCCCGTTGTCGGCTGTTGATCGCGAAAGCTGCTCCATCACCCATGGCGACAGTTTTGCAAGTTGTTGCGCCATGATGGGCCTCAGTACCGCCGGAGGGAGCGTTGTATCGGGTGAAACGGTGTGGAAAACATACGCATCTTCACGGGGGTCTAAGATCATCTAGGCAACGATGTGAGCTCCAGATGCATGGATAGTCACGTACTGCCGAATTCTGGCGCGGAGTAGAGACAAGACCCTGATACAGCATGGCCTTTTCAAATTCAAATACCAGATTGCTCTGGAGCCGTCGTCGATCGGTCAGCCCTCGTCGGACGATAGATTCTCCGCGCAACACCGTCAGTTTGTTTTCCAATTCGGACAGTTGGCGTTTGAGGTCGTTTTCTTCCGCTTGGACCCTCTTCTTCTTTTGTCGCTTGCGTACGCGATCCCGCAAAAGCCGCTCTTCACGGTCCCTGTCCACATTGTCGGCAGGCGGCCTGGTGCGTGAGCTGACGGGGTCGCTTGTCGAGGCATCATCACTCGAATCGTATTGGTCCATGGGAAGTCAGTTGGCTTGTCGAGGGACCCTGCGCATTCAACAAGTCAATTCAAAGTGGCAAGTTTGCTCCTGGGACCAGACTCGTGTCGTCCCACGTTTACGTTGAAGAAGCCAACTCGCGCATGACGTCGTCACAAGTAGACCCTTTTGTGTTCGCTCATCCATGAGATCCCACTTCAGGTGGCCTCATCAAGCTCATTCATCGATTTCTCATGATCCGCGTGGACTAGGAACGTCTTCAAGCACTCGTTGCGGCAGCCGCCTTGGCGGATTGAAAAATACTTCTATAAGCCTTTGCAAGGTGTTTCGCGCGTTTATTGAATATCAAAGGTGAACTGTTCTCTCCAAATACATATCCGGTGAAAATGAATACCACGAGACGGCGAAATCCACTCCAGGACATGTCGACGCTTCCTTGACGGCGACGCGGAACGTCACCATTGTAGCTAATCGGCAACAATGGTGGTGGCATTCACTCGATGGAGGAGGCTGTCGTATACTACTGAATGCGTCCCACAGTATGTACACTGTATGTACATATGCGATTAGTTAGTCCCGAGAGTTCGCGTCACGGGTGTAAGCTGGTTGTCGAATCCACTGGATTCACCTCTGATCACAAAGAATGGCAGCTTGGAGTCGTCATCACGATGACACTCGCCACAACCGGAAATCGCCATGGGACTTCGTGTGGTTAATTGAGCGCAATGCTCCCAAATCCGTCGAGCATCTTGTTGACCATGGCATTGGCTTGCGTGGAACGATTCATGACCTTCGTGTACTCTTGCGACATGAGCGCTGGGGTAGTCGCGTGCAGCTGCAACTGCGTGTATCCTCGGACGGCGCACTTGGTTCCTTCTGCATCCGACATGTCTTCAAACACAAACCACCCCGCCGTGTTGGACGACGCCGTCACGCCATGCTCTTCGTCGTAAAAGATACTCCGGTGTGTGCACAGCGCCCTCCTCTCAAAGTACTGGACTTGGTACAGCTGCCGCCGAATGTTTCCGTCGGGACCGATGTACGTGGCCAGCGCAATGTTGTCGCCACAAAACAGCATCTAACGGCACGAGTAACACACATGGTTGTTGGCGACGAGATGCATACCGTTCGGCCAGGTCGTACCCTGTCCTTGGGTGCCCAGCGGTTAAAGAACATCGCGGCAACGTCGCGGAACGGAGCCCGCACCAACCCGTACTTGAACATCTCGAGGAACGAAATGTCATGGCCGTAGTCGTCCAGAACCAGGCTGAAGGGAGATCCGGCGGTCGAGTCCGGCAGCTTGGCGTACATGTCGGTCGTGAACCTGTTCGCTTGGTACTCACTCAGTCGCATGAGGGCGAGCAGTTGGTCCGTGGGGTTGGCGGGCAGCGTGTGAACCGTCCACGGGTCGCTTCGATGGTCCAAGTACATCTATTACATCTTTTCAAATACAACACAATCGAGAAGGTCGATGACGCGGACCTGGGATTGGGACGCGTCCCATGCCAAAGTGCGATAGAGGACGGACTTTTCGACGGCAAACACAATCTCGTGGAACAATCGCGCGCCTTCGACATGCCCGGCGTCAATGCGCTGCCGCTCGACCATTGCGACCCGCCTCCAGTCGACAGGTGAAGACGATACTGCTTTGCGCTTGCGGTGGCGCTGAAGAGAAGATAGCTGACCCCTCAGTTCGTCCGCTGTGCGTTTGAGATCCTCCATCTCCATGATCACCTTCTCTTTGCTGTGTTTCTTGCGCAGGCGATCCTTCTTTAGCTTGGCTTCGCGGTTGCTGGTTACGCTTACGACGGGCGAAGACACCTGCTTTGGGTCTTTTCTCGGTGGAGACAAGACATCGCAGTCGGTCATGGGAGACGTAGGACTGTCGAGTACGCCACCGTGCTTCCACATGGTCGACATGACTTCGTCTGTGATCATGATGGCTTGAACGAGTTGGTCGATGGGCAAAATGTTAGGTGGATACGTTACTACACAAGAGCTCCTAGTAATACTACGTAGTACTACAGTACTAATAATTCTATTCACAATAAGACGACAGGCTGTGAAGTCATGTAGTACGACGTATTCACAGTACTTGTACTACTTAACTATTACGAGTAAACGCCAACCAATCTTTCACTCGTGTGGAAGTGTGCTGTCGCGATGGACCAGAAAGTACAGAGTGTACAGAGGCTACGACATGTCAGCTAAGCTGACTACGCCACGCAAGTATTACTAGAGCATAAGTGGCAGAGAGAAAGTACTACAGTAGTACAGTAAACACAAGATACACAACGTTCAGCGACCAGCAAGATGTGGTACAGTACTGAACTTTTACTACCTCGAAGTATTAATACTTCGAAGTACAGTGTACTATTAGTAGTTCTATAAATGCTAGTAGTACTATAGTAGTACTTACAACTATTAATATTAATAATATTAATACTACATATATCAATAACTACGAAGTGGTATTAATACTACGAAGTATAAGTTAGTACTGTACTAGCAACTGACAGTGAACCTCGCTTTCGACGTCACTCCAAATGGTTACCAGCGTCAATAATCGCCACAAAGGGCATACACCGGGGTCCCATCAGACGTTTCGTCAGCTACTTGACTGTTCATCCACCTCGTATACCCCTCGTACTACGTAGT
Source organism: Aphanomyces astaci (assembly GCF_000520075.1). Taxonomy (NCBI): domain Eukaryota; phylum Oomycota; class Saprolegniomycetes; order Saprolegniales; family Verrucalvaceae; genus Aphanomyces; species Aphanomyces astaci. The sequence continues at coordinate 559,056 of NW_009798264.1, read as the reverse complement.
ATAATCATCGACACTTGTGCGCGGAACTGATGAGGCTTCTAGAACTCAAAAAAACTTGGGACCAGTCGCATCGTTATTCGGATAACGTATCCGGAGGCTTTTTCAACAAGCTTTTACTGGTGGCCCTCGATTGACATTCTAGAAACAGTTGAACATCATGGCCGCCGCTGCTGCTCGTGCCTTGAACGGAATTGCTAAGTTCGCCGGTGTCGTCGGTGTGGGGGGGTTGTTCGCGCAAAACTGCCTTGTCGATGGTACGTCCCTCCTTTTGTTCAAGGAACGAGGTGTCTCATGGAATCTTGATGCGCAGTTGACGGTGGACACCGAGCCGTGATCTTCGATCGTCGAAAGGGTCTTCGTGATGACATCAAGGGCGAAGGCACGCACTTTATCATTCCTTACATCGAAGTATGTATCACATAGGACGCAAACAACAATCGACTCCTTTCTCAATGACGCATGTGTTCTAGGACCCCCGCATCTTGGACATCCGCACCCAAGCGCACGAAATTCCGTGTAGCACAGGTACCAAGGATTTGCAAACGGTGAACCTCCGCTTGCGTATCATGGTTCGCCCGGACGAGCTATTCCTGCCCAAGATCTACAGTGAACTCGGCCCCAACTTTAACGAACGAGTGTTGCCGTCGATCACGAACGAAATCCTCAAGGGGGTGGTTGCCCAGTACAACGCTGACCAGCTCTTGACTTCGCGTGAAAAGGTGTCGGGCCAAATCTCGGAAGAACTCGCCGAGCGCGCCAAGCAATTCCACCTGTTGCTTGACGACGTGGCCATCACCCACTTGACGTACGGCGCGGAATTCACGAACGCCGTCGAGCAAAAGCAAGTGGCGTTCCAAGACGCGGAACGTTCCAAGTTCATCGTGATGAAGGCGGAACAGGAGCGACAAGCCGCGATCATCAAGGCCGAAGGTGAATCCGATGCCGCCAAGTTGATTTCCGACGCCGTCGCCAAGAGCGGCAGCGGGTTCATTGAAGTGCAGCGCATTGACGCTGCCCGCGAGATCGCCGAGCACTTGTCGAAGAGCCGCAACGTGTCGTACTTGCCCAGCGGCAACGGTGGCGGGATCTTGCTTGGCTTGAACACTGACGCTTAATCCCAATGAAGTACTTGTTAGATATTGGTGATTGTGCTTACTAGTTAGTATAAATGAGTTGATAGACCATTCCTCCCTACTTCGACTACACCAATGTTGTTTCCACAGTGCGTCGTCTGCAATGACCTCGACAAAAGGATTATGTGTCATGTACTTTCACTTATATACGCTTGGACGGACTGGGTGTGTTCGTTCGAAGGTGGGGGTCTATGCCGATGACGACGGTTGCTGACCGGAGGCAGCTTGAGCTTGTTGGGCGTCGTATGTTCGCTGTCGCTCCGCGGTCCGCGAGTACATCACTGTGAAGCCTCGCCCCACATCGTACAGACCAAAGGCAGTAGCACTGAGGAGCCCGGCGACGACGAGCTTGTGGGCGGCATCGGCAACTTTGGAAGCGGCGGTCATGACGAACGGCAGTGACGTCAAATGTTAATGTTTCGATTCAATTGGTTTGGGACAAGTGTAGAGTACTATTGGTCGTGCTTAATTTACAGCAATATGATTGGTGGAAATGCCTCAAACCTAATTTCATTGGTTGAAAAACCCACGACAACATAAAAACAACAGCGTTGTCATGAACACGCGCCATATCCTTTCGGGGTGCTGCCGTTGTCATGAGACTGCACGACCATGGCTTCCGATATATTGGTGACTTCCGCGGTGTTGGAGGTGCTACATATGACGAGCAGCGTCCCCGCAACCACAACTGACCCGCCCACGAACGTCACCCATCCAGGTGTGGTCGCCGTGCCAACGATAATGCATATGATGGTGGCTACAATGGGCTCCAGCAGCATGGTCACGGACACCACGAGCGGGGGGAAGTATTTCATCGACGTGATAAACCCCATGGTTCCGCACGCACTCACGACGACCACTAACACGCCTTCGATACCCAGGTGGTGTGTCCATCCATAGAACCCCACGACTGGATCTGATGACCACGTCAAGTCCTCTTGCATAATCCACAACAGTGGCAACAGGAGCATCCACGTGGTCGTAAACAAGCAAAAGCAGAACAGCCGAACGCCCAATAATTCCTGGAGCCTCTTCGCATAGATCAAGTACGCGACTCCACCGATGGCCCCAACAAACGCGACGATGTCTCCTTCCAGCGTCGGCGGGTGCTGGCTGGCGCCGTTCGTGGCGGTGTTGGTACTCTCGTGGTCGGCGCTGGTGATCACGCCGCCAGCAATCCCGAGAAACGCCCCGGCAGCCTCCAAGCCCGCGACGGGGTGCCCAAACATGCACTTGCCCACCACGAGCAGGATCGAGTGGCTGTTGGTAAATATGTACGCGTGACCCACAGACGTATGATCCAGCGCCCATATAAACGTGGCAGAGAACACCACGTACGCAGCCGAGCACAGCAGCGTTTCTCGACCGACGATGACCCACGACCCCGACGGCGGCGGCGGGAGGCCGCCGTCCAACCACCACGTGAGGCACCCAAACAAGACGGACGACCCAAAGTAGCGCCACACCATCTTCACGAGGGGCGGCACGGCGGCGAGCATTTGCAGCGCCGCGCCTTGCGCCGACACACTCAACAACGCCCCAGCCAAGATGACAAACCCGACCCACGGAACCTGTTTTGTCACGGTCAACTGCATCGCCATCATGCCCCCCACCATCGACGCCTCCAACGTCACGTCCTTGACGTCGGACGGCAACGCCGACAGTCGACGGAGTGTGCTTCGAAGTGTCGGCGGGTGAATGAGGGGCTCATTGGTTCTGTCTACAGGAACAGCCAGGAGAAACGACCGAGTGTGACCATCGCTTTCGTGTTGAGGCACTAAGAACGCACTCTTTCGAGGACTCAACCGCCGCAGGAGTGGGGACGACGCGGTTGATGATGTACGAGGAAGCGTCGAGGAGGGTGTTGGAGCCGTGGGAATAGCCAACACATACTCGTCACCGGCGCTTCCTTCGAGGGAAATGTCGCCCGGTAGCACGCAGTTCCCGACTGGAACGACGCCAAACGATAGTTCCTGGTTGAGGGGATGCGTCTCGGAAGGCTGGAGGTGGGGGACATGCACAACAAACCCTTGAAAGGCCTCGACGGCGTCGGACCGGCGACTCGAAGGCCTTCGCATGTCGATCTTTGCATGGGGTTGGTCTTTCGAAGATGTGACAGCCAAGACAAGGCTAGCTCGGCGTTTGAGGGGTGGTGGCGGTGACGAGGAGGAGGACGAAGGCATGGTCGTGGCTTCAGGAGAAAGTATGGCCAATCGACGGACGAGGTCGTGCTCGACAGTGTGTACCATTTGGTCGTGGGAGTCGACACCAAACCAAAGGTCCGAGGGGGGAGTTGTAGCCATGGCGTAAACTCGTTGGAAGCCAAAAGCGAGGGATTCAGGAAATGACAATGAGCCAACTCCATGCACGAGATTATCCAGCACGATAAACACTTTACTCGATACAATGTACAGCCCAATGTCGACTCCGTTGTAGTCGGCGATGGCGCGACCGACGTGATGGAGTTTGATCGGCATGGGGCTGGTTGGTGGCGCAAACTGGACTCGCATCTAACAAGTATGTTGTAAGGATCTGTAGCCATTGCAATGCGCGTTACCGTGGAAGGCGGCATGCGCGCGGCAACCGCCAGATCGGACTCCACCAACACACTCACACGGTGGTGGGTACGGTGAAACGCGTCAAATTTCTTTAGCAACGCCATGTCAAAGACTCGGTCTGCCGCATGGATGAGAAAGTGTCCGGCGAAGAGGTGCCGCGCCGCAAGGACTGTCTCGGGAATCGAGTCAAGGACAGATGGAACCACTTCGAGGAATACGATGTGCATGCGAGAAAACAACGCGGACTGCTCCACGTGACGTTGTGTATCGCTGCTGGCGGCCACGGCCAACACGACACGGTCGATGCCAGCGAGCAACAGTTGGGACAGACTGTGCTCGAGGATAGATCTACCATCCAGCTCTTGAAAGCCCAGCGCGACGCCGAAGTCCGTGACATGCGTGGACGTGAGCAACAATGCGTCAAGTTTTTTGTCGGCAAGGTTGGCATCGTCGTCGTCGTTATCGTCGACCTCCATGAATAGGCCTTGCATTCGCGTGGCATTCTCGGAGTGTATTCCAGCAAGGAGTTCGTCGTACGAAATATGGGCCAGCTCGCTCACCCGCCGCAAATCCACTGCAAACGCATTTGGTGGAGCCTTCGACGCGCTGCCGCTTGACCGCCGCATGATGTTCGTAAAAAAGATCGTGGATTTGATTGCCGTTTCATCCTCTTCTCAGGAGCCAATCATAGTCTCAACAACAATTCTATGATGGTATCCCACCAATCACAACTTTTGATTCACGAAAAGATTGAAATGGAGAAAATACATTATCATCGTTATGTTATGAACTGACGTTGCTTGGTGGTGCATAAGGTGTTTGAGACTGCTACTGCACGCTGCCTTTGCAAACGGTAGCGTCATATGAAAGAGCATGTGCTTGATCTACGGCATCAGTAACGTTCACCGTCTCGGTGGACTCGCGTGCACTTGCAATCACGAGGACTGTGCCGACGATGACCCCGAATCCGCCTACAAAGGTGAGCCACCCAGGGACGGGGGCCATTCCCAGTGCAAGGCAGATAGCAGTGGCCACGACGGGTTCCAGTAGCATCGTCACAGAAACGACCAATGCGGGGAAGTACTTCATAGCGCTTACAAAGCCCATGGAGCCACACAGCGTAACCACGACCACGAGCACAAACTCCACTTCCAAGTGGTGGACCCAGCCAAAGAAGCCTCGCTGCGGATGCATCGACAGTTGGACGTCATCCAGCTGGAGCAGCCACATCGCCAATGCCACAAGGACCCACGTCCCCGTAAACACGACGGAGCAAAACACGCCGACGCCAATCTGACTTCGCAGCGATTTCGCATACGTGAGGTAGAAGACACCTCCCACCGCTCCGGCGAGGGCTACGAGGTCCCCTCCGATCGATGGGGCGTTGCTTCCAGCCATACTGGCGTCGCCGCCAGACCCATCGGCGGTGGTCACGACGCCCCCGACGATACCCATGATCGCCCCCACAGTCTCAAGGGGGGCGACTGGCTGCCCCGTCACCCACTTTGCCACCACAAGCAGTAACGAGTGTGCGTTGCAAAAAATGTACGCGTGGCTCACCGACGTATGGTCCAGCGCCCACACAAACGTGCCTACAAAGGTCGCGTACGATACGGTGCACACGACACTCTCCCAAATCACTCGGCGAGACAACAGCAGCTTTAGCGACGACCAACGGAATTGGTTGCGATTGAGGACGGACGTGACCACGCCCAGAACCACGTACGCGCACGTGGCACCAAAGAATCGCCAGACTACTTTGAGCAGCGGGGGCACGCCCACCAACGCTTGCATGGCGGCGCCTTGGGCGGAGACGCTGATAAGGGCGAAGATAAGAATGGAAAAACCGAGCCATGGTACGGTTTTGTGGACGGCGAGCTGCAGATGCACGTGGTTGGACTCGACAGCCACGCTGGCTTCCACGCTGACGTCTTTGATGTCGGAAGGAAGGCGAGATGCACGACGAAGCAGTTCCCCAAGAGAGCGTTGAGGTGATGGTGGCGACGGGTTCTCGGTGCAGTGAGGCAAAGCTAACACGAGCTGATTGGGAGCATGCAAATCGTACATCAAGAACGCAGTGCCTGGATCAACGATGGACTTGGAAGTCGTGTCGGAGGGAGGATGAGGGGTGGGGGCAACGAGCAGTGGCTGGGACTCCAGGTCGTCCTCTTTAAGACCACGCGTGGAGGGAAGTGATATAAGCTTGACTGGTACAGTGAATCCGTTGAAGGGCTCGGAGTTTAGGCGTCTTGACCGGCGGGGGTCTTGTGACGGAAGATCGGATGTTGTCAAGATGAGACTTCTGCGCGGCTTTCGGGGCTCGTCAGATGGCAATCCTACAGTGGCTAACGTGTGTACGGCTTGGGCGGATATGCTTTGTGGATTTTCAACGTTGTTGTCCACCAAGAGACCGTGAATCGAGGTGATCTCGTCGTTGGTTTGAATCCCCGCGATAAGGTCATCGTAGGATATGTGGGCCAGCTGACTAGCGCGGCGCAAGTCGACGGTGTAGGACACTTCAGATTCTTGTGGTGGTGGCTCCATCGCAACTTGCACTGTGGTGCATTCTTCTGCCATTCGCAGTTGCGATCTTTTAGTACCGAATGAAACCGCCAGCCTTGCCCTTACCCCCAATCAACGCCCGCGATTTGAAATGCATCACCCATCTCAAAATAATGTCACCCATCTCACGTGTCACAACGTTCCATTCCACGCTAACTTAATATCTCTTTGAGAGAAGAACGATGAAATGGAAAAGGACCAATATGCCAATGTTGGGTAGCTTTACTACGTAGTACTATTAGAAGTAGTCAGTAACCAGGGTCTAGTTAGCGTTAGTACTTCTACCTACGACGACCCAAATCGATTGTGCCACGTTTCGTACTTTCGAAGAAACTGGTGCGCCGATGGCTTGGTCTTGTCTAATGCTTGTGTGATGTCGTCGGAAGTGATTTTGTCCAGTAACTCGTGCCAATTGCCTGCAAGCGATATTTCATATCGCTGAGGGTGTATTCGTTGGAGATATATTTGCACCTTACCAGATTCACATGGGAGTTGATTGGTCGCTGCATCTGGAGCTTCCAGCTTTGCCATGAGTCGTCGAACGGGAGCCATGCATGCTTCCTTTGCCACGAGCTTGATGTCGGCGCCAGAATACCCCTAAAACCATCCATTTTTACATCGGAACATTTCGAGCCAACCAATAGGCTCAAAATACCTCGGTCTTGAGGACACTGCCGGCAAAATCGAAATTCGCATCAATGTACGGCGCCAAGAGCTCGGCAAACATATGGTGGCGAGCCTCGGGGGACGGCAACCCGACTAACACTCGCTTTTCCAGTCGTCGAAGCATGGCGGTGTCCAATTCCCACGGTAAATTGCTCGCCGCCAATACAAACACCACTTCTTGTGTCTTGGACAACCCGTCCATCTACCCCACCATCATGCCGAGAAGTAGGAACGATATGTCGTATCGTATGTACCTACCTGAATGAGCAGTTCTGTTTTCATGCGACGACTGGCTTCGTGTTCCCCGCCGCTGCTGCTGTCACCGCCGCCGCGTTGGCCCATGATCGAATCGATTTCGTCCAGAAAGATCGTCGACGGCGCGTGGTACCGAGCCAACTCGAACAACATGCGCACGAGTTTCTCAGAGTCCCCGCGGTATTTGCTAACAATGGACGACCCAGAGATGTTGAAAAAGGTGGTTTTGCACTCGGTCGCGACTGCCTTGGCGAGCATCGTCTTGCCATTCCCAGGTGGGCCGTACAGCAGGATACCACACCTACCCCCCACCGCCATTCTCGTTAGGTACGGAACCTAGACGTGAAGGTACCATGGGGACAGCAGCCCCTTAAACAACTGAGGGTACTTGGACGGCATGACCACGGCTTCTTTGAGCAACCGCTTGGCATCGGTCAACCCCACTACGTCGTCCCAGTGGACATTGGGATTCTTTTGGAAGATTTCCCTACGCCCACTCAAGTCACAAATGGCAAACATGACATGACATTTCAACCTTGTGATGTTTTCTGCGAGCGGTCGTAACTCGGAATCATGCATAAACGGCAGCGGTTTGAGCAGTCTACACCATGTTACGTTAATACAATGATACATGTGTAGCCACGAAAAAAACCACACATGAGTTAGTTACCTGTCTTCGACACTGTCGTCGTCTTCTTCCGGCTTGACTTCCTATGATCATACCATGACGACTATTTCACATACACCTAGTGTGTGTGTACCGCTTTCCCTTTGGCTGGTTTTGTCGTGCGCTGGTTGCCAGACTTGGCACCCACGACGCCCGACGTCACGGTGGGCTCCAGCAACGACAGGTCGTCCACTACGTCCATCGTTCGTTCCAGATCAACAAACTAAAGTTCAATGGCGATCACACACCTGGTTTCCTACATCAGAAATCAACATCGTCGTCGGGTTATGTGAGGTCGGTACGTTGATGATGTAGTGACATTGTTGCTTCCGAGGCAAGTTTGCACCGCCTTGAGTGCGGCGTTGTTTTCCACTCGGGCTTCCGAAGGCATGTGCGCAGATGTGTAGCTGTTGCGCTTGGTTCGTTTCTCCATAGCAGCTTTCTTGTCGTTGAATTGCGAGACTGTAAACAGTATAAGCACCACGAGATGAAGACTCGTCAGTTGATTTCTAAAGGGGGTACCTTTGGCCTTTTCTTCGTCGCCATTCGTCCGACGCACGAGCTTGGGCTTCTTGCCAAACTTGAGCTCGTAAAAGTCTTCAAACTCCTACGACCAGTGAGGCAGTTGGCATGGACATTGAATTGGCTATATATGTTGCCCAGTACTTGTACTATGCGAAGTAGGTCGATGTTGTCGACGACTTCAAACTTGGAGAGCGCGACGCCTGCTTCTTGTTGCAGCTTTTCCGCGGTTTGCAAGTACCCGTTCTCGACGCAATAATGCAACGCCAGCACGAGAACGTTCCGTTTTCGATCGATCAGCCCTTTCTCCACCTACCCAACCAACCAGAGCCTCGAACATCAAATGCCAGAATGCGATTGCGTACGCTCAAGCGACTGTCGTTTTGGGCTTTGAGCTGGTGCAGTGTTGCCATTGATGGCGGTGGTGTCGCTGCGGCAACTGGGTCGTTACAGGCGTTTCTTCTACATCCTATCAGTTACAAACTGTAACCGATCATGCTATGAATGTAACCAGCTGCCGTCGGATGTTCATGTTGAAACGTGTTGAAACATGGGAAGGTGTTGTAATTCTGTGTACTAGTATGGAGATTCCATATTCGCACATCCGTTTGAAATACACACATACATTGAACGATTGAGATCCCAGCGAGAAGTTACGACGCTACTTATGCACTACGGTAGTAGTAATATGCCGTGTCGGTGAAAACAGATCCAAGTCCAGGGACGTTGCAGCCCCAGTCAAGAGGAGCTCCGACATGGCGACGGCCGTGCCAGGTGCATTCAGCACGCCCCAGCAGTTGTGTCCTGTGGCGACGAATAGCCCGTCGTGGACGCGTCCGATGACAGGGATGTTGTCCTTGGTAGCTGGCAAGTAACACGCCTGCTTGGCTATAACTTGGGACTCATCAAACGAAGTTTGTGTAAACACACCGAGGTCGGCCAGCACTTGCGCAATCCCTTCAGGACTCGGGTGCACCTGCGCCGCCGATGGCGGCAGCGGCTCCGTCACACGCGGACCACATGCATACACGGTGCCGTCCGGTCTAGGCACGATCTCTACGTCGCGGGGATTTCTGCTGCCGATTTCTCCAAAGACAACCCCAGGACCAAACGTGTCGTGAGGTTGCACCACGACACTGTGGATTTTGTACACGTCAGCGGGAGCGATGGCGGGGTATGTGGCCCACTTGGTAAGGGCTTGCAACGTCCATGGACCCATGGCTAGCACGACAGCGTCGGCAGCGATAGTGGATCCGTCCGTTAAGCGAACGCCGCCGCAGTGCCCAGCATCTGCGTGAACAAGCCCTTCAACGGAGCCACGCACGAGATGCGCGTGTCCAGACTGCGTCGCCAGACGCATCATTGTGTCGGTGAACTTTCGAGGGTGCAATTGGGCATTCGTTGCGGTGGTTCCGATCGAATGGGATCGAGTCACTTTGGCGTGGACCCAGCTTGGTACGTCGTCGTTGTCACCGTCGCCAGCAGACTTATTCGACACGAGACATGATATGGTGTCGACACGTCGATAGTTGTACAACTTTTTCCCGTCAAGAGAGGCGGCAAGCTCTTCATGGAGAAGAAAACTGAGCTGGCACAGTGCGTCGACATCCTCGCCTTGGCACCAGTCTGAGGCTAGGAACCCCCCGGCCTTCCCAGACGCAGCCGCCGCGATTCCCACTTCCTCCACCACTGTGACCTTGTCGCCTTCGTTGAAATCTGGCGAATGGACCAAGTAGTATGCCAACGTACACCCAATGACGCCTCCCCCACAGACGACAATGTGCATGCTTCTTGCCACGATGACGTTTCAGGAACAATTCCGGATAAACAGGTTTGTTCCGGTTATTCATTCGAAACCTCTGCTTGCTTGCGTCACCCATAATCAATCATCATGGCGGTGGAGGACTTCCGAGTACGTACATAGAACCATGTTGATCGTGTAATGAGATCATGAGTAGTTCCCGGCGACTGTGGCCTTTGCGACCCTCATCCCTCTCCTGTGGATTCTTGGTGTTCTGCTTACGCCAGAGAAGCAGCATGGCGTGTTCGCCCTCTCGATCGCCAGGTCCGATTCCGACTGACTGTATGTTCTTCCTGAAGCCCATCTTTGTAGCGTCATTCTTGAACACATTCGACCATGGGCGTACATCACTGCTCCATTTTACCACCAACACCTGTGGGAGGTACATCCATATCCGTCAAACAACCCAGTGAGCTCAGCCCGAGATTGTCGTAGGTGGTGCTGATTGTGCCAGTGACGTTGTATTTGGGCCGTCGCGTGGAAATCGCGTTGGGGACCATGTCATTTGTGCGTTTGATCTGCTTTGTCTCGGTCGTCTCGACGGGGCTGCTCTTTTGCGACATGTTTGCGCTGTACATTGTGTTTCGCAGCCCGTTCTTCTTGTCCGTTCCATCGTCATCACCATCTTCCCTTTTCCCCATCTCACATTCATTCCTGTAAGGCGAACTGGCGTCTCTGGCTTTACGGGGGGCCTCGTCGCCATGCTGGTGGCGTTGGTCAAGGAAAACCCGGTGCAACCGCTCGGAATCCCCAAACTTCCCTGCCGCGTAACAAACACATCCTCCGTCCAACGTCCAAGTTGTTGTGATTCCAATCGAAATGTCCATGTACGATAGTACTACCCGCTGCTGCTGACAGTGCTTTGCGTCGCCATGTCTGTCGGCGCCGTTCTGACCAAGAACGAGATCTTGATCGTCGGCGCGGGCCCGTATGCCGTCTCGGGGCTGTACTTTGGCTGGGTGTACCTTCGATTTGTGGCCAAGAACCCCGACGGATCCGTCGGCGATGAGTCCGATGCGTTTTCGCTCACTGTGTTGTTTCCTGCTTTCCTCAAGTACGTTCGTTTTACACGTGTAGCACTTTTCTGTATTGTCCTTTTCGATGAAATAGTTATGGAATCGATTGATTTGTGTCAGATTTTAAGCTTAATATATGGGATACATATTTCAACACGTAATGCTATGGTGGCGAAACTTTACCTATCGATGATTGGTTCAAATTTCTCAATAGTGTGGTTTGATTGGCTAGTTTATTCTAAAATCATTCATTCGCTTCGAAGTACGGAGTTGACAATATTAACTTGTCCCTATGTATATATTGCAGGCCGTCGCTCGCGCCACTCTTTGACTTTTGCTTCAACGTGTCCAAATTATGTGGGTTCTTCCAGCATCGCCAAGGCCACAACGCTACATCTGGTTCGTCCCTGGTAAGCTTGTTTATGCAAGTATTGTAGATTCGGTATGAATTTCCGGACCCCGCCCAATCGAATCTCACACTAACCCTCGCCGCGACATTTGATTGGATAGTATGAAATTTCTTGTCGCTGATTGGCTAAAATATTCATTCTATTTTCCATTGTCTTTTCTGTGGATTATTTGGTAGCCAATCAAATGTCGCGGCAAGGTTGCAGCGAAGAATACAATCAATATATATACGATCCTGTCGCAAATATCTGGTGGCGTTTTTGCATGCAAAATCATCGTGCTGATTGTAGGCCAAAGCAGCGCTCGCCTCCGACCCAGTCACTGAGCGTCGCAAGTACTCTTCGTCAACGTCGAGTTGAGCATTTATTGGTCTTATCTTTGGTTTTTAGGGCCAGGGCGATGAAAGCGCTCGACGAAAAGTTGGCCAAGCTGGCCGTGATGCCGTCGTCCGTGCCGCACGCGTTGCTAGCCGACGACGACGACGACGACACGTCGGCTGCGTTTACGGTCTAGAGCCGATGGACTTATTTATGTCACAGCCTGCGTTTTCACATGCCTCCCTCCACCCAAGCCAAGCACATGGACATGGGAAAGACATGTGTAGGACGGACAGAGGGATATATAGTGTACTGTATCGTAGTCCGTGGTAGGATTAATTGAACAATTGCGAGACGGATTTCTTGCCGTGGATGTTGAGGATGGCTTGGGCGAGGAGCGGGGCCACGTCGAGCTGTTTGATCTTTTCGTTGCCGACGCAGTTGGCCGGCAGCGGCGTCGTGTTGACCACGACCACTTGTTTCAGCGCCGATGCCGTGATGCGCTCGCTCGCGGGGCCGTTGAACAGGCCGTGGGACGCGAACGCGTACACGTTGCGTGCGCCGTGGTCGGATAGATGCTGCGCCGCCTTGCAGAGGGTGCCGGCGGTGTCGATCATGTCGTCGACGATGATGCAGTCGGAGCCGCTCACGTTGCCGACCAAGTCCATGCGGTCGATCTCGTTGGCCTTGATGCGCTGCTTGATGATCATGGCCAGCCCCACGTTCTCAATGCCTTCCTTGCCCACGAGCCATTCGCGGAACTTCTTGGCGCGCGCCACGCCGCCGGCGTCGGGGGACACCACCACGGGGTTGACGAGCTCCATGTTGCCAAAGTACGACACACCCACGAGGCCACCGTCCAAGTTGTCGACGGGCACGCGCGGGCCAAAGAACCCTTGGATTTGACCGCAATGCAAGTCGACGGCGATCACGCGGTCGACTCCCATTGCTTCCAAGAGGCGCGCGACGTCCGCGGCCGAAATCGGCACGCGCGCCGCCATCTTGCGATCTTGGCGAGCGTAGCCGTAGTATGGAATGACAGCAGTGATGCGGCGCGCAGACGCACGACGCATCGTGCTGACCATCAACAGCAGCTCCATGAGGTTTTCGTTGACGGGTACACACGTGGGTTGCACAATGTACACGTCCTTGCCGCGCACGTTTTCGTGGACCATGACGTTGACTTCGCCGTCGGCGAAACGCTCGACCGTGATTTTGCCCAGGTTCACACCCACGAGTTCCGCGACCTTGCTCGCAAGCTCGGTGTTGGCGTTGCCGCTGAAAATCTTGAGCCCGTTCATGATCTTCGGTTGCTTCTCAGGGATGATGAGGGAGCTGGGGACACCAGATTGAGCTTCCGACGGACGAGAGCTGTTCATCATGCCCATGCCAAGGCCCACGCCCATGGCGGCGGCCGCAGTCGGCAGGTGGGATCGCGCATGCGCAGTCAAGCGATGGAACATGTTGACCTAATTGGATGTGATGCGGCGAGGGTTATTCGTATCCGGATTGGACTACAACCATGGCACCACACAAAATCAACTTGGCAATTGTATGAGGACACTCCAAGGGAGGTTAGGGCTCACTCTAAGATCGCTGGCCGTCGTGTATTTCAATCTTGGGTTGCATTTAGGCGGTACAGTGTTCAGTGGATGCCGTGTAAAGCGATGATACGTCCCAGCTTCCGTCCGTCTCCGTTGAGACTGTACTGTCTTGTCTGGTGGCTAGGTCAACGAAGACCGCTACTTTCATGCTGACAAGTGAGCTTGAACGGACTTTGGGCGCAGTACGGTAAGCTTACAGTAATGCAGTACATACTTGGCGCACGACAACACAAGTTACTGAGAGGACACCAGTACGAGCAACAGCAACATTGCCTTGTTAACTTCATGTACAAGCAACAGCAACATTGCATTGTTAACTTCATGTCTGGGGCGCTCGTGATATCGCCGTCCAAGTGTTGGAGTGTGAAAGTTCAGATGCGAGTAGTTGTGAGTTGGTGATGGATGATGTGGCGTATCCGAATAATCCGGATAAAGATTGTTTTCCTGTCTTCGTCACTTTTCGATTTTCGCGCGCAATATTCAGCAAGGACAGCAATGCACGAGGGACCGTCAAGCCCCCCTACGAAGAGGTGTTCGCTCCTATAGACATGCAGCTCATGATGATTGTTTCTGTGTGTGACCAGGGCAAGGGATGAGGGACATGCGGCAAATGCTGTTGACAAGCTCAAGGTACCTCCCCCCTTGGTGAATGACTCTTGGATCAACGGGCGATGCAGATGTATTTGTGCCTTGGCAGTCGACATGAGGGAGATATAGCCTACGCACTATCCATCATTTACGCGTTCCTTGATTCGCCTCGTGAGATTAGTGGTACGAGAGTCGTCCTTAGCGTTATCTCACTTTCAGATAGAAGGTGGCCCAGCACTTATAGGCGATATTTGTTGCGACAACAAGTCGATCGGCTCGACCAATGAAGAAGGAGATGGAACTGTCTTTGTCCAAGACACGAAATCCAACGTGATTCCGATGGAAGAAGTCAACGACTGGGACGATGTTGTCGAGTCTGAATTTTCCGAACGTCGTACGCCAAATCTACTTGCAGTCAATCGCAACGAACTCACATTTCGCGCACACCAGAGCCGTGCGGATGTCAAAATTCAACGAATACATTGATCATGGAGCTACAACTGAAAGATCTTGAAATCCAACGCCTCAAAGTAGGTCATTTCGTACCCAAAACGTCTCTAATCTACCGGTTAGAACCAAGTGGCCGAAGTCAAAGCACGATATCGACGAGACACTCGGCAATTGAAGCGGGTACTAGAACGAACATTTCCATGATACATGTGGATTTTTCTCATGTTAAGGTGTAGGAAGTTGAAGCGATACAGAGTAAGTGCGTCAACGACGAACAGTTGCGCCAAAAACAATCTCGCATTCTTAAAGCGGTATACCCCACTATGATTGATGTCCGCAACAACGACTACCCGTCGTCACGACCTTCTCGTAGTCGATTCAAAAAGCGTCGGCCACGTTGAGCTATTTCCTCGCGCGACAACCGACCCAAATCCCAGACGTCTAAACTAACGTTGTTAACATGTGTCCCGTCCAAAGTCGTCGTCGTCGATTCGAATGACCATCGCGAACTGCTCTCCCAAGAGAACATCGCCCCCAAGGACATTCAAGCGCAGGGCAATGTACTTGGGGTACTGTTCGTAGCACCAATCGTCCACGATCGAGACGGCAATCACCTTGTTGGACTCGCCCACGTTGAACGTGAGTTCCCCACGGGTCTGCACGTAATCGCCGCACCGGACTCGATTCTGGATCATCATGCCCAAGCACGCCGTGTACCAGTCGCTGTCGATGCCCACCGCACTGCGATCGCTCGTGGCGTACCTACAAACATATGCGATTTGATTCTTGTGAGAAATAAATCTCACCGTATTGATTGCATCCATAGTAGGCGACCCAACGTACCCAATCGTGAGCGGCGCGCTCAAGTCCCCCGATCGAATCACGACGACAATCACTTGGCCGCTCGCCACGTTTTCCAGGACGCCGACTTCTGGAACTGCAAATGAAATCTGAAGGAACCGCGTGTCAAACACGTAGCCGCAGCCAGCGCCGCCGCCCACCCCCGGACTGCCCACGGCGAGCCGCGCGCCGTTGAGCGCGACGGCGTACCCCCATTGCGCTGCGGGCGTCTTGTCGCTCGATTGAAACTTGGCCGTTTCTTTCCCCAACCACTTGGGCGGCGACAAGACGTTGCCCGCGCCGTCCTTTACAGCATCGATGCGTGAAAACAAGTACACAGAGCCCGTGTTTTCCGCGAGGACGATCGAGTTGTTGAGGTCCACGCCCGGCTGGTGGTACGCCCCGATCACGGCCGTCCCCACCGAGTCGTCGACAGCGACGGAAAACCCAAACTGGTCCTGCGGTCGCTTGTCGCTGGCCACGAGCCGCGATTGCATGACCCAGAAACACTGGAGCTTTGGCAACCCATTACATGGAGTAAACGACGTCAACGTGGCTTGGCGTTGGAACACATACGCGACCCCGGCGGTACCCGTCGACGCTTGCTCGACACTCCAATCAAATTGAAAGTCGTCCACGTTGATATGGCCCCACAAGTCTGTGCTGGACGCATCCACAATGCGCACGATCGCGCTTTTGCCCTTGTACATGGTTACGTTCCACGCCACGACGCGCATTCTTTCGTCGCATTTTCCCGTTTCCCGTCGAACCGACAGCCCATCCACGAGCAATTCGACGTAGATAGTCGCGGGGTTGCAGCCGCCGCCCAGTCGGAACCGAATCCGGCTGCCCCCGATCGTAAACACTTGGGACGACAGCGTGCCCTGTGGGTGGTCGCCCTGCGTCGTGCCGGCGACGGAGCTTCCCGGCTCTTTGTACATCGCAGTCTTGCAATCGTCGTTGGCAAACGAACACGTGAACGGCGACACGCGCTGCGCACTTCCCGCCCCCGGTCGGCTTTCAAATGTCCCGATCCAGTATCGCCCTTCGTGCTGGATCGTCCCCTTGGACGTTTCGTAGCTTTTGTACACGTCGCCGCGAGCCATGACGTTGTCTCCAAACGTGGGCTGGGTGTCGAACGCCGTGCCCGTTTTTATCCACCCCGTCAAGTCGCCCGTTTCAAAGTTCCACGTGGTGGTTGTCAGCGCCGACGACGTGTACGCGCCTACAATCACGACGTTGCCATCCAACGCGACGCTATGGCCAAACCGATCGGCATGATTCGCATCCGACGCCGTCAATTGCGTGTGAAAGGTCCACGTGCCCAACCGTGAGGCCTCGACGACGGCGACTTGCCCCGTCGGGTTGGCCGCATACCTGCGATATATATATATCAACGACGAAGACATAAGAAGGTACAAGGTAACGTACCCGCTGCTGAACGCGATGCAGATGGAACATCCATTGCCTCGCCACGCAGGTACAAGGAGCGGTTGGTTGGTCACTTCGGAAATGAACGTGATGCTCCACGCAAACCCCGTGACGATATCCCCCGTTCGAGACACTTCGATATCTGAAACCAGCGCCTTGAGCACCGCCACCATCTCCGTGGCTGTGATTTGATAGCTCAACGGGTTTGTTGTCGTGACGCCGTTCGAAAGTGTGAATTCGCCACTCGTCAACAACGAATCACCCACCAGCGTGACCACTTGGACTTGCGCCGGCAAGTAATACATGTAAGCCGCGCCCATGCTCCAGAAATCCACGTCTAGCACGCGTTGAGGGCCGTAGTTGGCTTTGGGCGCGCCGACCACAATGGCCCGTCGATTGATGGCCACCGACGCGCCGAACTGGAACACGTGGGTCAGCGACAGCAGATTCACTTGGTCGACGACGTAATCGTTGGCTCGGAGTTGCACGCTTGGCAGCCACCCCGCCGCCGTTGTATACGTATACACAAACGCGACTTCGAGCCCGGATGCCCCCACGACGATCACACTGCCGTGGATGGACACGGCGCCTCGTCCAGCGTAATTGTCGGTGATGGAAATCGCTTGCGGCTCGGAGAAGGTGACTTCAACGGACCACACTCGCAACGCACTACTGCGCCGATACACGACCGCGGACGGCGTCGGGGGACCGGGCGATCCGACCACGAGCCGAAGGGTTCCGTACGATCCATCGATGGCCACGGACGTCCCAAACCGGCGTCCTGGAGTGCATGGCTCGGGGATGATCTTGGCTTCTAGCGTCCACACCCCGGACCGAGAATTGTACACGAACACGACCCCGCACTCCACGCCCCCGACGGTGGCCAAGGGGGCCCCCACGGCCGCCAAGTTGACGCCGTCGAAGAACGCAACCGACTCCCCCATGCGACTTCCGGGTGTGACGTCCCCCGTGAGTCGGGCCGAGTACGACGCGGTGCCCATGCCGCCGTCGCCGTTGTCGAGGATCGTGATTTTGGACCACAATTGGCTCGGAAATGTCGGCCACATACCGGGCACACTGAGGCGAATATTGATCGTTTCATCTGGGTATTCGTACACACTGTCGTCCGTGGTGCTCACGACAAACGTGGACGATATCGTCTGCGGTGGAAACGACAACTCACCATCACTAGGTGTGTAGTCGGACACCCCGAGGTAGTCGAATTGCGCGTCCACCCACACCGATCGGTAGGTCGTGCTTCCGTACGACTGCGCGCGACTGTGGGCCGTCCCGATCATGGACGGCATGAGGAACCGCCCCTTGGGGACCAACGGGTACGGTTCTGGCCCCATCACATTCGGATAGTATTGCGCGCCAGGTGTGTCGGCTGTCACGTCCAAAATGCACAGTTGCTGGTACGGTCCAATGTACTTGAGTTCCAAAGCCGGCACGCGGTTCTGACCGGCCATGTCGGTGATCGCATCGCCCGTGTCAAAGTCGACAAACTCGAGCGTGGTCCTATCGAAATGCCTAAGATACCCCCATGTTGAAAGTAACGACGTACGTTGTTTTCATGATGCACGACGTTCCAAATGCCCCGCAGCGCTGGACGGGGATCGCCACGGACGCGCCCTCCAACACGGAGTACGTCGGGCTTGAAAAGCGGAAATCCAGAAACCCCATGTCGAACAAGTACGCGGCGCCGCTGTTGATCGCGCTGAAGAGTGTGTCGGCGTTGTACGCACCCACAATCGCATGGTATCCGTTGCGACTGAGCGACACGGCGTTGCCAAACATACTGTAACATCCCTCCACAAGGTCAGCCATACGATTCTCGATGATGGTGTTGATATTACCTGTAGTACTGCTTGTTGGTGGGTCGCATCGTGGCTTGCTCTTGCCACGACGTGCCAGTGCGAAGAAACACGTACACGTTGCTTCGAACGACGGGGGGAACGGGTACGTCCAACGTGCATGTGATTTTGGCATTCGATCCTAAGCGGCAATGATCATGAAGATATGGGAAAAGTGTGGTGTATGAAGTCACAAACGATAGTTGTACCCGTGAGATCAGACCCATCGACGCGAAACTTTGGCACGTCGGATGTCGACCCTGAAAACGTGACCGACCACGAATACCCCTGGTTTACATCCGGACCCAACCGCGTGACAACCACCGCGCCAGTGTTTAAATCTGATTGCAACCGCTGCTGGACGGTCGTGGCGGTGGCGTCAAACGGAATCGGCTTGGAATAACTAATCCATGGGTCCACATCACGACGATTGAGAAGAAGACGACGATGGATATGCAAATGACATGAACCACGTACACGTAATCGACTTCAACTCCATCCGTCACCATACGAAACCCCACACGAAACGTGTTTCCCAAGGACGACGAGGCCGACGTCGTAATCGTTTGAATGGCTTTGCGAATGGTCAAGTCGCGATTCGAGTTGAAGCGCTCGTTGGCCCCAACCACAAGCACGTTCTTCACAATCGCCACGCTTTGGCCAAACCCGTCGTGTTGGCGCAAGTCGGAGCCTTGGACGATTTGCTGCAGCGAAAAGAACAAGTCGGGCGAGTAATACACGTACACGGCGCCGCGTCGGTTGTGCCACTTGGAACTCACGGCAATCGTAGATGTCTGCATGTCCACGGCCACGGCACTGCCAAAGTAGTCGCCAATCGCCAAATCACCAGGCTTGGCCAAATCGAATGTCAGCATCGTTGGTGATACACGCAAAACGCAATATACCTGAAGTTGCTGGCGATTCACAAACACTCCGTTCACGAGCTGAAACACAAACACGGCACCGACGGTCCCTGCGTACCCCGGGGCCCCGACAACGATCGTCGTGTCCGACACTTTCACGGCATCTCCAAACCGGTCGCCTTGGACAGATACGTACGGCGACACGGTCAGCTTCTGGTACTACAACGTCATCACATGTTAGGATCGTCAAGATGGGATGGTTTGTACCAAGGACCATGTGACGCCGTTGAACTGGTACACGTACACTTCGCCCTTGGCGTAGCCGGCACCGGGAGCCCCCACAGCGGCAAAGTTGCCTTCGAGCGACACACTAGCGCCGAACTCACTCGAAAGCGTCTCAGAGCCTTGGGTGGGGGTCACCTTCACAACCTGCGTCCACACCCCGGCGGACGGCGACGAGAAAAAGTACGCGCCGCCGCATGGAGTGCCTTTGGCTTTGGGTCCGTCTTCTCGAAGGGACCCTTGGACGACAGATTGGATCGCCACGGTGCCGCTTGTCGCCCCTCCATTGGTTAGCAAGGACGCGTCTAGACAAATATATCACGCCGAGGTCGTGGACTACTACTAAGTGGGACTGGAGCATTGTATACCTGCAACCAATTCGGGAATGTTGCCGGTGGGATCGCTTAAATCGGGCGTGGCCAACGTGATCACAATGACGGCTCCCGTACACAAAGTCGCATACGGCGCTACCTGGATAAACTGCGCCTGCACTTTGAGCAAGGATGCGATCGTGGCTTGAAGAGCCGCCTACGGAGCCCAATACGGTTCACGAGGATGGTTGCATGAGCTGGTAATTACAGGCGGAGCGTTGAATGCGATGGGCGCCGACACTAGCCCCAAAAACGCCAACGTGAACGTTCCTCCATCTGCGATACAGGACAAGGCTTGCTGCTCCATGGCTCCTTTATATACCTGGAGGACACATCACTTCCAGCAGTTTCAACTCATAAACGTACAGCATACGGCGCGCCGACCACAGCTTGTGCGCCTGTTAGTGACAAGGCCACGCTGGCCCCAAATTGATCGCCCACATGAGTGTCGGACCCCACAAGCAACGCAGACTGCACCCACTGTTTGTTGTACGGGACAAACACTGTAGCTGACCCGGCGCTTTCTCCTGGGGCGTTCCCTTGGACAGCGCTCGAATACAGCGACGGATTGACACCGGCGTAATCGACGAGGATGGCGGCGTCGCTTCCGAGCAGAATCGGAACATTGTGGACCAGCGTGATCGGCGTCAACGGCGGCAACGTGCCCAGATTGCTCAGTACCAAGCCATAGATCGTCAGCGTGTTGATCTCGATAAACGTCACCGTCCACGTGTACCCTCCGAACGGATTCTGGGGTGACCTTGCCACATGGACCGTTTTGATTTGGCTGAGGGACTCCAACGCGGCTTTCATAGTTGTGTCGGGCGCGGTCACGGGGATGTCGACAGTCGCTTCGTTCCCTAGCCCCAACCGAAAGTTGCCGTACAATGGCGCTTGACCTTCGCGGACAGTCGTGACAGTCAGCAGCACTTGGTTGCCCGTGAGAAACACTGGCGCCGGCTGCAGCTCGTTGATGTTGAACAGCGTACTCGACGACGAAAACGTGATGCTCCACGTGTACCCGTTTTGAATCGTCGGTTCCGACCGCGCCACGCTATTAGACCACACAACCGTTAAGACATGGTGTATACAGTAAGTACGTCGTACCTCCGAATGGGCAAACTCAAATCCAATGCGAGCCGCGCGGCCATCGTCGCCGCATCCACGTTGGACGGCATGTTTTGCGTTGTGATGGTGCCATATCGAAGTGCAAACTGCCCCGACACCACGGGGGGCCGCGTGATCACCATGGCCGACGCCCCGCCTTTGCCATCTCCGATGGTCGCGCCGTTGCCCGTCAAGTAGTTCCTGGCAACAAGCGTCGGCACATCCCCTACAATATGCCTTCATATTAGAAATCACACCATATGAAATGGTCGTGTACCTTGAGTGTGGAACGTGATCGTCCACTGGTACGCGTTCGTGCAGCCGCAATACGTGTTTTGCTCCCGCGATACCTCGACGCCCGAATCCGGGAGCCCGAAATCCACCTGCAACGCGACTTCCAGCTGCACAGCATCGAAGTCTGCCGCCAACCGCCGCGTCGGCCCTACTGCGCCATACATGAGCGAAAAGTACCCGCCTACGGTTTCCCCGGGCGCGACGCTGCTCACCAGAACCTGCACAGTGTATTTCCAGCGACAGTGAGCTACTTTGGTACACAAAACCACTAGCGAACCCACCTACCTGTATGGCATCTCGATGGACACACGTTGTCTGGACGTACTGCACTTCGTCGACATATGACGTGGCACTCCCCCACGCTGTAATTTCCTGGATGTTGTACTGCTTGGCCATGGCGCCTGCCGACCCCACGATCGCCACGGCGCCGTTCACGTCGACGCTCCACCCGGTCTTGTCCCCCCGATTGTGGACGTTGATGGGCGAATTTCGCACTTCCCACACGGCAGAGTAAGTCACGTCAAACATGACGCTGGCCACAATGTCCGGGGGGGTGCTGAAGTAAATCACGTACTTTAGCCCCATCGTGTCAATGCCCAAGTCAATGTACGACACGCGACCGAGCGACGCTTGGATGATGCGCACCCCCGACAACGCCCCGCCGGGGGGATTCAGTTGCGGGTTTGCCGGTTGCACGGGCGATCGGCCTGCCAGCGTGGGGGTCGTCATGATGGCGCCACCGTTCAACGTCAGCGCCGACGTGCTCGAGTAGTCCAGCTTGGACGAGACATCCCCCGTCTCCACTCTGTACTGGAACACCAATTTGGTGTTGGGTCCCGCGGGCAAATACACCGCTCGGCGCAGCACCACGCCGGTCCGGAGCTCGAGATACGGCACACCCGTGACCGTCACTGTTGTGGTGAATGTGACTGCGACTTGAATCACGTTGTTCACGGTGTACGTGCCATTCACAGTCACAAACGAAATATCTGTGATGTAGGGCGAAGTTCCTCGAACGACGAGGTTGTTGTTGGCGCTCAACGACCCATGGGTTCCAGGGAAGGGCAGGCGGTTGTTGGCTTTCACCGTTGGAATCGACGCCCTATAGCGATCGACAAGCAGCATAAGGCGGCATGTACACGTAGGATAACTATAGAGGTGTGATCCTACAGTCAATACCGGTGGAGTATCGATGCCCCGATCGGCACAAACAGCGACTTGACGTCAATGTATCGCAAATCGCGGGACGTGTCGTCCTGCCCCACGGCATATTGAAACGTGAGCACGGGCGTGCCGCTGCCGCCCACAAAGTCGGCGTTGCGATCGTTTTTCCCCAAGTCCAGCTTGAGCACGGGTTGACCAGTCACGACGACGTGTTCCGAGTAAAACACTTGAATTGTAATCAAGTCGCCGCAAAAGTACGTTCCATCAGGCGTCGTAGCCAGCACATTCGTCACGAACGGGGTGCGCGACGTGTCGATCTTGAGTGCGACGCCCAGTGCCTGGGGAGTCGGCAGCAACAGGTTCATGTTGGTGGTCGGGTTGGTTGTCAGGCGCTTGATCGTGGCTTGGTTGAAATTGAGCGACAGCGAGTTCACACCCACGTACATGAGGTTGGATGTCATGTCGCCCACTTGGACGATGTACCGAAAGATCAGCTGCGTGCGGTCGATTCCGTAGCCAATAAAATGCGCGACCGCGCCCGTCCGTCCCGTGGACATGGCCAGGAGCGGCACTTTATCTGGAAACACGTCGGGCGACGGGTCCACGTGCACCTTTTTGCTCACGACCATCAAAATGTCAATGATATCTCCGACCACAAAGCTGTTCGAGTTGATTGTGGGCGCGGTGGTGATGGCCGCTATGGACACAACGGTGGGGGCGTCCGTGCTAATGGAGATCCCTGGTGGTTGCAAGGTCAAGCCAGTACAATCCAAGTTTACGGCCGCGAAATTAGCATTTACAATCGAACAAGTGGTCGCTCCTGCGCATGAAAACGGCGCCGTCGACGCAATGTCCAAGCTCGGTGTAATATCGTTGGCTCGAACCACGTACAGAAACACAAGCGTCGACGTGCCTGATCCGGACGCGTACTGAATCGCTTGGGTTTGCAAACCCAACTGAACACTGCCAATCACTTGGACAATGTCGGAAAACGTTACGGAAATCTGCAGCACTTGGTTGAGCCCATAGTCCGCAGCTGGCAAATCACAGACAAACCCTGTGACCGTCGTCACATATGCAATGTTGGGATCGACAACCACGGGGCCATTCAGAAGATTCGGAGGCCACGGCAGCGACAAGTCTGCGGCCAGCGTTGGGGTGGCTGATTTCTTTCGAATGGTGCCTCCATTCAGTCCAAGCGCTGCCACGGCACTGTACGCCAACGACGGGGTGCTGTCTCCCAACAAGACCTGGTACGTGAACAGCAGCGTCGCAGTGCCGCTCCCACTCGTGTACAACGCCCGCCGGTTCGTGTTGAGGGTCAACCTAGGAGGTCCGCCGTCGACCACGACTGCGTACGAAAACGTGATGCTAATTGTGACAGAGTCCCCTCGAGTCTTGGTAGCTGGTGCCGCGAGCGCGACATTTAGAATGGTCGGAGTTCGTCCGTCAATCTGGATTGCATTTTGGTCGGCCAGCGATTTCGTGGCTGCAGTCACGGCCGCCAACGACGGGTTTACGTCTGCGATGGCGCTTCCGGCAGTGACGTATCGTCGAATGGAGCCGCCATTGAGCAAAAGTGCATTGTCCGACGCGTAGTTCAAATCCAAACTGATGTCTCCCGCTGCGACAGTGTATCGAAACGTCAACTGAGTGGTGCCGCTCCCGCCCGCGTAAATGGCATTTTGGGCTGTGCTCAGAAAGAGCAATGGAATGCCAGACACCACCACAGGTTTGGTGAACGGCACGACTATCGTAATCACATCACCAGGAGTGTACACGCCTGGGGCTGTGGGACTCATGACGCCCAGCGCTGCGTCCACCGTGACCGCAGTCGAGTCAATCGCAATCGCACACTGCGATGGCAGTCTCTGGAGGGCATTCACAGGCATGGTGAATTCCGCGGCTTGATTTGGAGTTGTGCCGGCGCGGCGAAGGCTCGCTCCATTCATGTTTACGCTGGCGGTGACGTCCAACAGCGCCGAGGGGGTCAAGGTATCCATCAGACCTACCGAATACCGGAATAGCAGCACTTGGGTTCCGTTGCCGGAAATGTACGTGGCAACTTGAGGGACAAGTACGTTGAGGGTGAGCGTGGGCACGGGGACGGCGGCTGGGGGGATGCCCAAGATTGAGACCGGGGCCGAAAACGACACGGCGAGCACCAAATCTTGCCCTGGGCCGAACGTTCCAGCGACGGTGGCGCCGCCACACCCGACCGACACGATGGACGGCGCGGTGGTCTCCACGGCCACAACCGGTCGCAACCCGCCCGTGGTGGGGTCCGGCAAGAGGATGGACGCCGAGTTGCCAAGGCGGTCGTTGATCGTGCCAGCGACGAGCACCAGCGCCACCGTGTTGACGTAATTGAGCGCGGTGGCGGCATGGCCAGGGGTGATGCCGTACGTAAACGACAGCGACCGCGTCCACGTAAGCAACGTCGTGCATCGACCTGTGGCCCCCACCCCGCTGTTGAGCTGCAGCTGCACGTCGCCCGTGGCAATGACTTCTTGCGAAAACGAAATGCTAATCACAAGGTCCGTTCCAGCGCCAAACCTACACTCGATGGCAAAGTATATGAGACATCGAAAACCAGTGAATCGTACGGGGATGTAAACGTGGACGGGAGGAGGGTGACGTCGACGACAGTTGCGGGCACGGGGCTGGCCGTGGACAGAATAAGAGTATTGTACAGGGCTAAACTAGGCACCATGGACACGGTCACGAGCGCCAAGTTTTCAGACACGATTACATTGGCCCCGCGGTCCTACACTTGGCAGCCATAACAATAATATTTTAATATCTACACTTGGGTTTCAGTGGAAGTAAATGTACGTACTCGCAATTCCAAGATCGGCTGCTTGTAAATCGGTTGTCCATCTACGACAAAACGACAACGTCAAACAAACCAGCCGAATCTCATGTGGGACACACCGGCAATCGCGCTCTGCGGAGGCCGCACGACCGCCACGGTAAACAACGTGCCAATGTACACGTTGAACGACGGCCCCACGACAAACAGCCCCGTTTCGACGTAAATCCCCCGGGCATCGGGGGTTTTCACGGCAAATCGAAGCTCGTAGTTGTTGCCCGCGGCGTCGATGCGCAAGTTCTTAAAGCTTGCGAGTCCGTCGATAATGTTGGAGCGGGTCTCGACGACCGGAAGCAGCGTTCCCTTGGACGGGTTTGAGTAGATCGTCGCGACCACCTGCATGTTGGTTTGCGTGCCCAGTACGTTCAGACCAGCGTCAATCAGCGTGATGGTGGGCTGGACGGTGAAGGCTTCGCCCCCAAACGCTGCGATTGGATGCTCCGAGATCACCATCTAACAGCCACGTTAGACATGTTGGATATCGACTGGTATTACTGTTTTCGCAGGGCCGACGGACACTGTAAATGGAAATGTATCAAACTTGTTGCCGCCTGGAAGGACCACTGCGCTGTCGGCGAGGAAGCGAAGGACGTACGGCCCCCCGGCCTTGTCGATTTTCAAGTCGAAGAACTTGCCCAGACCTTGGTAGATCCACACCGTGTACGACGACGACGGCGTCAAGATGCCACCCACGGGGTTGGACAGAATCGACACGGACACTGTGCCTTGGCTCACGGAATCGACAATGTTGCCGCCCTTGTCCACGATGGACACGATGGGTTGCGGCAAGAACGGTGTACCGCCCTGCGCCACCCCGATGTACGTGTACATACTCAGCTTGAAAGGAGGCCCCAGTAGAATGTCAAAAGGCGAGGACTCGGTTTGAAGGCCATGGAACAAGGACGCAAACTGGAGCGTGTACCCACTGCCGACGAGGTTGATTGATAGCCCAGTGCAGATGGCAACCCCTGCAACGATCGGAAACGAGAGACCTGTGATGCCAGAAAGCTGTCCGAATATCGATGGGTTTGTGCCGATACTCACAGCAACCGCGCCAATGTTGATGGATGTCAACACAAGGCCCGTGTCGTCGATGAGTTGAACCACAGGCGGTGGATTGAATGCATCGCCTGCGGTAATCGTGGTCGGCTGGGAGATGACAATCAAGCTATTGGCATCCACGACATGCACGCAAACCATGATCAACACCCAAAGCCATCGAACGATGTGTAGGAAGGTTGTCATGGTGGTCGACGGCGCAACGTGGAAACGAAAACGGCGGAAGGATCCAATCACGTTTTGAAACGACATGTTGAACAACGTAGTACTACTATATTATAACAAAATCTTATAACGTTACAGTTTTTAGTTATAAATAGCAATCTTGACATTTTGAAAGATTATGTTGGGATGGCGGTGGATCTTGGCGCTGTGCGATTGCTGCTGTCGTGGACATGAAAAAGAAGGTACTGTATGCATATGCTCTATCTTCAAGTATTCTCTCACCTAGTCACCGATCATACTAGTACTAGGCACACCGCACGGGGCAACGATAACCGACGACGACTGGAGTGACGACGACGAAGAAGAAGATGTGACGTTTACTGCACAAGCAGCGCCTGGCATGTTTGCCTTCACGGCAGGCAATGTGAAAGAGATGACGCCATTGTAGTGCTGGCCTACTGAGTAAACCCTTCAATCAATACAAACTAGTACTATAGTATATATGCTGGATCTCGTTTGGTTTACTGTTAACTTAGCATACAATGCTGTTTGGCGATACCAGGAACTGCAGGTGAAAAACGATGTAATTAACGTTACTCGTACTAATGTCATTCGTACATTAACACTTTTCCGCATATTGATGGGCTGATGAAACTGCTCGTGGCTGGCTAAAGATAGAATTGGGCACATCACTAAAGATGCTGCGGCCAGGATGGACGCGTGGAATCGCGGCCGTGTGGTACATGGCCATGAACGTGGGGGCTCAAAAGGACGTCACAACATTCTTGGTGATCGGGCCATCGGCAAACCAAACGGAAACCTCTCAAAGTGTACGACCTATGCGGGGATTCATTCTATGATAAGCCTCACGCGTCGTCTACCGGTAGATCAATGCCGTTACCGCCCACGATTCGATGGCATTTACGTTGACCATGCAGCCTTATTCGCTGCCAGTGCAGAGCAACGTACGTTCTATACAATGAGTGACGAAATTCAAGACATATCTATGATGTAGGACACCCAATGGCTCATTCCACCAGGTGATTCGACCCCTTCGAACGACACGACTTCGAAATACAAGAGTTTCGACTTGAACCGCGATTCTGGTGACAACACACAAGTGTTTGTGCAGGTAGGTGCCGATGATGAAAAGTCAGTATCATCCAGCTTACGATTGTCGTCCATAGGTTATAATTCTCGACGAGTCACAGCTCATTCCAAACAGTACACTCGTCACTGTGTTGCTGGTGTCATATTTACGTGGTTTTACGGTAGGCAACTGCTCCAATGCGACGTCCTCGTGCGACTGGGCGACATCTGATGCGTCCGTGACCGATCAACTGACATGGTAAACGAAGCAGTCGCTCGTTCGGGCCACATTCCACGTGCTAATGCTCCGTTGCAGGCTTAACAGCACCCTTTCCCAGAGCCAAGCCCAGTGGCTGTTTGTGGTGGGCCAGCGCCCGCTTTGTTATCGCGATCGCAAAGGGCTATATCAAAATATGCATGCGACCCTCTTGCCTCTCTTCACGGCCTACCAAGTCGATGCGTACTTTGGCATGGACGATTTGGTGTCCCAAGTAGTTCATCTTCCTGTCGGCAGCAGCCCTTTCTTCACGTCATACACATATGGAGCCGCCACCTCCATGCCCTACATGGACATGCTGGCCTCGGTATGTCACCTTGAAAGTTGATACGCGGGTAGGGTCACCAGGTGCTGCATGTAGTGCGAATCCGTCTACCGGGTGCCTGCAGGCAACACCACGTATACCACGCACGAGTTGTCAATGAACACAATGGACGTGACTATGTTTAACAGTCAAGGCGGCGTCGTCTATCGAACAATGCAAACACGATTGCGCAAGCAATTCGAAGGCAAGGGTTCGGTCGGACCCCCAGAGTGCGGCGTGCATATGTGTATATAGACTGACGTCATCGGTCATTGATTGCTTCTTTGTTGGTAGATTTGTTCCGTGGCTTACTGGCGGAGCGGTAATATTGACAGTCGTAGTCGCGATCGTGTACGGGCTGAAATTCAAGGGCAAGCGCATCGACTACCGGTATAATCCTTGCTTCAAACGTCAAGTTGCACAAGCCAAAGTTGACACTGGTAAACGCGTGGTCGACGTGTCCTACTGTGTAACGACATGTTGACCTCACGAGAACGCGGTAGATGGCAGCGGGAGCCGAAGCACCAACGATTTGCCGACGGATGCTGATGATGAGGAAGAAGAAGACGAGTTTGACATGGACTTCTCGAGCGACGACGAGGAAACCAGTGTTGTGTCGGGCACGACGTTGTAGTCACAATCAACACATTATCCGGACGCTTTTGGGGTATGCGGATGACCACCTTCCCGCCAGGTTGACAGGACTGCCCATTGGACTAGCCAATCAAACTGCAGCATGTGTATTTTTAAACATCGAATAAATACAATATACTGCGACCAAGCTATTATATTTCAATTTCAACAATATTATATTGCTGCGGTTTGAAATGCCCTCCCGCCATCTTTCACAATTCCAAAGAGAGCATCAAGCATGTCCTTCTTCACGCCGCCGCTAAAGCAGGTACGTCCAGTGTTGCTGCACGATGATCACGCGGGATATGAATTATTTGTATGCAGAAATCTGCGCATGCGCAAGCACATGATGCGGTGTCGTTCACGTTGAGTCAAGGCAAGAAAAAGCGCTCGATGAAGCAGCTCAACATGGCCGACGACGATGAAAACGACCCCAAGGTGTTTACTGCGATCAACTCACTTGGAAGCATCCAAGACGACAGCTCAAGTGGTAGCGACAGCGAATGCGAGGTTTTCTTCGACGCCAAGCCATCCCAAGCCGACGCAGTGCACGCCCACACCCCCAACAACTTTGCTCTGGACTTTCAGGTATACTTCCGAACGATGCCGACCGACCCAATCTCAACCGTTGACGACGTAGGTGTCGTCTGTGGCCGTGGATCGCGCGGGACGATTCGTTGTCGCGGGGTTCAACAACGGCACCATTCGGCTGTACCCGCTCAGTGGTTGCTCGACTGCGCCAGTCGTCGTGGGGTCGCTCGAGACGGACGCCACGGCGTCCATTGACGAAAACAAGCTCGTGTTCCGCAAGGGGGTCGTGCTCGAACACATTTCAGCCAGGGGCATGTACACGCAACTTCGAGTGAATGTGGTCATTCCAGGTAGCCTTTAGAGTCCCTTGGGATAGATATCCTTCCACGAAACACATAATCTAACACGTGATAGATGACGGACGGTTCATCTTTGCCGGCGTGTACCGCGGGTCCACGGAAATCCTCGTGATAGACATCGACTCGATTCGACTACCCACGGACGTCGTGGGGGTTCCCACGGCCGAAGTCAACACGCACTCGTATAGCGACGCCAAGCTTCGAGTACTACATGCCATGCACACAATATGCATGCGATACGGTTCTAACTGGTTTGTAGGGATTCGGCGCTGTGCGCGCCATGCCCAGTAGCCAACCCTCGTCACTTGTGTACGTAGCTACCATCGAATGTGTTAGGAGGCGCTGGTTCTAGAAGAATTGTCTAGCACGACAGAGTACCAAGTCCTGTGTGGTCTCGGCATCAAGAACTTGCACCTGTGGCGGTTTTACTGGGACCCTACTTGCCGCGACGACGACTCCAAGTGGACGTGGCAGTGCATATTCGACCGCCAAACCAATGGTATCTATCTTTCTATAATATATATATATATATATATTGCAAAAACATGATATTTGATTTTTTTTGTTTGGACAGGCATTTCACTAGAGTATTTGGCTTTCGGGGCAGCCCCGAATCAAATCATTTCCAAGTCGGAGCACCAATCCATACGCGTGTGGACGATCGACGAGACGGCCGACGCCATGACGTTTGACTTTGACGACATCAAGCAAACTCAGGTAACTACAAACTACCAACTAAAAAATATTATATATGTTATATATAATCTCACTTATTTAATAATAACACATATATAGGACACGGTGCAAGTGTGCGGACAGTATGCATTTGGTGGACAGGAACGTCTGGCCATGGTGAGCCTCGACACGGCGCAACGCATTGAGCTGGTACGATCCTAACCACAAGTGTTTGGGGACGGATTCTTGGCTCCAACAAGACTGTTTTTCGAGTCTAACAGGATTTGTGCATTGGTATGGTAGGACCTGCCATCGTCTGTGGCGCCCACTGCGCGGCCGACCCTCAACAATCGCAAGCGGCAGCTGCGTACAGTGACCTTGTTGTGCGGCGTTCCCGACGGCATTACGCTGGGCGTGTGCTCGGACGGAAGCGTATTTGCACATGACATGGCCGGCGAGTCGGGGCTTGGCATTCATTGTCCCCCTGCCCCCGTGACGGGCTACGACACATTCTACAAAGATCAGCGTACAAACGAACATATATATCCTTATTTGATGACGTGGATGTAGCGTCACCGCTGTTGAGCTTGGTGCCGTGCGACGGATCGACCACCGATGACGACGACGGCAAGCAATGGAAGGTTGTCATGGCCAACTCGACGCAGCTGCAAGTGTTGTCGCTCAACGAATTCCTCCACTTGCCACCCACGACCAGAGTCGTGCCGGCGCCAAAGCCACCGAAATCAGCCCCCCAACGCAAAAAACAACCCTCCAAGAAGCGGGTGCCACCTGTCCAACTCGACCAACAGGTGGACTCGACAAAGGTCAAGAAGGCGGCGCCTGCCACCGTCCAAAGCAAGCCGCCGCAGCCGACCGTACCCCAGTGGAGTTACAACGTCGTGGTCACGTCGACCCCTGACCCCAAAAAGCGCAAAGACGCAACCCCCACACTGCTGCTAACCACCCCCGAGCCCAAGAAGCGAAAGCAGCAGCCAGTTGTAAACTCCGACCTGATCGTCAACACGAGCGCGGTCAAGCCATCAGTCGTCACCGCCGAGCCGCGTGAAGAACACACCAAACCGGCAATTACCCCCCACACTTCCCCAGAGAAACCACCACCGGTCGTAGTACCACGCATCGTCCAGACCAGCTGCTTGTACCGCACCCCCGAGCCCAAGAAATCCAAAGCAGCCCAAGTGCTATCGCCCGTCGTGTCTATTTCGCCGTCGTCGTCGCCTTGCGTCCGCACGCCGCTCCCGTCGACTCCACCAGCGACAAACAACTGGTCGCCGTTTGTTATTCCTAAGAAAACCAAGGCGCCAGCGTTCACCCTGGACGAGCCACCACAATCCATCGTGACTGTGCCACAGCAAGAAGAAGAACCGACGGCGCCCAAATCCACTGGGAACGCCCCCGTCGGAGTGCAATGCCCATCGCCGCTTCTGCCCCATGTCGAGCCCGTGATTTCCACACCTGCAACGGCCCGCGAGCCAAAGTTATCGCCAACAGTTGCCAGCCTCGCCACCACCCCCCATCCCATTATTCCCCACGACATGTCAGCAGCATCACCGCCGCCACCACATTCAGACCACACGGTCAACACGTGCGGGGTGCGGCGCCGGTCCTTGTTGATGCAAGTCACGACTCTGCAACTGGACGATCACCTGGATGCCAAACGACCTCGTACGTCCATCAACCACCCACCCACCCCTCCATGACGTTATATGATCGATCGAGTGAGTGAGCGGACAACTAACCGTTTGTTTGCCTAGTCCCCACGGACGTGGCCGTCGCTACTACCCAGCGCTTTGCCAAGGAACGCTCGGACCTCATGAGTTCGTTTCAAGGCGCGCACCGCCAACTCGTTCGACTCGTGTGCACGCAAATGCATCGCCAACAGGACCCTGTGTCGATGGATCGCATCGACCTCGACGCCGTGCGCGAGAAGTTCCAACTGGACGTGAGAAACTTGCTGGGGATGCAGCAACTCGAAGCGGATGCGCTGCATGCGTCGCACGTGATGCAGTGGAGCGTGCTCGGTCTGGACGGCTTCGACATGCCGCGGCTGGTTCCGACTTTTCCTGTCCCCCGGCTCTTTGGCTAAGCCCAATGGCGGCGTGTAACTTAATATGACGAAAACAACCCGTGGCGATAATAATACTCATATCCAACGACCACAACGGGCCCCATTATTGTACTCTATTGTGTGTAAAACCCATTGTAATCCAACCGCGTGCACAAGTTGGACAAGTGCGAATTGTACTACACACATGAACCACGTTAACCACCACTACGGGGCCACTGTATGTGAAAAAAGTCCACGAGTTCAGCACATATATACAGTATGTCTGTACAATAACATTCAACCAAATATGAAGTACCTGCAAATGGGATCGGTGTAGCAGTTGCTGCATAAACTCTGCCAAGAGCGTGTCGAATTGGACTTCGAGTTCCGCCGTCATCCGCACAAACGGCGACATGTCACCCGTCAGTGCCTGCCGCACGTCGTCCGACAGCTCCTTGAGGCGGGCGCGGCGAAGGTCGACGCCCGAGCTCCGTCGAGGGACGGCGGCCGCCAACGTCCGGCGCGACTTGAGCTTCTGGGATGGATTCAGCATCGCGTCAGCTTCGTCGCGGGCTTTTTTGTCGGCGCGGCGGTCCCGCTCGGCCTCTCGTTCGTTGCGAATCGCTTCTTCGTCCAGCCGGTAGGGCTTTGTGAACCGATCGATGCCGTTCGCGAACGTGAGGCACACTGTCATGAGCTTGGTGAGCACGCGGAGGAGGTCTGGGTCCGTGAGCAGGCACTCCTTGAGGCACTGGTCAAGAAAGTCGCGGTGGCAATTGAGGATGTCGTCCACGGTCGAGATCTCCGTGCCGAGCTGGTGCTCGAGCGCGTGCCATCGCGGGGAAATCACTTCGAACATCATGTAGTACACAAAGTTCTGCTGGAAGTGCAGCATGCGCTGGCGGACGCAGTACGACGTCATCAGCGCCGATCGCAGCGCCAACTCTTTCGTGGACTGGTGGTTGCGCCACGCGTCGCACAGCCGCCGCTCCACGTGTTTGCAAAAGAACAAGTGCCGAAAGATCATCTGGTACTTGTTTAACGCCCCCGACGAGATCACGAGCGACAGCGGCCACGATACTTTGTAGTCTAGCGTCAATGCATCGATCGCTTTGTACCCTATTAATCACGTACATATACAATGAGACTTTTATATTCCTATGAGGAATGAATACCCCCCGTAGAATGAATAATATA
Organism: Aphanomyces astaci; assembly: GCF_000520075.1. Classification (NCBI taxonomy): domain Eukaryota; phylum Oomycota; class Saprolegniomycetes; order Saprolegniales; family Verrucalvaceae; genus Aphanomyces; species Aphanomyces astaci. The sequence continues at coordinate 525,078 of NW_009798264.1, read as the reverse complement.
TATTGTCGATTTGATATACAAATTTGGGGAGGGGGTGCAATCGAATCGCGCCGACCAAACCGATCAACAATCGATCTGATTGGTTGAATTTCATTGAGAAATGGGTTTCGATTGGCTAATAATTTTGAGCTCATCTGAAGTAGCCAATCAAATCGATTTAAATTCCAACGACAAACCACAACACGAAATTTCACTCGAAAGCACAATACCAACGCGCTTCGTTTTCATCATGTATATATATATAGCATCGATATACATATGCAACAGAATGAATATATATATATATATGTACCAGGGTCATTCAACGACGACGCAATTGACGACGACAGCGGCGCGCGGCCCACTTTTTGCGATCGTTCGTGGATGGCCTCCATTTGGGAGATGAGGTCGTGCGGGGACAAGACGCACACCAAGTCGTCCTTGTACGGGTCCGAGCTACAGGTCGAGCTCTGCAGGGACAGGTGGAGTAGCGACTCGAGGCGCGACGCGAGCAGCTTGTCGGCGCGCAGATTGAGCTCCGTTTCGGCCAAGTCCATAAAGTCCACGAAGAAGTCGCCTTGGTCCATCAAAAAGTAGTGTTTGATCGACCTCAGTCGTTTCATCAGGTCCTGTTCCGTGCGCAGCATATCCACCAGCGCGTGACTGGCAAACCCGTGCGCGTTGTCAATCAGTTCGTCGTACCTACAACCAGCATGAATAATTGTTTTAATATATAAACAAACATAACCGGGATCAAAACATATATATTTGGACTAATGCTTTTAATATTATTTATATATAAACCATGATAACCAGCATAACCTACATTCGGACTATATATATATATATGCATATCATAAAGGTACATCAATAACAAGGTTGAAATAGAGAGATATACACAGTATGTACCAAGATCCCCAGCAGGCAAATAAATAGTCGGATATATATATATGACTCACTTGCGCACGCTTTCGGCGTGGGTGATCACGGCCGCAAATGGACAGTTGACATGGCGGCCACACGTTCGCAACACGTTCAAGTACTTGCCCGACGTCAAGATCTTGGTCGAGAACCGGTTGAGGAACAGCGGGACATGCGACTCGCGCAGCGTGTAGCGCTGTTCCCAGTACTTGGACCACGGGTCTTCCCCCAGCTCCTCCTTGACGAGCGTATCGTCTGACGCGACCATAAACTCATCGTACGGGTCGTGGAGGTCTCCATAGTAGATCCACTTTTCCAGCATTTTCAAGTACGGCACAGACGCTTTTTCAAGCAAAAAGTTGAGCACGGACGTGGCCTTGGCATCGCCGGACGTGGGCAGTTGGGCGATGACGCTGAGAAGGGCGCCGCCGTGGTGGCCCAGACATGACCGCACGAGCGTGCTGAGAAACTCCATCGCGCGCAAGCTCGGCTGGATGTAAAACCAGATCTTGGACAGATTCAGCGCCCCCTGCTGCAGCGCCAAATGCTCCAACTGCGCGACTACAACCGTGTACTCCCGCACCAGCACCTTGAGCGCCGCGCAAAATGCATGGCACACTTGGCCGTACTCGTACCTCGTGTTTGTTTCAATGTAGTGCGTCACGTGGATGTAAAACTCGCCCAACACGACGATCTTTCGAGCTAGCGCCGCGAGCGACGGGTCCGTGAGCGCCGGATCGATCACAAAGTGCAGCAGGTCGTACATGTCGGCCGACACGTCCCGACTCACGCGCGTGGGCACCTGGATGTGAAAGTGCGCCGATGTCGATGGCCGTTTGATTTCTTGTTTCTTGATGTATTGGCCTTCGATGCCCAGCAAAATGTACAGAATGTCGTCAACCAGCGCCCGTTCCTGCAAAGACAACGGCAGGTGCTGCAGCGACTTCACGGGTTTTTCAGCCACGTCTTCGTGGGCAGGCTCCAGCACGAACGCCCCCGTGAGGAACACGCGGTCGCGGTTCCAAGGCGGGTTGTACGGGATGTTGGACTTAGTGATTTCCCACTCCAGCGTACTCCCTAGCTCGAGCCCGACCTCTCGGAGCCCCACATGCCCCTTTTCGGCGCACAATACGTACGGACCCGAGTACGCTTTCAGGCACACGCGGTCCCCCGACTGCAGCGTGCGCTGAGCATTGCGCACCGCCGGCGCCAGCGTCGCCAACGACTCGTCCAAACCCGACGAATCACCTAAGTGGTGGACGCTGTGCTTCAAGTCGTCGCGTTCGCCGAGCCGCCACTTTTCCGCGTTGGACATGATCGGGCCTTTCTTAGTCGTGACCGTGCGCGACCCGTCCACCGACAGGAACCGGCCCTTGGACGCGCCCGAGATGCAGTAGATGGCCACCGTGTCCGAGTACTTGACGCGGCCTTCGTCGCTGCGCAGCGTCACGTTCACAAGAACAAAGATCTCGTCTGGGTCGAACCCGGTGCCATTGGCATCCACCGTCGAGATGAGCTTGGAACTGCTCGCGTCGGTCCGACATCGGAGGCAGTGGATGTTGCCCGCTCGAATGCGGATGCGCGTCGACAGGTACAGGATGTCGCCGCCGTTGCCGTTCTCGCCAGTGCCCAGTCGAAGCACGTGTGTCGGTTGATTCGACGACGTGATGCTGGCTTGGGTCGTCGTGAACGTGGTCGTGCGCTGCTTCATGTACGAGCTCGACGAGCTGCTCAAGTTCAACGACGCGGACGGCGTGAACGTCGATGACCGTGCGGGTGGGTTCTCAAAGTACGAAGATGTCTTGGACGATCCGATCGAGAGCTGACTCACGGCGTCCAGCGTATTGAGCAGCGCGGAATTCGGACTCAATGGCTCGTCCGGCTGAAACGACGTGGACGGTGGTGCTTCTGAAGACGGATAGAACGTCTCTTGGCTTCGTCCTTGCGCCACAACTGTATCCAGTGTCAACCTACTGCTCGGAGTTAACGGATCCACGAGCCCGTATTTCGATGAAATCGAACGGTGTGGTGTCGTGTTGAACTGCCCTGACGACGGCGATGCGTCGGACACATTGTAAACGGAGGCGACACGTTGGTCGCTGGGAGCGGGAGGTGGGTTCTTGAAGTGCGAGCTGCGAATCACGGCAGACCTGACATCGGCAGCAGACTGCGTCCGCAAGGGGGTCTGAAATGAAGCAGCAGGTGCAGGAGTTGGGACGCTTGCGGTCGACGAGGCATTCGATGCAGGCGCGCTGCTACTGCTTCTGTTGCCGCTCGTTGCCGTAAATCGCCGCGGGGGAAGTTGAGACACATTCAAGTTGAGCTTGGGCTTCAACCTCGGCTTCGGATTCGTCGGTTCCTGCGGATCCATCGAGATACAACGTCGTCGCCGCCTCGCCGTCAGGTGCGTGGACTTGAATTTTGAAAAACGCGGTTGATCATTATCCGGAAATGATTACTAGCTATCCGGACGACGAGTAGATTTTGCGGGGTTTCGGGGTTTACACTACTTCGACATCATCGTCGCATGTTACATGGCTTCACAGAAGCTTCCGGCGACGCGGGTGTCCATACTTACGCTCGTCCCATGCCGTCGTGGGTCACTTGGCTCCAAAGCACTGCCAATACGCATTTTCGTGCAGCACTCGGTCATGGTGGCTTGGCCGCGCACTCCGCGACGCAAATGGGTTCGCTTCCATGGTCCACTGCCAAGAGATGGGCACTTCGACGTCAGCAATGGCGTCACTGTCGTCGATGGCTTCGCATTCGTTGTACGAAGTGACAACGATGGGTGCATGGGGGGCCTCCTGCACCATGCGCTGGAACGTCGGCAGCCACTCGTCGTACCCCCAGACGCCAGCGTTGAAGCAGAACAGGACCGCAGGGGAAATATACGCGCGGCTGCGCAAGTACTCGTCCCACAGCTCCGCTACGTATTGAACGCGCACGCTCTTTCCATTGAGAAGAGACACATGCTCGTTTTTGCCATGCAACTTGCGCGCGACGTTCGGCCCGATAAACACCAGCACGAGCTCGTCCCATGTGTTGGTTTGCCCTTGAGACTGGAACGCCGCGACGAGTTGGTCAAATATTCGCAGCGTCTCTGACACTTCATTTCCTTCTCGGAAATCGGCACCCACGATGTGCAGCACGAGTTGAACATGGGGGTCGACATGGTCTGGAAGCTTATGCTTGTGCTTGTGTAGAGGTGGCGTCGGATGCAGTAGATGCAGTCGCTCCAGAGCCTTGAGGACGGTGAAGGAGCGTGAATGGATGTTAGTCAGGTCGTCTGACAAAGTCGTTTGCGTGAGTGGCGTCTCTGTCCAGTCTTTCGGCGGCGTCGTCCATGTCGACGCGGTGGTCATGTCGCTGCGCCAGTGGATTCACAGTCACAACCACAGTGTAACCTTTCGGCATTTCATTTTTTCATTTAAAATACGCATTCCGCCGTGAGTATTTTAATATTTTTACTCAAATATTTAAAATAAAATACAAAGTCAAAACTTTTGCATTTTCGCCTGCGCAGGATTGCCATGTTGAGCAGCAAACTGCCGAACCCGAAGGTGGTGGTGGAATGGTGTCCGCACGACAGCGGTCTGTTTGCAGTCGGGTCGGATGCGCTCACACTATTTGAATGTCAAGTGGATCGAGACGTGTCTTCACCCGTGCATGCCTCTGGTTTGTCCGTGCGCCCGTCGCTCGAGCCGTTGTCTCCCCGCAAGACAACCCAGCGCCGCAGTAAGGATTTCTTTCGGTCGTTGCAGACCGACGCCGAGGTATCCCAAGTTCGAAGCATGCAATGGTGCCCATTGCCACAGCAATTGATTGCCGCGGGGGTCGGGACGGGCAAGGTTGTGCTCTCGGATTTCACGCAGCCTGTGGTGGAATTGTTACCCCCTCGAACATCCGCTAGCATGACCATGTCTGGCAAGGCGCCTCGGCCGTCCATGCATGGAACCATTGGATGCAACACTGTATCATGGAACCAACAGAACCCTCACCACATCGCCGCCGGGTTTGAAAAGGTGCGCGCTGACTGCTGCGCCTTTGTGTGGGACCTCACGACCCAAGCCTCGATTTCGTCTGTGACTTCTACTCCCCTGGACCTCCTTGACACGACCAAACCCAGCTCATACCGCGGTAGGATGTCCTCCTTCCTCTTGTACGTTCATGCCATCGCTTCACGGATATTGGTCTCCAAGGTCACGGGTATTCGTCGCCGCAGCCGCAGCCGCGCCCCACACTGACAAACGAATTGGCCAACTCGGAAGCCGTTGTGGCGCTGGACTGGCTTCCGTCTGAGCCATCTTGCTTGGCCACGGGCACTGGCTTCAAATGGTACCATATCACGTCCATTGTTGGAACTCACGACACCACTGTATGTAGGCTTCGCATCTACGATATCCGAGCCAAGACGCGGTTCATGGAGTTTAGCGCGCACACCAAGGGTACTTGACAACCCCCCACCACCTCCATACTGCTGCCTTTGTTACCTAACTTTTGATGGGGCGACCGATTGTAGGGGTGTACGGGGTCGTATTCGACGTGCACCGCCCGCACCTGCTCGCCACGTACAGCGACGACCCCAAGGAACCGATCAAAGTGTGGGATATTCGGTCGATTCAGGGCGCGAGGCACGAGAACGAGCCCGTCGTGACCATCCCCGTGTCGAAACTCGTGTCTCAAATCGCGTGGTCCCCCACCCAGGCCGGCATCTTGGCGTCCACTGCCCTAGACGACCGCGCAATTTCGCTGTGGGACGTCGAGCACCAGATCCAACTAGCCACGTCGACGCCACCGTCCCCGTCCGTCCTGAGCAAGCCGTTCAAGCGCCGATCCACGCACGAGCCCGTGTTTGCATTTGCGTGGCAGCCAGGAAGCACCAGCGTAGACGAGCCACCCACGTCGTGGAACCGGATGCTGTTCTCGACCATCGGAGGCAAAGTCGAAAGCCTGTCGGTTCACGACACGATGCCATTGGCGCTGTCGTCGCAGCACGCGCTTGGCTTTGCATGTGGCACGCTCCTCTTTGCCGATCGGGTGGACGACGACGTGCGTACCGTTTTGACTTATTAGTGTTGTTTCCCAACAAAACTGGTAGATTCCCAACGACATTGCCGCACACATGATGCGCCGCGTCCGAGCCGGTTACTCCATGAACGTGCTCACGTCACTCCAACTGTTTATAAAGGACGACCCATCTACCCGCGACCTGCGCTTTGTGTGGCAGTGGGTTGACCAAGTTGAGTCTCTACGCCGTCTGTCGGTGGCTCAAACCGAGATTCCCAGTCTCGAATCTCGAGGTGTTCCAAATACTTTCTCTCCATCTAATGCCTTCTACTCCTCAACTACGCCATGGTATAGGCGGCATGGCCATCCAGCAGCGCGCGCCGCTCCGCGCGTGGCCCGTAGACCCCCAAGCCCTCGTGTCCGCTGGCGTCCAGCATCTGCTCGGCCTGACCACAGTGCCGTCCACGTCCGTGCCGTACGAGACCTCCCTGCGCGACCCGGTGCTCGGCTGCCTCGTCTACGACAGTCTGGGCCGCCGCACCGCGCTTCTTGCGTGTCAGTGGGATCCAGAAGGGAGCCAATCGACAACGTCGTTGCACTTTAGCAACATGCCGCGATCCGCCTCTGGAAAAGTTGGACTGAACCAAGCCCCGGGTGGGTCGTGGCACTCGCTGTACGACGACAACACCGACGGACCTACGTCGTCTACCAACAACAACGTGTCATCGCACCACACGGCGCTGCCGACGTTGCAGTCGTTGATGTCCCAGTGCGAAGCCTCGCTGGACTTTGACCGGGCCGCGGCACTCGCCGTATTCCACGGTGACGTCCAAGCCGCTGTGGCGGTGCTCCAGCGAGGCGCCGAGTGTCCGACCCCGTCGCCGACTCGAGACGTCCGTCAGCTGGTGGCCATGGCTGTCGCCGGCTACTCCATCGGCACCACCGCCCACAACCCGCTGTGGAGCTCCATGTGCCAGCAACTGCTGCGGCGTCCGGAGATCCAGAACCCTGGGACGCCGCGGTACCTGCACGCGCTCTGCTCGTTCTTGGTCACTGCGCGGGAGCTGAGCGCCGTCACCCATGCCGCGGCCCTGCCGACGCGCCCTCCCCGGAACAGCACCGTTCCCAACTCACTCGCGTTTCGCCGCCCGTCCGCGACGCCGACGACCTCATCCCCCGAAGACCCGCCTCTGTTTACCGCCATCTTGCACGACGAGTCACTGCTCTTGTCAGATCGGACAGCATTTGCATGCCGGTACCTCCCCCTCGATGCCCTCTCTCGGTTCATCGACGTCTGTGTTGAGACGTGCACTCGTCAAGGCAACCTCCAGGGCCTTCTTCTCGTGGGTCTGGAGCCGTCAATCTTGCAGGAGTACTTGGATCGCACGGGCGACATTCAAACGGTGGCGCTGCTCGTGGCCCGGGTGGCGGCCACGTCCGAAGACACGGCGCTGGTGTACGCCAAGTGGATCGCCATGTACCGAGACCTGCTCAACCAGTGGCAGCTGTTCCACCAGCGCGCGCTGTTTGACGTGGGGCGGACGCAGCTGGAGGGCCAACTGAATGGGTTTCGCGACGTCGCCCTCGCCCTTAACCACCCCATGGCGACGGAGACCCGCGCGGTCATGTCGTCGCCGCCGCCCCCGCAGCTGTACGTGCGCTGTAACTTTTGCGGGTCGTCGCTGTCGCTGTCGAGCTTACTGCGCGTGGGTGCCGGCGACTGGCTGCTCAAAGCCAAGCCCAAACTCAACAACTGTCCGAGCTGTAAACGTCCGCTTCCCCAGTGCGCCCTCTGCTTGCTTCCATTTGGCACGCTCAATCCGTACTTGGAGCTGGCCATGCGCAAAGGCCAAGACAAGAAACATGCGCTGATGGAACACGATTCGGCCACGTCATCACCATCTACCCCCGACAACCTGTCGGACCTGTCGAGCATTCCGTTTGTCGAGTGGTTTACGTGGTGCCAAACGTGCAAACATGGTGAGCTCTCCTACTATAGCATTAAGATGTTGATATGGGGTTGGTTTTTGGATCTGTGACACGGGGCTGGGGTTGGGGTTGGTTGTAGGGGGCCACGCCCACCACATGGCGGACTGGTTTGCCACACACGAAGTGTGCCCCGTGTCCGACTGCGACTGCACATGCAAACGCCTTGACGTCAACAGCACCGTGGGCTGCGCCCCGTCTGGCCCAATTGCCCCTCTAGACAGAACCGCTGGCCCTCGTACGTGATATGTGATGATGCATCGTCGTGTGGGTTGAATGAAATTGACATATTTTGTGCGACTATGTAGCTACCGCCACCACGGCGGCGTCGCCACTCACGGCCAACCGTGTCCCAGACAACCACATCAAATCGCCCAATCTACCGGCGCTCACATCAAGCTTATCGGCCATCAACCTAAGTGGCCTGAGCTTTTGAATACAGCTTAAATTGCTTGTCTGCTGTGCACTCGCGAATAGTACAGTAACTGTAATAATGTCCGTGCGAATGCAGCATATTGGTTGCACCGCTAGTCTTATTGGTATCGCAGTACCTACAGTACTACGTAGTACATCTTTCTGGCCTTTACGATAACGCTATCACTGCTGAGCTACGATAGATGGCACGACTCCATCTCTACTCCCTGGGGACTACCCGGTACTGTAGCAGAGGAGCCTCGTGAAGGCCAAGTTAAGGTCACAATAAATACTGTACCGTACGTAGCCTGGCGCGAATATGGCCGACGTTCACAGACAAGTCACCCCAGAAAAACGCATACTGGAGTATATTGGTCTGACCAATCACAACCCGTCAACGTTGTATAAGCCAATCATACTCCTGACGTCACGTTCAGCGGATGACACGTCGTTGTATCCGGATGGCCTCTTGCGCTCAAATCCGTCAGTTTCGATTTCATCATTCGAATGGCTCCGCAAAGCGAACTTCGCCAACGTGCCGCCGCCGCCGGCGGGACGGAATCCAAGGACCTCAAGAAGACGTTCACGTGGCAAGAAGTGGCCAAGCACAACCATGCGGGAAGTGCATGGATGATCGTGCGCAACAAAGTGTACGATGTCACGTCGTGGGTGGACAAGCACCCAGGCGGAGCCGAGATGGTAACCTTGCACTCTGGCCGTGAAGCCACGGACACGTTTGACTCGTACCATCCCTTCAGCGACAGGGCCGAAAAGGTCTTGGCCAAGTACGAAATTGGCACGCTGGCTGGTCCTGCCGAGTTTCCTGTGTACAAGCCCGACACTGGCTTTTACCGCGAATGCCGCAAGCGCGTGGGCGAGTACTTTGACAAGAACAAGATCAATCCCCAAGCTGGTTTTGCTGGTTTCTGGCGCATGATTGTCGTGATGGCCATCGCCGCCGCGACCTACTACGGCATGCACTTTTCCACCATCTTGGCGGTGCAAGTGGCTGCCGCCGCCATTTTCGGCGTCTGCCAGGCGCTTCCCCTCCTGCATGTCATGCACGATTCGTCTCATGCTGCGTTCACCAAGCAACCGTTCATCCGTGAATTCACCGGTCGCTTGTTCATGGACTGGTTCGCCGGTGCGAGCATGGTGTCGTGGCTTAACCAACACGTCGTGGGCCACCACATCTACACCAACGTCGCGGGTGCCGACCCCGATCTTCCCGTCGACTTTGAAGGCGATGTCCGCCGCATCGTGACGCGCCAAGTGTTGAAGCCCATGTACCGCTTCCAGCACTTGTACCTGCCTCCGTTGTACGGGTTGTTGGGGCTGAAGTTTCGAATCCAAGACTTCACCGATACGTTTGTGAGCCTCACGAACGGCCCCATCCGCGTCAACCCCCCCAGCCTGTCGCAATGGGTGCAGCTCATCCTGTCCAAGTCGTTCTGGGTCTTTTACCGCGTCTACATCCCCCTGGCCGTGTTTCACATCCCCCTCTCGTCGTTCTTGCCGTTGTTTTTGGTCGCGGAATTGTTTACGGGGTGGCACTTGGCCTTCAACTTCCAAGTACGTACATACATGTACATTTTGTTGGTTTCGTATCCTTGGCCATGGTAACGTGATTGAATTGTGTGTAGGTGAGCCACGTGTCGACTGAATGCACATACCCCAACGGCAGCGAAGTCAAGACCGTCCTGGATGACGAGTGGGCCGTGTCCCAAGTCAAGTCGTCGCTCGACTACTCGCACGGGTCGTGGCTCACGACCTTCCTGGCAGGGGCGCTCAATTACCAAGTCGTGCATCACCTGTTCCCGTCCGTGTCGCAGTACCATTACCCGTCCATCGCGCCCATCATCATGCAAGTGTGCAAGGAATACAACGTCCGATACCCCATCTTGCCCACGTTTACGGCGGCATTTGGCGCGCACTTGGACCACCTCAAGGAAATGGGCCGTCAAGGTGTTCCCGTGTCGGTGCACATGGGATAAACAACAACCGAACGTGTAATGTGTCCATGCAAGATGGTGAAGTTTGAAACTACTAAGAGTCACAACAACAATGATGATGCTTGGATGTGTTGTGTGGAATGAACGTGCATATTGCAATCCAGTGTGACAATAGCAACAACAATAAGCGATCACAACAGCTGCTTGGCTAGGCATTATTATATACACTGTATGACAGCACGGACACCGCCCCAGCCAGTCAGCCTTAGACGGTTTGGTACGCGCTGCGGAGGGGCTTGGTCTCCACAGAGTCGCCGCGGATATGGTCCACGTTGCGCGCAGTGTGGTTGAATTGGACGTACGCGCCGAGGAGGAACAACGCGACGGTGCCGCCCAAGTAGCCCCACCACGACGTCGGCACCGCCTCGATAAACGACGCCGTGGCCTCGACATCCGTCAGTTGCTGGACCGTGGGGTACCCGCCAATGAAGTGGCCCAACGCGCCAACAAAGATGGTAGCACCCCCGAAAGAAGTGGCAATGACAAGCGCGGGCTTTTCGAGGTAAATGGCCGCCAAACCGCCCAAGAGCGACCCGACAATCAAGAACCCGTAGTGGTAGTAGATGTGGTTCACACCACCGACGCTGGCAAAGACGGACGTGACGAGGAGGAAGGCCGCGGCCCCACCGGCGACGGCGCCGACGGCGAAGATTCCAACGTCGTAGAAGTACACGACCAAAATGGCCGCGATGAGCCCACCAATAAAGAACCCGACCAAGGCAGGGCTTTCGTTGGCAAACACTTGGAGCAAGATGTCGTACGAGAACACGGCGCCCAAGAAGAACGACGCGATGAAGAGGACAGGGTAGATCAACTTGTAGCCGGCAAACGTCACGGCCAACGTGGCCAAGATCGCGATGGCCGCAATGATGTTCTTCAACCACCGGGCAGTGGCCGAGTCACCACCAGCCAGCTCGTCGATGATTTGGTCACCAGTCTTGTTCAAAACTTGGTCCACTTTGGAAGGAGGGATCGTCGTGCTGGCGGTCTGGGCCACCACGAAGGCAACGCACATGAGGGCCACAAGCACATGCTTTGCAAACGAACGGGTAGGGGCCATGACTTCAGGGAGAAACTTGGCAACTGACTCATGCGCGAAGGGAAGGCTACAGACCAACATTCTAACGGCTGCACGGCATACAAACATCAAGTGTTGGGAAGTGGGAAATACACATTGGTGCACAATATAATGGGAAATATGGTCAAAAAGTGTATCCACGGTCGTATTACAGTAACCTTGGAACTATCAATTCTCATAAATCACTTCTGGAGGAACAGTACTTTGTTAAGGCAAATGCTGTCAATGACGTGATAGGTGGCCTGGGATAAACAATTGGGATATTCATTTTCGACATGGAGGACCTATCCGGATAAACCCGTGACATTGAAACAATGTTGGCTGGCGCTGATTTTGAACAGTGATCTTGAGCGGCAACGTCAACAACGCCATGCCAGTGGAAGTCCAAGTGTTGAGCGTGGCATCCACGGAGATGTCGCCTGCAATCATTGTAACCGAGGAGAGCCAAAGGTATAGTCTGCGTGGGTTGAGTTGCATTGACGCCCATTCATTGCAGGTATCTCTTCAATGCTGGCGAAGGTCTCCAGCGATTGTGCATGGAACATCGCGTCCGCTTGGCCAAGTTGCATCACGTGTGCTTGACGGAGCTCACGTCATCCACCGTGGGTGGCCTACCTGGCTTGATCTTGACTGTGTCAGATACAGGCAAGAAGGGTCTGAATGTGTTTGGTCCATCTGGAACGAAGTCGTTCATGCGTGCTACTCGGCACTTTTTGCACAGGTAGCGTGAGCATTGCCGTCGTTCTCGCCAACTCATAGAGTATTAGACCCGACTTTGCCATGGACATCCAGGACTTGACTCCTTCGTCCGCCAAAGTTGTCCACAACGAAAGTTTGAGTTTGCAGCCCGTGGTCGTAGACGATGCGTACGCTTCAACCACGACCACCAGCGACACCAGTCCGTCCCACAAACGAGCCAAACTCATGACGACTGCAAACCCAACGACCAGTGTCAGCTACATTGGTGAAACGCCCACGCAGCGGGGGAAATTCCTTATCCAAAACGCCCTGGCGTTGGGCGTGCCAAAAGGTAAGATGATCCTTCACATCATGCAAGCCTACCATCATACTCGTAGGTCCATTGTGCGGTAAATTGCATCGTGGGGAGGACGTTGTGATCCAAGTGGACGGAGTGTCTGTGACTGTCAAGTCGAGTGACTGTGTGTCGTCGTCGGTTGCAGGTCATTCATTCGAATCTCAAACGTACAGTGGAGTTATCACGTTGTCACATGAAAATAGGCTCCGCCTTTGCTATCGTGGCATGTCCTACGGTGGGCACCATTGATTCCCTCGTTCAGCAGCCTCAGTTTGCTCGGTAAACACGCTGCTAACGTCATTCTCATTGAGCTTCGAACACAACGTCTAGGTATCAACAACCTAATTCGGTCGTGAGTATGACCTTGTTGGTGCATCTGGGCAACACAGCAGTTCTCGGCCACCCACACTATATCCAGTGGGTCAAGTCGTTTGGACCCCACGTCCACCACATCTTGGTACGTGATACGGTGTCTCAAGTATATTATCATGCCTGGCAGGTAAACCACCCAGAATGCCCGCAATGGTCCGTGTTCCGGTCGAGTGCGACGCTGCAAACCCAGTTGCATCACCTGTTTCCGTCCAACTTCGCCGCGCCGCACCACGAAGTGGCGCCCGTGGAGCGTGTCACCGTTGCTTTTGGAGACGCGACGATTGGAGTACAGTAAACCTAGCCACACCCCGCAATCTATCTCATGTAGTGGGTGGAATCGCTCGCGTACGTTCGTAGCTACCACTGCTCAAGTACATACTCACCCCTTCCGCCAAGCAAGGCCTGGATCGATCGCTTGTCATGCAACCATTGGACTTGCCTGCCATCCACATGGACACCGAGCAGACGTTGGCGACCGCAAAGGTTTCGCTCACCCACAAAGAGGCCCCCACAATCACCGCAAATGATTCGGGTATATATTTCAAGATTCTAGTTTTCCAGTTGGATAGACTAAAGATGCGTTTTGCTCACGATGTAGATACCGTCGACGGTCGAGTGACGTTCCTGGGCACCGGATCGGCCATACCATCCAAGTACCGCAACGTCACGTCCAACTTGATTGCAATCGGGTCGAGCTTTCTCCTCTTGGACGCTGGCGAAGGATGCTATGGACAACTCTTCCGCCATGTTGGCGGGGACGATGGAAAACTGAAGCACTTGCTGGAGAACCTACATGTGGTGTGGATTTCGCACAACCACGCCGACCACCATTTGGGTCTAGTGCGGCTCTTATCGCAGCGGAATCCGTTGGTAAGTTAGTAGAGTCATCATATTTGCCTGTGAGGTCGTGGTTGCATCTTGATGAAGTATGGACTGACTTGATGTGGTAGTTGCCGCCCGTGGCCATCATTGGGCCGACTGCCGTGTTTTATTGGCTCCAAGAGTACGGACGCATCGATGCAACTGTGGCAGACAAGTACCTGTTTGAAAACAACACTGCGTATGACATTCGACACAACCCCACCAAAAACTGTACGTACAGTAAATATGTACATCGTATATTTCAGCCAATTCAATATTGTTTTGCGTCCGTAGTGGACCCGTTTGGCTTGCACAAGCCCACGATCGACGGCATCTTGGCCACATATTTCGGCATCGCTACGTAATTATATAGTGGTTTTGGCTTGCTTTGGGTACTAACGATGGTGATGATCGTATCGCCCGCCGCCATAGATTTGAGTGTGTACCCGTGAAACACTGCTTCCAGTCGTATGCGGTGGTATTCACACTTATGAATGGGTAAGTAGTACTCCGTCGCATGGTGATGGACGGACTTGTGCAAACTGACGAGTTGGATATATGCATGTAGGTTCAAGTTTGTGTTTTCGGGCGACTGCCGGCCAAGTGATTTGCTGGTGGAACACGCCATGGATGCACACGTGTTGATTCACGAGGCGACATTTGAAGGTTGGACAATTTGTAGTGATATGTTGGCATATGATCAAATGATTGAAAGATTGATCGAGTTTCTGATGGGGCTGGTAGAAAGCATGGTGGACGAAGCCAAGAAGAAGGACCACTCGACGACAGAGGAAGCCATTGACGTTGGCATCCGCGCGAACGCCAAGCACATTTTGCTGACGCATTTCAGGTATAACGTTGGTCCTTTGAGTCTATATAGATTGTACATACAGGCTAAGGTTTGCAGTCAACGGTACCCGAAAATGCCAAATTTGAGCGCAGACACGTTGGAGCGCGTCATGACGGCCCTGGACTTGATGTCGCTTCCCTTGGACGCGTGCCATGTCCCGAATATGATGCTCGTACGACGTCCACGCAAATCAAAGCGAAAACTCACAGCAAACGTAGGCATGCCAAGCGTTGATGCCAAGTGGAAGCGACGGCGCAGACGAAGACCAATAGACCCCCCATCACTCCTAGTGCAATATCGTACTTCGAAGTAATAGATTCTAAAACAAGGCAAGTTCACCGTGATTTCCTTAACATTTGGACGAATACGTGATCCATTCTCAGCCCAAAGTCAGCTATTAATTGGCGCCTGAACAACAACATGTACATAACGACGTGCAAGCAAGTCCGTCCATCACGGCATCGCATGTTGACGCTATTGGCTGGTTTTGCTAAAGATAGCGTGGGAGAGGACGGCATATACATGATGCACGAACGCTCGAGCAGAAGTTGCCGTGCAGGTTCCCCACCAACTGGCATCTTCCACACGCTCCGCTGTATCGGCATATTCCAATTCACCATGTCGAACAACAAAACGCGCACCACGGGTGTGCCAAAGTTCCTTCGCCACCTCTACGCCATCCTCCACACCGAGGACTCGTCCATCATGTCGTGGTCCATGGATGGCATGTGCATTCAGCTGTTCAACGTCAAGCGCTTGGAAGCCGAAGTCAGACATGGCGATAGCATGCTTGGGTTGAACAGACGGGTTTACATGTACAGTACATTGTGAACTTTTGGCAGAGTCGGCTACACTTGCATTCTTAAGGCTTTAATCGCGAATACTCGGTATGGCCGCTGGTTGGCGATCGTTCGTTCGTTGAAACAAGCGTGAAACGCACATTTGTCAAATGGTACTATAGTAGCTTATATACAATGTGAGTACTGTAGCTACTACTATTCTCGCTCGCCTTAGTGATAATTGTGTGGTGGGGATTTTGCCGTAATGCAACGAAGCACGAGTGGATGAAACAAATACAAACTTTGCAAGTCGTTAGATCACAATGTAACTGTCGCGATTCGTTCCATTCGCGATGTCGTCGGTGCTTTGGTTTGAGCGATGGGAAATGCGAGACAGTTGTCTCTTGGACGAAGTATTCTTGCGCACTTGCCATGCCGACAACTCGTCGTCGTCCTGCACAACATCAACCATCGACCAATATGAAGTTGCTCATCCTACCGAACGTATGCTCAGGGCCCTCTGGTACTCCATCAAGGCTTGGTGGGTTTCCATCATGTTGCCCATGTCCTCGTTGCGCGTGTACGTGTTGAACGACAGCGTAGCCGGGCGCCGGGAGTCTGCCACGTCGTTCGTGTCGTCCACTTTTTGCATCAAGTTGCCAAAGATCGAGTTGGGTTTGGCCACCAACTACACCATCCCACACATGAACGGAATCGATACGAACTCATCGTGTATACCTCTTGGAATTTGCCATACTCGACGATACTTCCCGCGTCCATGACGACAATCAGGTCTGCATTGCGCGTCGTGTCCAAGCGATGGGTGACACTAATCACCTAAGCCACCACATTCCATTAAACACAAGTCCAACCACTCGAATCGACCGTACTGCCATGTCGAGCGTTCGCGTCAACCGCTCCAACGTGGCCACAATGTTGGCTTCCGTGTTGGAATCCAGCGCACTCGTCGCCTCGTCCAACAAGAGCACGCTACGCCAAACCACGTCACGTTGTCCGCTTCTGCCAAACAGGGTCTACCTCGGTTTACGGACCAACGCGCGCGCCAAGCAAATCCGCTGCAGCTGCCCGCCACTCAAATTCACCAGCGCATGCTGCCCCACGACCGTGTCGTACCCGTCCTTGAGCTGCTGGATAAAATCGTGGCATTCCGCCGACTCGGCCGCGCGTTTGCAGTCGTCGTCTGAGGCCGTGGGCTGGCCATACCTACGCCACCCCCATATACATCCCGTGGGGTCATTTCAAAGGAATGACCAAGCACATTGTACCGGATGTTGTCCAAGATGCTCCCGTTCAGAATCCCGCCTTGCTGAAACACGACCGCCAGTTGGTCGCGCACACTTCGCTTCGAAAATTGCTTGACGTCCGCGCCGTCCACCGACACTCTGCCCGGCAGACACGGGATGCAGCTGCATGAGACAGCCCAAGAGCGTGCTCTTCCCACACCCGCTAGGCCCGACGATGCAGCTGTATTCGCCCTGCATATCCCCAGATGACGTACGATATACGAGAAAGCCTGAGCCATACCTTTTTAAACACAACGTCCACGTCGTGCAAGATGGGGGGTCGGTCGGCGGAATAATGAAAGTGAACGTGATGCAGCGCAATGTTCTTTTGCATTGGTGGCAACTTTGGCGAAGGGTGTGCAGTGTGGTCGCTGCCCTTGGGGATTTCGTCCATCTACCCCCATCATCAGTCAACATACATGCTTCCAAATGTTCGTCGATATGATATATCGTACCAGCAGCACTTCGTCCAGACGTTGCAAGCTACTGGCGTTGCCAATGGCTACACGCATAAACCCGCCTAAGACACTTACGGGGGTCGACACGCGGCTGATCAGCGTCACACTGGCAAAGAATTCACCCGGTGTAATGTCTCCGTTGTACACCTACAGATATATTGTTCATTGCGTGAGCATTAAAATTTATATATATATAATAAAAAGTCGATTCGAGTGGGGTGCTCCATCGAATGAGCAGCACCATATACATCGGCAGACAATCGATTGACCAATCAAAACCCAGAACACTCATCAAGTGGCCAATCAAATCCTTTATTCGACCAATGCATCATCAAATTAGTGTGTGACTGGAATTAGTGTGACACTGGACGATCTTTCCATACAAAACGCAATCAAAAGAATCGATCGATAGATGTGGCAAAGAATCAGCGCAAAAGTCCACCAAATTTAGAGTAAAAGAACAACAATATATATTTATAGGCACGACATATACGTAGGGGGTACCTTGATCGACAAGCATGCAGTCATGACTGCGACAAAGATAAACATGGCGCTTTCAATGTAAATTTGTACAATGCCACTCCAAAAGTCCTTGCCAAACTGCGCGACCCCCAGCGATTGAATCGACGCACCAAATTTCGCCAGCAGCGGCGACTGTATCGCATACGCGCGCACGACCTAAAACCAAACCACGTCACATGTGGACATACGTAGTTGGCCTTACCTTTTGACACGCAATGGCGTTTTGGTACTCGGCCGACACGAACGCGTTCTTTTTCCCAAATTCTTCCGACTTGGACGCTGCCAGGCCCTGGGGTCCCGACGACACGACGATCGCAGCAAACGAGAACGCCATGATACCCAGCACCGGTTGAATGTACACCAAGAACCCAAACCCAATCGCGATCGTGACGATGGGTTGCATCAAGTTCTAGAATTCAATAGTGAATAATATATATATATATATATATAGAGAGAGAGAGAGGTGCACAGACCCAAAACACGGCCTGCCACATCGCATTCACTCGTGCAATGTCCGACTGAAACAAATTGTTGAGGTCGCCGTCCGTGCGTTGGTTGAAAAACTGAATCGGCTGGTTCAAAATCACAGACAGGAGCTTGTCTTGCATGCGCTGGGTGGCTTTGGCAATCATTTTCGCCTGGAAATACCCTGTCCATCCAATTATATATTTCCAATATACTAGTGTATATATATATATATATAAATTGTATTGTATTGCGTACGTGGTCGAATATATATAAATATATAAATTGTATTATATATTCGACCACGTACGCAATACAATACAAAAATACTATACGAATCCATATATCATTTTTCCTGTATATGGAAATATCGTGTCCATTCACTTCGTACCACATTTCCAATGTACATTTATATATAAACAACGTGAAACCACGTAAAAAACAATACAAAAATAATACATGCATCTCTCATTTCCTTCACTATATATATTATATATATATAAAATGCTCCAAGACGCTATATACAAACTATTCCACCAAAAGATATATCGTAACATCATCATATATGAACGTACCCATGGCGTAATCGCACACGACAAACGGCACGGCCAGCGCCAAGATGCCCATAATGCCAAACTGGAGCGACTGGAGCGGCTTAAAGATGTTCAAGTTGTTTTCCTTGGGGTTCTTGCCGTCTTCGTTGGCCATTTCGTCCTTGTACGTGATGGTTTTGGTCACGTTGATGATATTCTGGCCAGAGTAGTCCCAATATGGAAAGTCCGGGCTCAGCGTCATGTACCACGGAAACGCTTGGTCCGTGAGGATCTGCAGGCAGTACGCCATGGCTGGGACAATGCACGCGTACAGCACCACCACGAGCACCGTCAGCCACAAGTCCACCTGTTGTGTGGTCCTAACACGGCTCAGGGACTTATAGGTATTGAGGTTGAGGTACCAGTGGCGAAACGTGGACTTGATCACTTCGAACGCGCCGTACGTGCTCTGCATGGTGCACGTCGCGTCCACGTGTCGCAAATGTGTCAGGAATGCGTCCACCGACAGCTCCTTGGGGCGGTACTGCATGGCTTTTTGGAGGAATTGCATCAGTTCTTCGCGGACCATGCAGCCATCTTGGCGGCCGCAGATCAGCGCCAAGTCCGTCTCCATCATGTCGACCGACGCCTGACACACATGTGGTGAGCGTGGAATGAGATGTAGGAACTTTGTACCGCCGAGATGCCGGGAATGCGGTGAATCGCCGCGCGCAAACTCAGCAAGTTGATCTGCAGTTGGTCGTGGTTGGCATACTTGTGTAGTTTCTTTGAAAACGTCCGCGCGCGGGGCTTGAGGCAAATGCGCGCCGCAACAAAGAGGCAGTATGTCGCGGCAATGTACTGCTCCTTCTGGTTCGTGTTCACTTCGTGGAAGAGTTCGTACTTGTTCGTCCATGCACCTTGCGTCAAGACCACCTCGGTGACGTCGTCAGCCCAGACAAACCTTTCATGCACGTCATAAACATGGCCCAGTCGGGGGGACGAGATAGAGAAGTAGTCATGTACCGTCCAGCCAGGGCGAGGAATAGCAGTACGACCGCTAACCCGTCAAAGATTGTGGCGGTGTTGCGGAAGTACGATCGACGGAGACTCATGAGCCGTCCCAAGGCATCTGTGAGGTACATGGCCGCGCACGCGGAAGACATGAATCGCGTCGTAGGTGCGGCCTTGTAGAACGTTTCTGTCGACGTAACACTCGTCACGATGCAGTTGCCGAGGAAGTCGAGGAGAAGCAACGTCGTCAAGAAGTAATGCCATGGTCGACTGTCCAGGAATTGAAGGAACCGAAGACGTATACTCTTCTCCTGTGGCTCGGTCGCCGCGCTCGATGTTGCAGCGTGCGACTCCTTCTCCCGCGCCATCGTACAACCGTCGCAGAATGCCAGCTGAAAACCATCCCAGGTGAATTGCCCAGGTTTATCCCATTCACTGATGTGTTAATGCGAACAAATGTCAAGCAATAATACAGTATTGTGTATAAACTTCCAAATTCGCATGTTTTGTCTACTAGTAATCAATATTGAATCACGCTGGAGTTCTGATTGGTTGAATTTACTTTTTCTGTTTGTACAGCCAATCAAATCCACTCAAAGTTGGACTAGCCAATAGCGTCGATTCGTGATTCGATCCAAATTTGTACCTTATCCACAATACTGGTATTGAAATACGGCACGAGTCTAGACTAACAGTAAACACTATACTGGGAGGACTAAAGTACTAACTAGTACGTAGTTCTCCAAAGACTCTGACTTCTATATCATGGCACACTAGCATTCCTCCTCGATTCTCAGTAAGAACGGCTTCGCAATATCAACTCCGCCACTTACCACAAGTAGAAGTCATACTGCAACGTAGATGGCCAGTTTATGGTGCACCGGACAGTTTAAGGTGCACTCAAATTGGCCAATGGAATTGCTTGATATTTGGAGTAGCCAATCGAATCACTAGAAAAATAAAATCACTAAAAATAAGCAAAAACAGCATACATATTTTAAGCTTACAGTTAAACGCTTTAACTGTGCACCATAAACCGTCCCTCCTATTTTGCCTTAACTTGAGTGGAATCGAAGTAAATGAACGCTAAGATGAAGTCTACTCAAGCCGATTAAATAATCAGAAGAATGCCCAACCTTTCGGCTTCATGCAGCCCTTTTCAGAATTGAAATCCCGGTCCTGGGAGACGAATAAGCTGCATACCCTTTCAAGTGCACCATAAACTGGCCATCAACGTGATATCACTCATAACGAATATCCCAACGTGTATTTCCCTTCCCTCCCTGAATTTTGCATGCCAATAAACATATGTGTAATACAAATACACTGTACCGATAGTTGTGTCGGACGTACAAATACATGTTTGTCAAGAACTTGAATCCAGAGGGTCTATTGGTAATTAAATCCTCCAATACGTTGTGGTTAGACTAACGTTATGCTTAAGTTAGATGTATCTGGCTCGAATCAAGTAGTACTATACGTATAGTACTCGTCATGCCGTTTGGTATAACTTTACACGTTGACGTTCAGTATCCACTCTTTGTGTTTCGAAAACACCGTTGAATTTCGTTATATTTCCTCAAACTGGAGAATTTGGCCAATCGGAGGAGTCGCTTGAGCGCTGTCGTATCATTTCATTGGTGCAGACGTATTAAATTGACCAATCGACGTGCACTCATCGATGGATCCGATGGCAAAAATCTTGCGCCCATGGACAACTCGGACGACCTGATCTCGCTGACGCTCAAGCAGAGTGGGTACGTTACGTGGTCATGCACGTTATGTCGATCCGACTAAGCCAAGTAGTTGGACCGGAGATGTTGCACCTATGGCGTCGATTTCCGCGCCAGAGTTGGTCGAGCTCGTGACGTGGGGGTTTGCTCAAATCGAGAATGCTCAAGAACCGCTCAAGTTCGAATTCCCGAAGGGCGTGGCGCAGCGTCACCGCCTGGCCGCGTCCTTGGCAGAACGGCTTAAGGCACGCATCTACATCGTCTCAAGTAATGATGTGACATACCATCACTCATAACCACGACTAGGCCCTTGGATATACGCACGATTGTGGGTACAACCACCTGCTCTACCCCACCGAGGTGGACTCTCGTCGAATGCTCCAGTGGATTATCCAAAAGCTGCCAAAGGTGGAGAAGGAAGTCATCGACGTCGACACCCCTCGTCTTCAGTTTCGCCAGAGCATGCACCACGCCTTGACGCAGTGGGCCACGCTTCAATATACTCCTTCAGTCCACCATCATCGTCCACGCCACCGCACGTCCATGTTGCCCGCCGAGTGGCTGAAACCTGGACGCGCCAACCCAGGTACGTCGCTTTGAGTCCCTGGGATTTGGTTGAAGTGTGGGTGGTATGTAGCTCGTCGGGGTTACATTGCGTCCAAGCAACCGTTGATCACTGACAGCACGTTGTGTCCCCTGCACAAACAGCGATCTCTTTTGGAGCTCAACGCACTGGCACTAGCCCACGACTCGTCCCGAGATGCCCTCCTTCATCTTCTTCACACTTCAGAGGTGCACACAACACTGTGAGTTGCATGGTCCATTCAATGTTATGCTTCTCGTGGCAGCACGCGCCTTCAGTGCCGACAGCGGCGTTCGAGTCGATCGTTCAGGCTGCGTTTGAGTCTGCCAGCCAGCCCGCTCACCAGCAGGACGCACATCATCTCCCCACGGAACACCGCAGTCGTGCCCTTGACAAGCCCAACGGCCCAACCGCTATCCCCATCTTGGCTTCAACTACGTCGTCGCTGTCCAGTGCTGCGTCTACACCCTCTGTCGACGCTGGTATCACAGACGCCAAGGAAGCCTCTGTCGACACCCGTACCCAAGATGAACTCCAAGTGCGGTGGCACCAACATGTCCTTTATGTTTACTACTTCTGTTGTAGGCCATGGACATGGAGCTCATTCAGCTCCGGGAACGCTGTGCAGCGAACGAGGCGGCGTGGCATGACTTGCAAGCCGCCTGTGAAGACCAGCGCAACGTGAATCGGCAGGTGGGTGGGTTGGTTGGTTCCTCGTCGAAGCACTGGCGTGACATGCATGTGATAACTTGGTAAACGCGAGAGGTTGCCACTCACGACGTGCACTCTATGAGCAGATTGAAGCGCGGTCGGCGGTCAAAATGGACGACTTGCGAGACGTGCAGCAAGATGTGGCCATCCGCCACCAAACCCTCGACATGTTAGCCGACGCCTCCAACAACATTGCCAAGTTGCAGGTACGTACGAGTAGTAGTAGTATTACTAGCAAGACACTAGTAGTAGTTTTGAATTTGACGTACAGGACATGTGCGCCAAGAGCTCGGCGCACTTGATGGCGTTGGCGGAAGAGTGGGAATCCCATCGACTGCCGCTCGTGCAAGAGCTGGAAGCGCATGCGGCGACGCAAGTGCACCGCGTCGTACGTTGTTTTGATGGAATATGAACATGTTCACAAAGGTACTTGAACGGGAGGTGTGACTTCTTGTGTGTGTGCACAGGAGCAAGCCAAGGCCCTGGAGGCAGAAACGACGCTGTTTCAAGCAGAAACCAAAGCGTTGGGTACGTAATTGAAGGCGCCACATGGGATGTGTGTGACGTGGCAGCAGGGGAAACGTTGGTCGAAAAGCAGGCGCAGCGGCACTTGTTGGAGCGAAAGTACGACGCGATGGCCAAGGGGATCAATCGTAGCATGTACACCCTACGTATCATGGACATTATCAAGCAAGTGCACAAGCAAAAAGCGGACATTCAAAAGGTGTGAGATTTCGAATGACGAAGGAGTGATGGTGGTAAAACGTATGTGGTGGTGGTAGGTTGTCAAGGACATTCGGTCCGTGCACAAACAAATCAACGTGTCGTCCGAGAAGCTCAAGCGCAGCGAAGCGATTGTGGTACGATCAATCGACCGTGTTGGCTGGGGAAGCCGACGGGGTTTGTAGGAGGAGCGGCTGTTCCAAGCGGCCAAAGACGACAAACTCCGCCCCGAGAAGAAGAAGCTGTACATTGAATGCTACCGCCTCTTTACGACCATCCGAGAGCTGTTTGACCAACTGATTGCGTACGACTGTGTGCCATGTTATACCTACACGAGTCAAGATGGCACGCACGTGTATGTAGGTGCGTGGCGGAGGCCGGCAAGCGAGACTACCAATGCCGCGACCTCGAGATTTGGATCTCCCAGATGGCCCACCACGTCAACCTAACGAATCTGGACCGTATCCACCAAGACATGACCCAAGTCAAGCACGAGAACCAAGCGCTCATGCACGAGATCCAGGCCATCTCGATGGCCACGCCTTGAGAATTGCTCCGATCTCCGTGAAATAGTAACCTGTCATTGGCTAATTATTTGCCAATCCGTTAGTGAAACTTGTGGAGCTTGAGCATATGGTCCAATAAAACGTAGTCTAGGAATATGATTTCGACCAATGAGCACGCGATTCATTTATTGGGAGTCCTGTATCTGTTGGGATCAGCATTTTTGTAGGTACATAACAGTACGTAATACGGTAGTTCATCTATAGTACGGATAGACCTGAATATCCGTATAATTGGCCTCCACCCAATAATCAGCGCGAACCATTTCCACTTGCATCAACATCGATGATGCTGAGCACGAACGAGCGCGACTTCTTGCTGGGGTCCCTCAAGGTCAACCGTAAGGCGGATGTGAACACGGTACAGCGAGCCGATGGTCGCGGCTTGCTCGAATTCCGACGCATGCAGATGTCCCTGCGTCGGTGTCTGCAGGAACATCAAAGCGAATGTGAGTTGCAGCTCGGTCGAACGCGGGTATTGGCCGTCGTGTCCGGCGAAGTCGTCGCTCCATTTCCCGATCGACCGACTGAAGGATTTCTCCAGTTTCAAGTCGAACTCTCGCCCATGGGCGCTTCGATCTTTGAGCACAAGCAAGCACACAAGGCATGGGCCGCGGAGCTGTCCCGCATCGTCGAGCGCTCAATCCGCGATTGCAAGGCTCTGGTTCGTGATAAATCCTTCCAGGAACTATTGGTTTCATGATGGCCTTGTGTAGGATACCGAAGCATTGGCGATCGTCGCAGGGGAAAGCGTGTGGGCCATCAAGTGCACCGTGCACGTATTGGACCACGGCGGCAACTTGGTCGACGCCGTCTCGATCGCGTCAATTGCCGCCCTCATGCATTTCCGCCGACCAGAAAGCTTGGGTATGTCTTCTGCTTGTACACAGCTATCGTGTATTCGCAGCCGATCGATCGTTCATTCACTTTGTTTCTTGGTAGGCAACGACAGCACGTTGATTCCGTTGAGTTTGCACCACATCCCCGTGTCCATTTCGTTCAGCTTTATCCAGTTGGACCCGGTAACAAACATATAACGTCACTATGACGTTATCGATAACAACGTAGAACGACCAAGACGACCCCGTGACATTGTTGGATCCCACAGACCGCGAAGAAAAGATCGTCGACGGTTCGTCCCTTGTATAAACTTCAGTGGTTGCTTCTCCACGTCATCATGACTCATTATAGGATCCATTACGTACACGTTCAACTCGTTCCGGGAGCTGTGTGCCGTGCACAAAATCGGCGGGGTCTCCGTCGACACGAACGTCGTCCTCCGCTGCGCCAACATTGCCGCTGCCAAGGTAAGATAAACATTCGACGATCATGTGTCGATATGTTGATATGCTATCATCCTATCCAATGGGATGATGCTCATGTTTTGAGTTTGGGGCGATCGCGGTAGGCGGAAGAGTTGACGGATATGCTCAAAGAAGAAACAGACAAGGCCGACCGCGTGGCCATCGAGCAGCGCCGCGCGTACCTCCGCGGCAAGGAGTTCCTCGACGCGTCCGTCGACGCCCTGTCTGTGCATGTATGTGACACCGTTGTGTCCATTCATTGGTGATGGCAATGTTTGCTGTTGCGTAGAAACCGGCGCCACTGGATGTGTCTGGACTGGACAAGGCCATGGAGGACATTGTCGACTTCAAAACACTCCATGCGCCGATTCCACTGCGGGCTGACCACGCCACGCAGGCGGCGGACGTCCATGAGCTCATGCAGTCCCTGGAACAAGCCAGCGGTACATGCGACCTCGTAGTAGTGGTTCTCCACGTGTACAAGGAGTGATGATGCTCATGACGATTGTGTTGGTGTAGAAGGACTGGCCATCACCGAGGCGGCGCGAGAACACTTTCACCAACTCACGCAAACGGTGCATGTGACCACGAAACCAGTTGGGACCGCCGCCGCCGCGGTGGACGACAACAGCGATGACGATGACGAAGAGGCGACGGTCATGCACGTTCAAAGCGAGTTCCACGCGGCCAAGGCGCCAAAGGTAGTAGTAGGACTGACTGCACATGTGTATGATGTGGTATGCAAACAACATGATAGGAGGAACCCATCGAAGACGTGGACATGGGGAGTAGCAGCTCGGACGAGGACGACCTGTTGGCGGCGATCAAGAAGAAGTAGATACAGACAATATAGAGACGACGAGTGTGTGAACCATCGACGTGTACGGGTTGTTTATTAGGGGGAGAGAAGTCGTCGTCCACGGTAGACAGACACACAACCAACAGCAATGAATACTTCTTAGTTGCGGCTTTGGAGGATCAACTCGATCTTTTCAATCTTGGTTGCGAGGGACAAGTCGATGAACAGGTCGGCGATTTGCACCTTGAGGCCGCCGAGGATGGTGGGGTCCACCACTGTTTCGAGCAACAACGTTTCGCCCTTTTGCACGCGCGCCTTCAACGCGGTTTGGACAAGGGCCAATTGGTCCTTGGTCAACGGGTCCGCGCTGGTGATCTTGGCCTGCACTTCGCCGCGGTGGGCGCGCATCAAGCGGTTGTACGTTTGGATGATGTTCTTGGCATCGCCCAAACGGCCGTTTTCGGCGAGCACCGTGAACAAACCAGACACGGGCTTGGAGAACTTGGCGGCGTCCATGACCTTGGAGATGTCGTGTTTCTTTTCGGTACGGGAGATCGTCGGGTCCTTCAAGAATTCCGCAAACGTTTGGTTGGCGACAATCTCGTCGTGGATCGACTTGAGTTCCTTTTCCACCGCGTCCAACGAGTTCTCCTTGGACGCGACCGAGTACAACGCGTTCGCGTACTTGGCATGCAGACCAAACAGCTGCAGCTTGGGCGCGTGCATCGACGCGAAGCCATCGATGGTGGCTTCCGTGGCGGTCGAGAACGAGCGTTGGAGGGTCTTGCGCAACATTTCGGCGGTCTTCAACTCCAAAGGGGAAAATAGCAGTCAGTGCGACGAGTGGTTCCAATCGACGATCAGCTCCTCTTAAAATGAATACCTCTGAGATGTAATCATTTATCTCGTATGGCGATGTAAACCTATAAGAATGAATATAAATATGACCAATCAGAAACGAACTCGAGGATGTGCTGCGCCAAAACACAGTGGTCAAGACGATGGTAAGCCAGCCAGCCACATGAGGCGGAAGCACTAGACTGGACTGTGCGGTAACGTTGCGCGCAAAGCTCGATATGAAAGACAGAGGTTTCATCAACCAAGCTACGGACACTTTATGTGCCGAACCAGCGTGATAGAGTCTATCGTTAACATCCACCCTTTCAAAAGATCCGTAGAAAGTGCAACACAATCGTACAAGCTATTGCCACAGCGAGGATGATCATGTCTGTCCTTGCTAAACATACTCTATATGCAGAACATATTAATGTTAGTAAGGGTTCGAAGTTAGTTGTCTTCACGGATACGTTGTACATGTGTTGCGACAGTACTTGGCACTCGGTTGCATCCTAAGCTGCCACGAACCAAACAAACTCGTGCATCGTTATGCATGGTAAATATGACTACGTCGTTCTCCGGTTTACTCCAATTGCCATTGGTCATCCGACGCGTACTGGGCCAACGTACACGCGCCCCAGTATGATTGGTACTCAATGTGGTCTGGGACAAAAGCATGGACCTTCCCGAGCAGTTCATGACGACTGACGACGACTTCTTTGACGAGGCGGCGCTTGAGGCCTGGTAGCTTGGACACCCGGCCGGATAAGACCACAGCGCCGAGCAGCTCGTCTTGCACGATGGGGTCGCAAAGGTCGACACTTCGAAGCAGTGCATCGTGGAGCCCTCCCCACGTCGACCCTAGAAGGTCATATGGGGCAAAGGGTATGAACAATCACTTGATTTCGTAGCTACCTTGAAGATGCAGCGACGGTTGGAAGAGCACTTCTGGACCGAGATAGAGCTGCATGTCGGCTGCAAGGGCCCACGACGCCATGTCCTTTTGAATCTCAAACGATACTGGGGGGTGCCTACGGAATGTTAACGATTATAAGGCGACGGTTTTCATCATAACTTCGTACGACGTATGATCGCCTCCACCTTCCTTCGTCGCGTCATAAGCCACATGGGCCTTGCTTTGCTACATCAATTGTCAAACAGGTGAATATGGCATCTTAGAATTGAGATATAGGACCACAATAGCCGAAGCCAGCTGCATTTGCATGTCGGGGGCCAACGCGGCAAACGGCGGCGATGACGCCCGGAAGAGGGCGGCTGTATGTTCGACCACATGGTGTCCGCCCACGAAGAGCTGGACAACCGCATGTGTCATCTAGTCACATCCCATGAATGAAGTTTGCGATAACATTGTCGCATATGGTTCGTACGATCGTTGAGTCATAAATTGGTACCACATACGTGGCGTCCACTCCAATGTCGACAACAATGCCTGTTGTGAGCCCACAGTTCCGCAGCACCATTTCCGCCGTCGTTGGCAGCATCAACGCCGCGACACCAAACTCTTGCAAGAGCATCGTGGACAGCTTGGCCTTGTCTTTGCGACTCAGCAACGGCTTGACCACCGCCACCATCTGGACACATGTCCAATTTGAAAATGTAGCCTTCGTGGCAAAATGGAAGTGCACTTTTGCCCTTTACCTTGTACTGGGCGGGCCGGACGTCCAAGTCGTCAAACACAATGGAAAACATACTCTTGCGTGTAGAAGCTTCCATGAGCGACCGCCTTCGGGAGAGGTATCCCCCCAACGCGATCGTGTGGACGCCCTATCATTCGTGGTCTTAGTAATACTAGAATGCTACTAGTATTGTACATCGGCCTGTTCGACACACTCGAGGCAGGTTTCCACGGGCGATGCAGTCTTCACCACCTACGACCACCCATTCACCACCGATTTCATGTCGACGCTGTATGTCTGTACCGAGAAATCCAGCGCTGGCAACACAAAACCATCACCTGCGTCTTCGTCGACAATCCCCGCGAGGACGTGGCTTGATCCTGCATGCACCACGATCGTTCCGACACAGTTTTCAAGCTTGGAGAACGGCCCGTCGTCGATGATTTTGCTGCAAAACCGGGCTTTGATCCACTCGAACGCGGCCATGTCACTGCCCAAACTCGCCATGAACGTGTGCAGCACACGAGTGTCGTGCCCTTGGGCCAGTTCGTGCAGAAAGCACAGCGTCACCGTATCGTACAGCGAACTTCGCAGCGCGTCTATCTCCATCGTTTTGCCTTCAAGGAGGTTGTTCATGTACGCGACGGTGCAGTCCTGAGTCGTGGAGCGCGCACTCGTCAGCGTCGCAATGCCCTCCACTTGGGCCGACATCGAGTCCACACATTGCCACAGCCGCGTAATCTCACCCTCCTTTTCTTCAAATTCTGCCATCGTGATCGCGTTCGAGTTGGACGCAGTCATGGCGTCGATAAACTTTGCTTCCCAAGATTGCGCGGCCGCAGTCTGTGCTTCTAGTTGCTGGGTCAACGTCGCCACAATCGCCTCGAGGTCTTTCTGTCCGTCTGCCCGCAGCCCCCGCTCTCGCTGCAGCTCGCCTTCAAGCTGCGTGTACTTCCACATGAGGTCGCTGTATTCGAGCTCCATTTGCTCCTTCTCGCCCAGCAATTTTGCCACGCGGAGGGTCTGCTGTGTAACAAAGTCACTGGAATGTGGGTGTGCGGCATCGTCGGCCTTTTCTGGGGACGGTTGCGGGGTGGTTGGAGGTGCTCCGAAGAAGGACGTTGTCTTGGTCAATTTGCCTGGGGAGTCCTTTTTTCGCAGAGGGAACCGAAGTTTGGTAGGAGCAGTCGACCCCTGGCGAGTGCTGCCGTCGCTGCTGCCCGAGTCGCTATCCTTGTCTTGGGCCTTTGGGGGGCGATGTCGATGATAAAGATCTATCGTTGAGGCACTTCGCAGAAGTGATCGTTTGGAAGATGCGGCTTCCTTTGACATTGGAGGAAACCGCTCGGCCGAGACAATATGGCTGGAGGATGGGGCCATGCTGGATGAAGTTAGCATGGATGAGGTACATCGAGTGGGAGGTGGAATGCGTGATGACGATTTGTCAGGGGACTTTCCAGAGGCGATGCTAGTTGCAAAGTGATGGCTAGAAGTAGCAACTCCGCGATGCCTGTCATCCGAAGGGAATGCTGTGGCGGAGGGATGCATGGCTGTAGCAAAATGAACCGATGGGATATGGCTGACCCTTCGACGAGACGAAGGTGGAGGGGGCGGGGGATTGCAAAAGGAATCACCTCCGAACGACACATGTGGATCGTCGTCGGCCATGGCAGCCAACGCCTTGCGCAAGCTTTCTGCTTTCTGGGAAGTATTAATAGCACGCGTTTTGTAAGGGCAGCTATGCTTCAAGACGTCTTTGTTCGCCAGCCCCATACGAACACATATGTATCACCAACACTATTAATAGACTTGAAAGTACATCTCAACACACAAAGTAAAGAGCGTCGACATGCCTAGCATGACGCATGATAGTTCCCGGTCAGAAAGGCATCCCCCCACCAACTCTCGCCCTTCGGTATGTAGCATCCTCGTCGAAGGAGCCTGCCTATCTCACGTGCGATTCGTAGGTGATTGCCAAAGTGCTCTTGTCTACATCTGCCACTCCAGCTGTGCAACCCACGTCGTCCGCACCTTCGTTTGGTTTGCACGAGCGACAGCATCGCAGTCGCCCTCCGTCTATAGTCACGTCAAAAATGTATACGAGTCCCGGGGGACAGTATCACGACCGACCTATTCCGGCCATCCCAGCTAAATTTGACCTGTCCTCACCTCGACAGGACATGCCTTCTTACTTGCAGCCTGACACATCTAGCATGCTCGCAACCATATCGCGATGCGCAACGTTCTCTACGTCAATCAAGCCACCAGGTGATCACTTCAAGATGTCCCCGAGGTCTCAAAATCGAAAACACTCTTCAATCAACCTTGCAACTTGCATGGAGTCATCGGTCCTAGATGTGCCTAATAAGTCGCGGGAGAACTCGACATCCGCGTCAACAGCGGCGGTGGAAGCTGCAGCAGTAGGGGTGGCAGCCCTCGAGCGCGAAATCGAGCGGATGAAGATCGAGAGCCGATTCCGTCAAATCGCGTACGACCAACTGGCTGCAAAGCACCAAACGTTGGTGCTTCGGTCCGCCAACATGTGTAGCCAAAGCACGGTCACCGACTGCATTGATCAAGTTGCCCAAGGGACCAACACGGACGTTGATTACGAGCGTGAAATGTCCAAACTCACCACCAAAATCTCGTCCTTCCAATTTCTCCAAGAAGTAGATCGCAACTTAATGGAGTCCATGCGTCGCGACCACACCACACAACAGTCGGATTTTCTGGCTGCCAAGGCCAGCCTCGAAACGCGACTTCAGGACGTGACACTGGACCTTCAAACTGCTGAAGCCGGGCGTAGCACTACGTTGCAACAAGTTCACGACTTGTCCACTGCTTTGGCCTCAAGTCAGTCGTCGAAGGCAGCTCTTCAGAATGGCCTGGAGCAGCTGGAAGGCGAGTGCAGGCAAGCAACACATTCGTACGCAGCTTATCTTCGGCAACAAGAAGTCAATGCTGTCGAGTTTAACATGACAGAGAGGTTGCTCAAAGAAGAAAGGAACGATCTCGAACGCAACTACCATGAAATGAAGCAACAGCATCAGTCGGCGATCACGAACATTCGAGATATGGAGCATTTAACTTTGCGTTTGCAAGGTGATCTGACCAGAGTCACTGTCGAATTGGAGGCCCAACAAAAGGCCATGAGCCTGGCTCAGTCCGACAGCAGCGCGCTTCAAGCCAAGTGCGTTGCGATGTCAGCAGCATACGACGCTGTATCTGCAAAGCTGGCTGCCACGCAAAACGAATTGACAGCACAATCACAATTGATGACACAGATGCATCAAACACACAATGCCGATAGTGATATGGTGGCCACGTTGACAAGGCAGCTGCGGGAATTGCAGGACGCCAAGGACTTGATGCAAGCCGTCCACGAACGGCACACCCAAGCCTGTGATGACGTAACCCGTGCGCTTCAAGCCAAATGCGTCGCAATGGCCACTGCAAACGACGCTGTTTCCGAAACGTTGACTGCTACGCAAGGCGAATTGACGAGGCAGTTGCAGGTGGTGGCTCAAATGAAAGTTCAGCACACTGCCGATAGCGACCTTGTAGTTGCGTCGCAGCGCCTGCTGAAGGATACCAAGGACAGAATGGACGCAGCCCAAGCTCGACAAGTCCAAGCGTGGGATGTCGAGCGGGGGTGCTTGAAGGAGCGCGTGGCCATCTTGGAAGACTCGATCGAAGGCCTTCGCTTGACCAACGATGCGTGGCAGGTCAAGTACCAAGCCATGCACTGCCGCGTGGGGGACATGACGTCGCAGTTGGAAGCTCTGCAGCTCCAGTGCGCAGATGCGTTGTCCACAAGCGACGACACAAATGCAAAGTGCGCGCGGGACATGGACCACTTGGCGCGCACAAATGTCGACTTGCACGACGCGTTGGTGGCACTCACAGCGCAGCACGAGGCGAATTGCAACCACTACGACCTTGCAGTCGAGCGAATCGAAGCGTTGGAAGTAGCGGGCGCTCAAACCACCGTCAAGTTGAACCTGGCGGCGTGTCATCGCGAGATGCTGGTTCAAACATTGATCAAACTAGACGACCAGTGGACCCAAGCCCTAGCGTTGGCGTCACAGAACGCTCAAACGGAGGGGGCAGCCGCAGTGGCGGCGAAAGAGAAGCAATGTGCTGAGCTGAGGGATCAAATTGTGTCGATGGACGCGATGTTACATTCGTCAACTGAATTGAACGACGCCCTGGCTCGGAAATGCGACGACTTGGAAGCGCAGTGCCGAGTGGCAGATGCCTTCAAAGACTCGTGCCATGAACTCTTGGCCCGATGCGACAGCCAAGACGCGTGGTTCGATGCCGTCGACAGAGTACAGCTTCCACCGACGCCAACCCTGAATGAACCAGTGCTATCCCCCACCATGGAAACACAACCGACGGACGACATATTCCATGGAAGTTATGAAGTTGTGGCGGAGATAGCACCAATGGAAATGATCGAGAAACAGGACGATGGACGTATCGTGGCGGTGGTGGTGGGGGCGTACCGGGTTCAAGCTGGGTTGGTGTCGGCCCAAGAGGATGGATGGTCGTTACCCATGCTGCAGTGGGAGGTATGTCTCAAGGACATCACATGCATCGAAACGAAGTACATGCTGGGTGCATTCTAGGTGGACCAACACTTGTGCAAAGTTGAACACGCCGTGTCCCCCTCCTCCGTACACACGACAACTGAAGTGGTGGTATTTCGCTTTTTAACGTTATATTGTGAATTAGTCCAAGATCGTCAGGCGCCACTCCCTCTGTATCCACCGCTCCCACAGCCCCGACGAGGATGCCCCCAAGACCACGACCGCGTTTTGGGCCAACCTGTTTCACCACCTTGGCATTCTCGAGTCCAAGGCCGTTCAAAAGGTGTCATATATATCGACTAAAGTAGTATGTTATCTGTGACGCTGCAGATGGTGGTGGTGCATCCGTGTGGCTGGCACGACGACGACGAAGGCAGCGCCGTCCGCCAACTGCTGACGGAGCACCACGTGCATCGAGTCATCGTCACGACCACGGCCCAAATGGCACTGAAAGCTGCGGGCATGAGCACCGGCCTCGTCGTCGAGTTCTGTGTCGACGGCACGTTTGTCATCCCGATCTACGACGATGCGATTGTGCGTTAGTTCTCTTCCTGGTACACCATCGCAGATATGTATTCAAACGGTGCGTAGGTGGCCCACGCAGTCATACAAGTGAACGTGGGGGAGATGACGCTGCTCGAACGAACGACGTCACTCGTTCGTGTCGTATCCCCTGCATTCGCCGCCTTGGCCCACGTCGATCAAATGCACTTGGCATCGGCCATCATTGTAGGGCTTCGGCGGCGGCATCTTGATCTACTGCATCCATGTTATGTATCCCCGTAGCAACGCCACGGCCGCGTGCGCTACGACATGGAGCCCTCGTATGTACCCGTCCCATCGCCGTTTCAAAATCATGCAAAGTATCACTCGTGGTGGTGTAGGCAACCGACGGTGATTGCGTTGAACGACGGCATCGGCCATCCGTTTCGTGTCATGTTGGACGGGGAATTGCATCTGGGGCCTGAAGTGTACTTTGAAGATCCTTCCATGGGTACTAGTACTAATACTTGTATATCCAGTTTATGGATACCTGCCCCCTGTTGACAGATTGAATGGTTGTAGATGGCACCGTGCCCGCGGCGTTGCTGGCGAGTTTGGATCGATGCGACCCCATGTACATGGACACGTTTTGCGGGTCGGTGGTGTTGACTGGCGCCATGGCCAAGCTGCCCGGTCTCAAGCGGCGACTGGTCAAGGAAGTGGTGCTCGCACGTCCGGAACTGCTGGGACAGCTCTTTGTGGACGTCCCAGATGCGTCCGACATGCAGCCGTACTGGGGAGCATGCACGTACGCCAAGTACGCCGCGGACGACGAATGGACCCAACAGGAACGAAGCCACGCCACGACAATATTGTAACATTTGTGTTTATGTATGTATCCTGTACTGATCTACAATTCTGTCCACACATCAACCGGCCGTGGGCTAGCCTACTACTACATCTTCTTCTTCTTCTCCACGCAATACTAGAGCGGCACGGGCAAGGCGCTGTCGGTGACTTGCGTCGTGGACGTTGAGAAAGTTGAAATCGTCGTCCCCGAGCCCCGTCTACCACCACCACCACCAATACACACGAGTCATGAGTTATCATACATACATAGTCATCATACGCGCGCACACCTCTCGAAGGTAGTCGAGCGTGGCAAATCCCTTGGACTTGAACGTTTGAAAGTAGCACGCCAAGTCGAGCGAGTCGAGCCACGTGTAGATCTCGTCGGTGGGGTCGACTGGGGGAGGGGGGCTTTCGCCGTTGGCTAGCTCTTGGCCAGCCAGATAGTCTGCCACGTGGATGGCTCGGGTGAGCATAGCCACCCACAGCTGCAGCTCGTGCGCCGTGGACGCCCGGAACGTCCACTTGACGCCACCGACTGCAGCATGCTCCAGCGTCCACCGCCGATTCGCGGGTTTCTATGGCATGTTATTGATCACGCCTATAGGGCAAAGACTAGTACTACTACGCAACCAAACCTGCTTGACACGGCACCCTGCCAACGGCGTCGCGTCCAGTTTGGGCGTTCCTTGGTCGTTCATCGATTGAAAGTGCTTGAGATTTTTGAAAATCGACAGCGTCGAGTCCTGGAGGACGATCCACCGATGCCGCCATCGACGCAGGGGGCCATGCGCCATGAGCAGCGGTCCCGCGTACGCAGGCGCGGACGTCTCGTCGAAATGCAACTCGTCTTCATGATGATGAGTCGAAATCCAAGACCCATCGTCGTGGCCACCAGCTCGATCGTCCACGACTGTGTCCACGTGGGCACTGGAAAGCGACTCGCTTTCGTTGTCATCGTAGAAGCTATCCACGGATGACGCCTTACGCAACATGAGCTGCTGCTGCTTTTGGTTGATGTCCAAGTCTTTCTGGAGGTCTTCGAGCCATTCCACCACCTATGTACATACACATCATGTTGAATGGAAGGGGAAATAATCGGGGGACGACGACTACGCACTTCTCGCGCCGTCGGTCGGTTCGTTGGTTCAAACGCTGTGCAGTTTTCAGCCAGGAGCACCAACGACGACGGACATGTCGGACGGACGCCGGCGCGGAACTCGTCCATGTCGATCGCAAAGTTCTTGGCAGGTTGGCGCTTGAGAAACCCATCTTCGTTGACCTATGTAGAGTCGCCAGTGTCATATAGTGTAGGTAGCATGCATGTCCGTTACATGACGCCGACAAAGAAGCTCCATGAGCACGATGCCATAGCTGAAAATGTCGGCACTTTCATTGTAATCTTCTTCAAATAGCATCTCCTGTACACGTGTATCCCTCGGGGGTGAGAGAAGAGCTTGTTGTTTGGATCGATCGATCGATCGATTCTTCGTTCCATCATACCGGGGGCATGTACGTGTCTGTGCCGCAGAGGGACATGCGGCGCTCGCGCTTCGGGAGCCCGCAGTCGATGGATGGATCCTGCGGCGGCGGCGGGTTGTTATCGGAGGCCACTTCGCGGGCGAATCCAAAGTCGCAAAGACGAATGCGCAAGTGTTCATCCAGCTATGTATAGTGTACACAAGATGTTGTTTAGTGTATGGTGCACGACGAGACCCACAACGTACGAGCATGTTGGCAGCTTTCACGTCGCGGTGGATGATCCCTTTCTCGTGCATGTAGCGCAGTCCGTCGGCGGCATCCAGCGCGATCTGGACTGTCTCCTTCCACGTTAGATGCGGGGATTTTTTGCCCTTCAAGTACTTGCTCACGTCGCCGCCGCCGACAAACTCGGACAGAATCCACACCTCCTTGGTGTCCTGGTGGGTGTACTCGCACGAGCCAATGTATCGAAGCAAACTTGGGTGATCTATTTGCTTCAGGATGGACAGCTCACGCAAAATGTGCGCCCCATAAGCTTGACGCTTGAGTGCCACGCGCTGGCCCTTGTACGTCGCGGAGAAGACAGTTGAGAATGCTCCGTTTCCGATCACAGGACCAAGCGCAATGTCTAGAGGATTGAGGGATTCCACATCGCCCATGCAGCCTTTCGATGGGTTATCGCTGCCATCTACGTCGTCGCGGCGCTTTGTGATTACCGCTGGCATCTTGATGGAGCAGGTGTTCGAGTGTGCGTTGATCGCTCGTCTTTCCACTACTGCCAGGTGCGAATATGCGTATTTTTGTCGCATTTTCGTTCAAAAGCACGGCATAGGGTGGATTTTATACCTAGTGTTTCGATCATTTTTTACGATCTTCCATGTGCTTCCAAGAGTCATTCTACCAATAGTACTACACTTGCGTATTTTATGCAATTTAAGCAGCTCGTTTCAGAATGTATGTCTTAAAATCACCTTCGACGACCTTTATGAAACAAAAGATGCCAAATGAAAAAAGCGTGCATTCAGCCAACGATGCGCCGGGATGCAGCATGGACATGGTCCTAGCTACACTTAGGGCGACCCCTTTCGTTTCGGAGTCCAGCTGCGGCTACGACTACGCCGCGGGCTGCTGCTTCGACTCGAGCTGCGCGACCTCGATCGACGGCGCCTACCCATGATTGTTCATCATCGTCATGGCATCTAGCAATAGTCAGGTTACCTGGGAGGACTGCGGCCGCCGCGACCACGAGGAGGGGAGCGAGAGCGCCGACGTGGCGACAAGGAGCGCGAGCGCCGGTTGCGCGGGTTGAACGGAGACGGTCGTCGGCCAGGACCCCCACGACCACCACGGACCCCACCCCCTCGAGGTGGACTTCTACAACCACGTCGTCGTCATTAGGAACGATGCGGAATGATCTTAGCAAGTAAAACGAACCGTCGTCCCGGCGGCGATCGGCTGCGGCGGCGGAAGTTGGGCGACCCTCGACGAGGAGGCGGGGATCGGCTTCTACACAAAAGAAGGATGAGACAACTGCATGCAAGTGACAGCGACGGAATTACCGCGGTCGGTAGGGCGACGGGTTTCGGCGCTTGGGCGGAGAACGTCGTCGGGTGTTGTTCTTTCCGTTGTTGGGGTTTCCCTTGGGGGACACGCTGCGCTTTTTGGGTTTCGGCTGGACGAGGACAAAGTTCACTTGCACTCTGTTGCCGTCGATCTGCCCCTCGTGCATGTGCAGCTGCGCCGTCTCAGCCTCGTCGCGCTTGTGGAAGCGAATGTACGCAGTTCCCTTGACCATGTTTGCATCTTTCTCCAATGTCACCTCGGCGACACCGCCAAATTTGCCGAAAATCTCCTCCAAATGCTCCGCGTTGACGTTGCTACTCCACCGCTAAATGATGCAACTCCCTAACACGTGGTAAACAGCAGCTTACCGTGTCAAGTTAGCAACGTGCAACGACGCGCCATCGTCGGGGCTTGGGCTGCGACTGGCGGCATTCCGTCCACCGTCAACCTTCTTGGAGTCTTTTGCATCATCCCTCTCGTCCGCCCCCTTGCTGGGACTACGCGAACGAGAGCTGGACGACGAGCGCGAGCTGGATCGACTGCGCGAGCTGAAGCTCCGACTGCGGCCACGGCCACGACTTCGACTACGGCTACTGTTGCGTCGACGATCCCGACTCAAGCTTCGGCGAGGGCTTCTCCCTCCTCGTCCACCACCTCTTTCCCGGCCTCGGCTTGCGCTGCGACTAAAGCTTCGACGCGGCGGCATCTTGTTCACTTCGATCTTTCCACCCACACAATGAGCAAAATATAATAATCGTATAACATTATGTATTAACTATCACAGGATACGGTAAATTCAAACACATTATCCGGATCAATGGCATTTTGCATTTTGCGCGCTCCTGTCATGGCCGACAGCTTGCACGAGTACGACCTTGGAGACATGGTGGGCTCGGGCTCTTCCGCGCAAGTGTACTGGGCTCATCGCGTATCCAATGGTGAACTTGTTGCCATCAAGGTCCTGGACAAGATGCAACATGCACTGATTCGCAGGCAATCCCAGTCCATGTCGAAGGCTACAGGGATCCAAGAGATCGAACTGCAGCAGAAGTTGAACCACCCAAACGTACTCCAAATTATTGATGTCTTCGAAGACGCTCGAAATGCGTTCCTGGTCTTGGAGCCATGCCTCGGGGGATCGCTACAGTCGCTTCTGTCAAGAAATGACGACAATCATAGGTGTGTAGGCGTGCATGTGTGCATCCATGTTATCAACCAAAGCATGTTCGTAGGGTGCCATTGGACGAGCGTCGCGCCCAGCATTACATCCGTCAACTCGTTGCGGGCATCGCATACATCCATGGCCAAAACGTCCTCCATCGCGACTTGAAGCTGTCCAACATCCTCCTGACCAGCGACGACGTGGTCAAAATCGCCGATTTTGGCCTTGCGACTGACCTCGTCACGAACCAGTCCCCCAGCACCATCTGCGGGACTCCAAATTTCATCGCGCCGGAAGTTCTCCTGGGAAAAGCGTACACGTTCTCGGCCGATTTGTGGTCCCTCGGTTGCATGGCGTACAGCTTGCTCGTCGGGACCCCGCCCTTCCAAGGCCAAACCGTCGCGTACGAGTATATACTTATTGCATTGTCTTCATTCCCAACATTTGGATGACTTTTGGGCTGATTCACCCAAATCTATCAATCGATTCGTTATACTGACCTTTGTATGTACGAATCGTCGAGCGTCACACTAATTTCAGTCACACACTAAAAACGTCGATTTATTTGGTCGATAAGTGGATAATTTGATTGGCTACTTGATTCATGCTGTGGGTTTTGATTGGTCGTATATCGATTGTTGATGAGCGAGCACCATATGTCCTCCACTTCGAATCGACTTGGCACAATCACCATGCTACTTATAGACAAACCCTGCAAAACGTGGGCTCGGCAGACTTCCGCGTCGCCATCCCCGCCGCGCTGTCGCCGGTAGCCGTGGACTTTCTCCAATGTTTGCTGTGTGGGGTACTACTACGTTATATGTTTGCATACCATGTCTTTCAAACTAGTACTACTACGTTATATGTTTGCATACCATGTCTTTCAAACTAGTACTACTACGTTATATGTTTGCATACCATGTCTTTCAAACTAGGAGCCGTCGAAACGAACGCCGTGCTCGGTCTTAATCGAGCATCCGTGGCTCCACAACTCGACGTCTCCCGTCCATCACTTTTTCAGCCGGCCAAGCATGTTGCTTGGTGACGACCATGCTTCATATTCATGCAACAAGGCCACCAAGATGGAAGGCCATGATGATGCATCCTCTCCTCGTCCGTCCGTGTCGTCCTCGATCATTAGCGTTCCACTCGCCCAACCAAGTCGAAACCTACGCCAACAGTCCATCAAACTCCGCCGCCGCCGCCGCCGCCACCGACGGGAGCGCGCGCCGCCTCCGACCAAAGGCATCAGTGTATTGTCATCATCGTCATCTTCTAATGGATCGGCGTCTTCAAGTGGCGACGACGACGACGCCGACATTGCTCAAGTACGTACTATTGTTGACACTTTCTTTACTAATTTAAAGGCTAACTTGGAGATCGCACCAAATGTACGTGCGTAGCTGCAGACCGTGCTGGATAAGATGGCCCTCCGGAGGACATCGTCGATCAACCAACATGACGACCTCCTTGCCGAGGCAGCAGACGGCCCGGCCACTCGAACCACCACCACCGCGTCGTCAGGAGTACCCGTCGTAGCGTCGCCCGTCATGACGTTTACGGTCGAGTACCATTCCATCTTGGGGCGCCAACGGTCGCCAGTGTCCGAGTTCACGTGTTCGCGCACGTCGTTTGGTTTGGAGCTTCATGGCCCGGACGGGACGGAGCCGCACATCGAGTACCACTTGGCGGACGGACGCATTCGAGGCTCTGCGGGCACGTGTTTTGATGTGGATTTCTCGTCGCTGCCGTTGGCGGACGTGAGCGCGGCCGCCGTATCGACGTGGATTCGACTGGCGCAATGGTGTGTGGCCCAACTCCCAGTGAGCGACGCGCGCATAGCCGTGCCAGACGACACCCTCGAGGCCATGCAACGCTCGGAGCAACTGGAAGCGTCCCTTCGGCACCACGCCACCCCGTCCAAGCCGACCACACGATCGACGACGTCAGATGCAGCAGCAGTGGTGGCCGTTGAATTGGCAGGCGTGGGCGTTGCCGAGTCGTTGGAAGACGGCACGTTGTGCTTGTACTTTATGGATGGCGCTGTGCTGCAAGTCGACGATTGTGCGTCCACCGTGTCGTACCTGCCTGTGGGGGCGTCCACGTTCGACGTATTTCCGCTGCAATCGAGGTCGTCTGACGTGACCAAGACATGTGACATGCCCCATCAAGTGTCGACGCGCCTCAAGTACGTGTCGCTGTTCATACAAGAGATGAAACGACAGACCCAACAGCAACAACGAGACTACACCTGCTCGTCTGGGCCATGACGACGGGTACTATTAGTACGGTGGAACGTAGGTACTAGCAGTTATACAAATATGTGCCGTTTTAATAGTTCGAGGTGGAACGGTTTCAAGCTGTACAGTGTAACCACTGCAACACAACCGGGAGATATGGCCACGGAGACTCCGCCCGTGGCGGCGCTCTTTGCCGAACTCATGACGTCGTTGCAGCGTCGACATCGACGCAGGCAACCCCCCGACTCGGCATCCACAGAACCTCCGCAACACAATGACTCTAACCAGAGCACTCCGCCTTCCCAGCCCCCGTCGTCGTTGATCCACATCTCCACACAAGACTTGGACGATAGAATCCACGCTGCTGCTGCTCCTCCTGCTGCTACTTCTTCATGCACCCCCATGTCCGCAATTGATTTCCCGCCGCCTCCTTTCGACTTTTTCAGCAATCTGTCCGATGCTATGGTGACGCCCTTGCCATCCCCCGTGTGTACAAGTGTATGTCGTCCGTTGCCGCGTGATGTTGCATCTGTTGATGCTTCCCTTCCATCATTGTACAGCCCAGCGACCGATGTCGATTGTCTTGACCTGGTCGTCGATCTACCTCCACCTTTGCCGTCTACGTGCGACACTTGTAGTGTTCGAAACGAGGACATCCATCCGGCCCAAGTGTTTCCACTTGCAATCGATGCCACTACGCCCCAACCTCGACCCAACGACGTCGATCCCATGCCTGGAAAGGTGTCAGTGTTGTCGCCGCAGTCTGCCCTATTTCCCACGTTGATCCACACGATGCTGGACGAGGTGCGAATAGACATTACACGCTTTTACGTTCCTCTGGAGGTGGTTACGACCCGCGTGTTGGTGCACATTCAACGGCACCTGACCGACCTTCTCGACAAGGCTCATGACGGCATGACGTTGCGGCGGATGCGCCAACTCAGCTGTGTCCTGGGCGTGGAAACCATCTTGAGCTGG
This sequence comes from Aphanomyces astaci, assembly GCF_000520075.1. Lineage (NCBI taxonomy): Eukaryota > Oomycota > Saprolegniomycetes > Saprolegniales > Verrucalvaceae > Aphanomyces > Aphanomyces astaci. The sequence goes on along the minus strand of NW_009798264.1, from coordinate 483,245 downwards.
CTGGCAAGGTATGGCACTGTGAGCACTCAAGGCTGGCTACGCGACGCCATCTTGCACGGGCGAGGCGGGGAACGTGCAGGCCCCACTGGCCCGTTGATGCTCACAGCTATCAACTTGACGGGCGTGGTGGTCGAGGTACAGAAACGCGTACATAGAGCACAGGCCACAGCGCCTTCCAGCGACCCTCCCCCGTTGGTGTCGACGTTGTCGCTGCCATTGGAGGACGAAGTGGGGTACAATCAGTACCTGCATACGGTGTATTCACCTCGACATCGCACGACGACCAAGCGATTCGCCGACGAAAAGGCCGGGGTAGTGCCACCGCCGACCGCAATGTCCCCTCGACGAGGACTCCATGTGCTCCTGTCCGAACACATTTACCGGCATGAATACCGAACAGTGTCCAAGCACATTCCCCGCTTTTCGTCAAAGTCGTCGGTCATAGATGTGGCCGACGCCGCCACTCGAAGAAAACGAGGCGTGCGGTACGGCAACGTCAAGGGCAAAGTACACCAGTAACAAGCAGCAGCAACGTGATAATATTATTCAAAACCCAAAACTATACTATATTATATTAATAGTTCAACCCTTTAGAAAACTAACTATCCCAGGCTAACTTTTGGTGTGGCGTCGTCGGTTACACAAACGTAACTGCATTGTCAAGCGTCGTCACGTTGTCCTTTGCATTCGTAAAGGGTCTGCGCCATGGCCAACTAGTACGCTGCATGACAAACAAATGATGGGGTGTTGACTTGTAGTTGCCAACTAACTCGACTACTCTTATAGCACGTACGATACGAAATGGCAGTCGGCTATGACCGAGCTCAACGAGCAAGTGCACATTGAAGACCACACGCTGGATGTGGAGGAAGGCCAGGATGTGTCTCCGCCGCCCGAAGTGTCCATGCTGGAAGCGTTCCAGCACTATGCATGTCTGTATATCAAATACGTTCAAATCTTCACCAACCTCGAAGAGTGCTACGACCAAATGGTGCATCCACAAAAGCGCATTGACGTCAAGCAGATCATGGAGTTGGTGATGGTATGCAGCATATGTCCAAGTACATACACCCTCAATGCATCCATGAGTCGATATGCCATCACGACAGCTGAAGTCACAGGAAATGAAGGCGAAGGACTGACAAGTGTTCATGTCTAGACGCGCGTGGTAGAGCTCAAACACGACCTGGTCAAGTGGAACCCGCCTAACCCGGACGTGCGCACCACCCCTGAACGCAACTTTCCATGGGAGTATGTCAACTTGGACGACCTTTTGGTTGACTTGAAGCTGCCGCCGAGTCTCTTGGAGGTGCCCGTGCCCAAGTACTTTGTGGAAGACAGCAGCTCGGACCTCAAGAAACGAGATCGGGTACGTGATCTTGTTGTCGTCCCAGCCATCCGTTTCACATCGTCGGTCTCATCGAAATTTGTAGCTCGTAAAAGGGTACATGAAGCTCAAACTTGGCGTGGATTCGTTGCCGGTGGAAATCACGGAAGAGAACGTGTCCCTGACCGACACTGTACTTGGCACTGCCTTTTCAAACTGCCGTCCAAATGTGTCCATCGGATGTTCACAACTTGTGGGTGTGTGTTCTAGATGTCGTTGGAGGAAGCGATTCAAGTGATCCAACGCAACGAACGCGGACGTCAAGGCAAACAGCGCGGGTCCCTTGTTCGTGAACTGCGCGAGGAGGAGAAGCAGCGCCGCCTGTACGACAACGCCCAGACGCCCGAGATGGAGCCCGAGCTGGCCGCGGCCAACATCCAGCGCGTGTTCCGGGGCCACAATTCCCGCGGCAAGGCCACAATCGAGCGCGACGAGGAGCTCGTGTTCATCGGGATGAAGCCCCCCAAGAACGACAAGGCGGTGGCGTTGGAAATGGAGCTGGCGCTGGCTAAAATCCGCCGCAAAACGCAGCAAACGGACAACAAGGAAGAGTACGAGCGGTCGCTCACCGACGTCCACGAGACGGTGGGGTTATTCTTGTGATTCTGATCACTGTAGTAGCCTATATATATCGAAGCGACTCGACCAACTAAAAATTGCACGTACGGTGTTTGTAGGTGAAAAACGAAGAAGGGCCGTTTATGAAGGAAAAAATGCTGGAGGAGCGACGCAAATGGATCACGGACGTGATGGCTCAAGGCCAGCTGCCTGAGGACATGGTGGGGTACTACTTGATGATTAACCCGCCGCCCGTGGACGCAGAACCCAAAGACGAGGACGAGGGCAAGGGCAAGAAAGGTGACAAAGGCAAGAAGGGGGACAAGGGCAAGAAGGGTGACAAGGGCAAGAAAGGGGAGAAGAAAGGCGAGAAAGGCAAGAAGGGCGCGGCGGAAGAAGAGGAAGAGGAGAAGCCGGAGCGACCGCCGCCGCTCACGGGCCCGTCCGAGCTCTGCACCAAGCTGGCGGGGGGCGTGAACGCTTTCGAAAGCGTGTGGCTCGAACGCGACGAAAGCGACAACTTTCAGCAAAAGTACGACATTGATTTGGCCAAGGATGTCGTGCGCGGCCCGGTCGAGTGCCAAGTCCGGCAACAAGTGGACGAAATGCTCGTGTTGCAGCTGTCCAACATCAAGGCGCAATTGGAAGCCGCGGCGGCGGGGAAGAAGGGCAAAAAAGGCAAAAAGGGCAAGAAGGGTAAGAAGGGAAAGAAAGGAAAGAAAGACAAAAAGGGCAAGAAGGGCAAACCCCTTCCAGGGGATAAGATCGCCGAGCTCAAAGGCCGGACACCCGACACGATGCTGGCCATCCTCGTCGAGCAAAAGCTCGTCAACAACGTCACGCCGTGCGCCGTGACCGATTTCATCGGCGAGTATAACTACCTCGGCACGGTTTACCAGAGCTCGGACCGCCGCGACCGCTACGGCAACTGGGTCCCCCAAGACCCGTCCGCGGCCCAACTTCGGTGAGTATTCGTGCTAATAATTTCTAGAATCTCATGACTACTGTATCAGGGCGGCGATCGTCGAGTATTGCGTGCTACCGCTAGGGTCGTTGCCCGTTCGCACCAAGGTGAAGCACGTCCGATCAATTCTATTCTATGGCCCCAAAGGCTCGGGCAAGACCATGATGGCCCAGGCGATTGCGCATGCGACGGGGGCGCTGTTCTTCAACATGTCGGCGTCCAACTTGGTGGGCAAGTTCCCAGGTACAGCCACGTCGTAAAGCTCTCAAGGTATTTAACGACATGTTGTTCGTGTGTACTGCAGGCAAGAACGGACCGACCAAGGCCATTCACATGGTGTGGATGCTGGCCAAGTCGATGCAGCCGGCCGTGATCTACATTGACGAATGCGAGCAGATCTTTGCACCCGGCAAGAAGAAGGCGGCGGACGGCCCCACGGGGTACCGTAAGGACCTGCTCACGTACTTGAAGTCGATGGACATCAACGACCGCGTGCTCGTGATCGGCACGTCGTCCAACCCGATGGGGGGCGAAGTAAAAGACTTCAAGGCGTTCTTTGACAAGTTCTTGTACTTTCCGTACCCAGACTACCCGTCGCGGGTGCTATTGTGGCGCGCCACGATCCAGAACACGATCCAACACCACTCGTCGTCGGGGTTGGTCATGTCTACAGTAGTTTTAAAAGGTGTTCATGCTGCTTGGTCCAATAGGTCGCCGCCGCGAATCCCAGACGAACTAGACACGAGCACCCTGGCGCACATTTCCGAAGGCTTTTCGTCCGGATCGATTCGACGCGCAGTCGAAAACACGCTGTCGGCGCGCCGCGTCGAGCGCATGGAAAAGCGACCGCTCAAAGAAGACGAGTTCATCGGGGCGTTGGCGCGGCAGACGGCGACCTTCGCGGACGACCACGAAAAGTTCAAGAACTTCACAGCGCAAGTGACAGGGCTCAAGGAAACCCGCGACGCCATTCGAAAGGCGCTGGCCGGGGACGCCGAAGGCGCCGACGAAAAGGGAAAAGACAAGAAGGGGGGCAAGAAAGGGGGCAAGAAGGGGAAAAAGTAGGGCGTTAAAACATGGGGACTGTTTTGTTGTTGCCTATTGCGATGGTGTATTCATCAACATCAGTGCGCTCTTACCACATTCCTGACAGAACATACCGCATATATGAAACATACCGCATAACGTTATATGAATGACACATTATGCTCGTCCAAGCTTTCATATTGTGTATTTCACAACCAAATTTGAACTTCGTGATTTCGCCAAATAGCATTCGAATCCATTTGATCTCATTTAAGCTTGTACAAATTATACTATAAAACGATTAGGCTATATGTGGTTTTGCCCAATGCGGCGGGGCTGGGCCCAATCAAGTGATTGGATTGGCAGAAACTCGACACGACGTGATTTGATTGGCTTAGGCGGTTCTTGAATCCATTCACTAACGACATTCAATCCTGCCGAGAATGATATGACAATATGAGTGCGTTATTTAATTGGCGGTAAGAACGGCAAGGCCAAAGGGGGGGATGTTGTCGTGGCAGGCTCGTAAATGTCTTCCCAGTATGGTGGCGGAGTGTCCCGTAGTTCTCCCTACATCACATGTGAAAGAATGATCGGACAACTGACTTGTCGTAAGTTTGTCGTACAGTCGTGCGGTGCTGGTAGTACTCCTACATCACATTTGTTAGTGATATTAATAATATCTCGTGGAAATGTATCGACGTACGGTGTCCGTATATGGGTTGACTTTTTGGTCCCAATATGTGGCTTCGAGTTTGCCCAACTCGATTTCGGCCACGCGATTTTGCTCGGCGAGTTCTTCGTCCAGCTTTTGCTTTTGTAACGTGGCACGTCGAATGGCCACTGTCTCCCGGACGTAATCCCGCCATGCCACGTACACAACGCGGTTCCCAAAGCCCATCCTACGTCATTTATCAGGTAATGCGACTAAGGGGAGTGGGGGGAGTGGGGGGTACCATTTCCGCAGAACAAAGCGCATTTGGTGGAACTCTGTCGTCACCTACATACAAGAGTATCACGACAATGTATCGTTATTATTCACATGAAGAACGGAAAACGATACTTTTCTCATCCTTCATATGGAAGTTGTAGGTAGCCACTGCAGCATATTCGTCACAACAAAAACTGAACGGTACCTTGTTTTTCACTTTGGCCATTTTTTCCTTTGTGTACGTGTCCTAGAGATACGAATATATCCGCCACACAAGAATCAAAGGCCACCCGTCGGACGATACGTCGCAAGTACCCGAAGGTGTTGATTGAAGAGATGCGCCAACTCCTCGGCGTGGGGCTTCTTGGGGGGTTGGCGAGTGTCCAAAATGCGCTAACGAATCCAACGACATCAACGAGAATCTTTTCAACGTATAGTTTAGCGCATGACTTCTGGTACCTCGATGATGGCCGTGGCAGCATCGATCCAGTTGACCACTGGTTCCAAGCCTGGAATCGCACCCAAGCCGGCCATGAGCGAGTTGGCGTCGTCATTTGACGTCTCGTCGTCGCTTTCGTCGCTTTCGTCACTGGCAGAGTCGCCCCCTTCACTGTCTTCGTTGTCACTATTGTCGTCGTCATTGGTATTGTCACTGGAATTGTCTTTGTCGTCATCCGCTTCCTCCTGGCCTTGGCTGTTTCTCGATGGCTCTTTCTTGGTCTGGACGCTGCTGCGACTGTCTGCCAGTACTTTGCCATCTAACTCTAGCATTTTCTAACCACATCCAACACACAGCGTTTAGCTGAAGACTACGATATACGTATGGGATTGCAACCTGCTGCAGCTTTCGCATTGCTGGGTCCTGCGCCAGTTTGTGCAAATCGCCTTGGGCTTGGTCGATGCGTTTCATGAGCTCGTCCCTCCGACCGAGCAGCACCTTGGCTTGTCCAGGCGGCGCCGTGCGGATTTGCATTTGCAACATCTCCAACTCCTTCTGCAACCCCCCCATGGTCTTTCCCAGCGCCATCGACCGCCTCGAGTGTTTCTACAACCAGCCATCGTGTCGTAAGTACAGTACAAGACGGCATTGAGCTTACCGTTTGCAGCGCTTGGATTTTCAGGATGGTTTTGCGGCGGGTCGTGGCAACCTCGTGGTCGTGTTTGGCTTTTTGCTTCAGGGCTCGTTCTTTTGCGGCGCGGGTCGCCAGCAACGTCTTGGCGCACTTGATCGATGTCTTGTCAAAGAACTCAATGCCTACAATTATCAATGGTCACATCATCTCGTCATCATGTGGCGAAGACAACGACGACGATGGCCTGATTGTCTAGTTTGATCAACCAACGAACCTGGTTCCGAGTTTATGTATTCCACGCATTTGGCGCGCATGGCGTTGGCCAACCGCTCGCGTCGAGCGACCAAGTACGAGTCGGACTGCATGTCCTTGTATTCTTGACTGGTGACCATTTTCACACGAAGGAGTGCCGCGTCCGACCGCTCGCACTGGAACGGTGCGGGCGTGCGATTGCACGGCTTGCGCGTGTTTGTATCTGGATCAACGCACGCACAACTTCGAAAATTGGCCTACCACCAACAATCCAAACGTGAAATCGCCACCACAAACCACCCCCCCCCCTGCGGCAATCTCAAGGTATTATCCAACTAGGAATACTGGACGCCCCCCCTCCATCATCACGTACAACTTGGTCGCCCACGAGCGCCATCGAGTACTCGTCGTCGTAGTTTGTGACGGCGTCGACAAGCACTCGGTGGGGCAGGTCAAAAAAGTCGAAAGGGACGATCGATTCGCTCGGGCGGTGTTCTGGGTGGTTGGCCCAGTGGCGCTGCAGGCAGGGCAATAGGTCCTACCTCACAAAACGTCAGTTAGATACGTCGAAACGAAGGTATCAACCGATAAGAGCGCTGGAAGGACGAGAGCGTAGAACGACAGCGACGTGCCGCGCACAGTGCGCTCGACGTCTGGTGTAAACACGGCGAGGAACGGCGTCCAAGTCGGCAGGTCGTTTCCTTCCATAGCCAAGTCGAGCTCAACGCGAAACGCGGCTAGCACGGCTTGAAGCTGCTCCACGACCTTGCGCCGCTCTTGTCTCAGCCACGCCAGGTACCGTTGGTGCATGTACGTGACGACGGTGGCCGCGCCTTGGTAGACCACTTCCAGCGGCGGCATCGTCATGGGGTTCCGTTCCATATGGATGTCTTCGAGCACGGTCAAGTGACGGAACGAGTACGGTAGCTCTTTGATACGATTCCAATCCAGGCGCAGCGACCGCAGCTTGACGAGGGCGCCAAACGACTCTGGGAGCGACACGAGGCTGTTGTTGGACGCGGAAAGTGACGTCAGCGCTGGCAGCGTGCACAGCGAGTCAGGAAACGCCTCCAAGTGGTTCCTACCGTCGGCACCACGGGGTTATAAGCACGGTACGTACAGTACATACGGCAAAGATCAACAAACAGGTTGAGGGTGAGGGTGGTGAGCAAGGTTAATTCAGGACGAAACAACGCCCAGTCTCGAAAACGATTGGCGTTCAAGTTGGCGCAGTGGCAGCGAAGTCTGCCAAATGAAGGCGGGGTCTGCGTGAGTTGATTGCCTTCTACCCACACCTTTTCCAGGCGGACGAGGTCGCCCTGCATGGTATATAGATCGCATGAGCTTGTCAATGCTGTATGTACCCTGTAGAATACTCCTACGTACAAAGCGAGACGGTAACGCTTCCAAGAGGTTGTTGGACAGGTTGAGAAATGTGAGTGTCTTGATGTCGCACTGCGAACAACGTCACTAAGGATGGCAGGTCAACAATAATGTACACTACGTACGATCGAGTCTGGCAGAACTTTGAGTTTGTTTTTCGTCAGGTCCATTTCCACGAGATGGGTGAGCAGCCCTATCTACACATGTACCGCATTCAATTGCAATGTTCGTACACAGCAACTATCACCGCCTCACATTGTCGGGCAGCGTCTCTAGGGCGTTCGAGATCAAACACAGCACTTGTAGCGCTGGCAATTGCGTCGGAAGCTCCGAGGGCATGTCCACCAGCGCATGGCCCGTCACGCGTAGCGCCACGAGCTCTCGAAATGGCAGCACCCGTGCCCAGTGGAATATGTCGAGGTCGCCTTTCCACGCAATGTTGAGCTCGTTGTGCAAAATCGCGGCACGACTGTACGGACTCCACAGCCGCTCCTTCACTTGACGTGCCTCTTCAGCAACTCGACACTCTTCTTTCTCTTTGAGCTTCCGGTTTTCCACGAGCTTGGATTGGATCCACGCGTCGCGCTCGGCCTTTCCCAACGCCGTCGACGCAGACGCCATGGACAGTTACGCGTAACTGCCAATAGCAGATGTAGCCCGTCAATCTTTATATGCTGCAACAATATGATATGCAGTGAACGCTGCCATCAAGTCTCCTTCGCTTGGATATTCAGTGGAGCAATTCCAACTAATAGTGCCATGATTTCCGACGCAAATACAGTAGAACACCAAGCTTGGCATGTATTTGTGCAAAGTCATTTTGATGGTTTACCTCACAATGCAGGGGTTTGAATGACAAATGGCGACAGAAGTTAGTTCACACAAATACCACTTATAAGCCAGCTAGCTCTCCATTCCATCACCAGGGCGGCAGTTACAGTGCCTTTTCGATGCTTATAACTTTAAAGTATCCTTCCAACATCTCGTCGCGATGAGTACCTCGCCCGTTTCCGACAGTGGCAAACCTCTCTCCATGGAGCTTCTCTTTAACGTCAATGACGGACGACGCAGTTTTGGCATCCCTCCCTTGGCCAACACCGAAACCCCCGACACCGCATATCTCGTCATGCTGATTGCGATTGTGGTTGTCGTGGTTGTGGGGGGCGTGGTTATGTTTCGGCCCAAGCCAGTTCAAGTTCTTTGGCGAGCTCTGGGCTTCCAAGAACCGACGAAACCCATCAACTTAAACGAAGCCTCGGACGATGGCCCCCCTCCACCCCCGCCGAACCCCCAGGTCGCACCCCAGGACTTTGATTTCGACGACACCAATTGGCACGACGACTCGGGTATCGAAATGTGCCAGTCGCCTCCGAGTACCCGTCAGTCTGCCATCGACAGCTCGCTTCATGCATATGCAACAATAAATGTCCACTAGTTTATCAGTTTTAGCTGGCGTGTGTGTGAATAGTCTTTGACCAATGCTATCGAAGCTCTCGCCATAGGTTTGAAGTAATGGTTGAGGATCTACTGGCGTCAATGGCGAACTGCATTCTGTAGTCTATTCCCTACTTTACCTCGACAGTGTGAGTAAAAACTGAAGTAAATGACTAGGCATACCGGTACTGTATGTCAAACTGGCATTGATCGTCGTCTTTGTGACTCGCTCAAGTCCACCACACACTCTGTTTGGGGGCGACTCCCAGCAAAGTGTGTGCGATGTTTGACGGTTCGCGATACAGTGTAACGTTTCATGGTGCAAACTTACAATGTAACGCCAACACCAAGCGACACGTCCAGGTAAATGCAACTTGAATGGGTGCAATGGCGACGACGACGAGTTCCCGACGAGGCAGGACACCTGCAGCACCCCCAGCATTGCCCCCATCGAATGAGGAGATGGACATTGATGATTTGGCCGCGTTCCCCTACGGCTTGGCATGGAACGACCAAATCGAGCACTACATGCCGCCCAACTTTCCGCTACTTCCCCAGTTGACGCCATCCAGGATAGCGTTGTGTCGGCGGTCGTGGGCCCAACTTCACGCTGCGTCTACACCTGCCATGAAGCCGTACGATCGCCCCGGCATTGTTCTCGTTTACGAAGAGTTTTTCTACCGGCTCGTCCAACGCGACACAACCATTACCAGGGTCTTTCCCACGGCGAAGAAGCAGGGCGAGGTGTTGATCAGTGCGATTCAATTCATCCTTTCGTCGAATGCAGGTACTACATGGATATGTACGAGAAACCCAGTGTGGAAGCATCTCGAGGGATGAAGATTTACTTGGTGTTATGGAAATAGATACACCACAGGACGTCGCGGCTGTGGCCAGTCGAAGTCGCTTCCTCGGCCATCGGCATCGATCGTTTCCAAATGTACGTGGGTCTGATGTGAATCGTTGAGAGTTGATCATGCGGCGGGGCATGATATGTAGGTGCGACCCCACCACTTTGCCATGTATACGTCCACATGCGTCGAAGTCATCATGTTCTGGCTGGGAGACATGGCGTCGCCAGACATCGGCGCTGCATGGTCCAACACAGCCGGGTACGTTGAATAGTATGATGATATGGATGACTGACGTGCAGTCCCAGGTTCGTATTGAAGCATTTACTGGAACCGTTTCTCTATGAACGTACAGATCCGTACGAATGTTATCAAAACATAACAGTCTCTGCCACGCGGAAAGTCGAAGAAACCAGGATTCACAACTTCTCCGACACCGCGTCGTCGTCGACTTACACCAAGACTCGACCGGGCATGAAATCTACGTCGGCATGGAAAGCCCTTCGCAATTCAACAGCGCCAAAACACACGACCAAGATGCCACGCATCGCTGTGACATCGTTGATGATGAACGAGGCTCGAAAAGCCAGAGGGGCCACCGTGTCCAGTCCCAACAACACGTCGTCAATACCATAGTTATGCTCACCTACTGTATGGCTTTAGCAGCTTTAATACGGTCGCGTGTTCCGTCATACAACCGGGTAGTACAACACAATTCTTGCTTGCTAGTACTTGATACTACTAGTACTTCACACTGTTCGAACGACCACTTACAGTGAGTGTTCTTCACCGGGAGATGCGGGAACTGGCGAAAACTCATCATAACATGAAGCTATGGAAGACCAACATCGAGGCATTCATGGTTGGCGAAAGCAAAATCTGGACTTTCATCGCAGTCATCCAACTTGTTGGAGAGGGACTTTGGCTGCTGTACTGACACGCTTCCTACATATATCGAAAATGGGCGAACTTTGACGACTCTTTTCTCGAGCTGTGTAATACTTACAGCAATACAACTCGTACTAACGTTACAAGCTAGTTCATTACTACTGCTACTGTAGCCCAGCCTATGCAGCATGGTCTACGCATGCACAGCTCTCTCTGGCATGAGGCATCTACCCACATCTACACGCTTGTTCTTGAAATACGACGAATTTGGCAAGTTCCAAGTTGCCTTTCAGCTGTTGATTCAGGCGACATGCAACAAAGTGATCTTGATACTGTAGTATACTACTGGAAGACTTCCAAAAATACCTCAGAAGGCCAGTTTTTTATTCACAATCTGAGAGTGAAAAAAGTGTTGCTCTGTTTCAACAGCAAATTGCTGTCTGAAAATGTAAATTTCTGCGATTCTAAGATTCTGGTAAGTTTACTCTGCGAAGACGAAAAACTCGACTTCGCACATCTGAGGGTGATAATAGATCGCACAAAAATCGAATCTGAAAACTGTCAGTGTACTGATCTGAGGAAATCGCAGATTCGAATTCTGAGGCAATTTTGATAGTCATCCACGGTTGTTATGAGTTCCGTGACCCTTGGCACAGTATGCATAAAGAAATCGCAAACCTGTATGTACTGTACACTGTACTAACTTACTGGTACTGGGTAGTTTGCACCAATTTGCAAAACGTAAATAATTATGGGGCAGAATAAAAATACACATACGCAATACGATGTTCAAGCGAATAATAATATATAACTGTCGCACGCATACATGCCATTTGTTTCCGTGGAAGTACTGTAGCAGATTCACAGTTCCTGGTTGACTCGCATTTGACAACTTGAATAAAGTTGCATGTATTCCCTCGACAATGGGAAACCACGATTTGAACGAATCAAGGACCCTTCATTCTTCATAGTGATGTGTTTGTGTCCTGTTCCCGCAACTCCCCAGTTGTTTCAATGTGTGATATTATTGCCAATTCACAATGGGTTATGATCTCAAATTCAAGATCTGAAAATTAGCCAATCGGTGGGCGAGGATATGAGTGGTTGGGGGGTGTTTAGGGGTAATATTATATGTGAATTTTAATACCCTGTCTTATTTACACGTATGGTTTGTATGAAACGGAGCTATTAATTCCCATTTCTAGTTGTTGTATTGTTTTATTCCAACCCCCGATACTTCACGCGGATTGGTTGATTCATTACATGTTGGAGTTTGTATGCCGCAGAGGGGTTCGGGTGGCGTCATTTCGCAAGTCGTCGGATTCGCTTTGGGTAAGCCCTACCGCAGCCCCAAGCCTACCCCATCCCCACCAGCTACGAGTTGCTTCAACTTGAAGCGCATGATGGACGACGACGAAAGCTCAAAACACGAACAACTCCACGCCGTCAATGCCGCAGCCCAGCTGTACCATGTGCAACTGGCCCAGCAGCAACAGCTTCAGCAACTGCAGCACACCCAGAGCTTGGGAGCAAGCGTTGTGGCGCAACAGCTGAGTGCCGCGGCGGCCAGCGCCAACTTCCCGTATCCGCGAAACTCCCCCGACTTTGCGTGCGAGAACGTTGGCGACCGCATCAAGGGCAAGCGGAGAAAGTACTGTCCCCACGAAGTGACGGCATTGGTGCTTGGCGTCCAGCGTTACGCCGACGACAGTTGTCCGTGGAGCAGCATCCTTCGGGACCCGCACTTGGGTCCGCTGTTCCACGGCCGATCTGGCGTGGACCTCAAGGACAAGTGGCGCACGTTGATCAAGACCCGGCCCGAACTGTCGAGTTACACGGAAAACCGCAAGAACCACCGCAAGTACCGCCCGTTCACGACGATGGAAGAACGCGCGTTGATTGACGGCGTCAAAAAGTACAACGGGCAGCGCAACGTGTGGAGTTTGATCCTCGTGGACAAGGACCTGGGCGTGCAGTTCAACGACCGGTCCAACGTCCAACTCAAAGACAAGTTTCGCACGCTGCGGCGATCGGGTGTGGCCAACACGATCACGCTGACCAACCCCAGCAACCGCAAGTCCGCGCTGCCAACCTCCAACACCACGAGTCTCCGCCCAGGCGGCGGTGGAATCGCTGGCGGAGGAGGAGCTGCTTCCGGCGGCGGCAAGGGGGGCAGCCTCCTCCGTGCCCCGCTGTCGCCCAAAAGCCGCGCGCAGCTCAACGCGGCGGCGCTGGCCAACCCCCTGCTGCATTCGCAGTCCATGTTTACGGACCCGAACCTGTTTTTGACAGCCCAGTTGAGTCTCGGCCAGATCGGGCACCTCACGCTCGCCCAAGCGCAAGTGCAAGCCCAACTCCAGCAGCAAGCGCAAGCCGCCCAGGCAAAAACGTTTTCGCAAATGCTGGCGGCCGCCAACTCGAGCTACAACAACGCCCTGCCCGCGTTTATGATTGGCGGCGGCAACACGTCGCCCCAGAGCAACCTCTTTTACGCCGTGTCGTCGCCGTCTGCAACGACCGGGCACGGCACGTCGTCAGGAACGCCGTCCAGCACAGTTCCGTTTCAAGCTATGAGAGGCGGAACATCGAATGCAGGGCGTGGTGCGACCAGTGGCAGTGGGCGCATGGGTCGGCTGGCGACCGCGTCGTCGGCCAGTGGGGGGCGTCGAGGGCGAGGCAAAGCCAAGGCTACGTCCATTCAGACTGTGGCGTCTGTTCTAGACAATAATACCCCTGGCCTAGAAAATACCCCGCTGTCGCCCCCGCTGGAAGGGCTGATTCCAATGCCTGCGGCCGTTCGAGGAAAGCTGGACGACAGTTCCGGTGGATGGGATCCGATTGACGAAGTGGACGACCAAGACGACGACGAGTAAGTAGTAGAAGACGACAATCGTGGTTTATTTATTATGGATCGACCGACAACATCGACGACATGGCTGTGACAACGTCGGGGTCGGCCAATTCGAGCACCAGCGGCATCGCTGGCAGGATGTGCACGGCTCGCATCACCTGAGTGAGGGCTGAGTTAAGTATATCCATCAACATGGCTACCGCCAATACATGGGTGGTGGTTCGATCTTGTAGTCATGTGGACATTGAACTACTTGTAATACCTCGAGAGCGTGTTTCGGGGGCAGGCGGCGCATCCCTTGCAATAACCCTCGCAACACGTCGGGGTTGAGGATCGTCGAGACGGCGGCGGCAATGTCGTGCGGAGTCAGCGACTGTAGCAGCTACGAAGCACCAAACAACCAATATCCGAGTCAAAGTTTATAGCCAAAGACCGTACCGATGCCATGTTCTCGGGGTTGTGCTTGTACTTGAGCAGTTTGCGAGCCACGGGGGCGATTAGCGACGGTTTCAAAGTCCGTGTCCCGCCGGCGATGGCCGCAGAGTTTTTCGTTTTTACGGCGACAGAAGAGTCAGGGAGGGGGGGTGTTGGGTGGGTCACAACCAGCAGATCACGATGTTGGGGGTCGTGGTTGGTTGCTTGGTTGCTTGTGTCCTCTGCGTTCGTACGAGGAATCGCCGATGGCGGACTGCCATTCGTTTCGGCGGAGGCAAGGTTATGAGTCACTTGGTTGTCGTGATCGGTTGACTTGACGGGCTGGATCGTTGTTACTTTTTTGTCTTCCGTCACAGCTCCCCGTCGGTGGCGAATCGCTTCAAAGATTGCTTGCTCCTTGGCCTGCTGCTGGCCGTGCAAGGCGTTGTAAGCTGCCCACATCGTATGTATGGCGCCCCTGGCCGTGTCCAACGTGGCCTCATCGGCAGCCGACAAGCATGCGTCCTCGTCCGGTGACAACGCCGCTAGCGCCGGTCGAAACAGATGCAAGTGCTGTGCCAAGACGGTGGCCTTGTCTTGCATCATGTCCACGCGCGAGAGAAGGAGGTTGTCTTCGTGCGTCGGCATTGCCACTTGCTCCAGCATCTCCAATGCAGCGCTCAAGTCGTCCACAGCCCTACAGACAGATCCATTTTATCGACTTGTTAGTCCATGGAGTTAGTTACTATCTCTAATGTAAATGCAAGTGAGGGCGCACTGACTTTTTCAAATCGGCGCGATCCAAATGACGCAACAGCCGCGCGCGGCCGCGGAGACCGAGGGCCTGTACCCGGTCCACGGACGGGACATCGGGCGAGTCTCGAAGGAAGGTCGTGGCCAGTGCGACGGTTTGGTCGTAGTCCGACACAACGAGGGCATCCCGGGCTTGCTTTAAATTGAGCGTCCCCTCTGGAAGTTCCACGCCATGAAATGCTAGTGGGGGGGTACTTGGCGCGTCCGCGGCCGGCCATCGATTGAAGTCGTCGAAGACATTGGTGGCCAGCTGCCGCTCTTCGTCCGAGTCGGCCGTTGCTTTCCAGTCAGCGAGTGTGGCCAAGAGAGCAGCGCTGAGACGCAACTCGCCTTTGGTGTACAGTTTGCGCACCCAGCTCATGTAAAATGCCAGGATCTGGAGCGCGTACAACGACATGGCTGGGGAGTCCTTGTTTATGACAAGCGCCTGGATAAAGTCCGATGTGTTGGTAAGCAGGAGCATCTTGGCGTGCATGGATTTTGTCTCCGAACACGTCGGAGCTTGAAACCAGTCGAAGTCGGGGTTGCTGGTCATCTAAAATGGCGTGGGTAGGTACGTACTTGGCACGATTCGTACATACCTGCGTAAATACATCCAGCGCTTGGCCACGAAAGTGCAAGTTTTCATGCGTGAAGAGGTCCACCAGGGAATTTAAACCTCCCTATTGAGACGGCATGGAGGAGGCAACTTAGATTAGATCAAGGGCGGCGCTAGATGTTACATGAAGGACGAATTCTCGGGCGAGGGTCCAATGACGCGCATGGCAGAGGTACCATATTGCCAGGTAACGCTGACACACTATGAAGCATGGGTGCGTCTCGGGGGCTCCTTGGGGCGGTGCTTGAACAAGCAAGACATATAGCGCCGCTTGCTCTTTGGTTGGCATGAACAGCAAGCGCTGGGCGTGGCCGTCCGACATGCGTTTGCGGAGAACTTGTTCCACGTGCGGAGTTTCTGGGTTCGTATAGTACGCTGTGAACTTCTCCATGAGGGAAGCTTGCAATTCCTCGGGGAAGGATGCGATGGCATCGCGAAGAGCATCTTTGACGACGGACGGGGCCACGATCGTCGCAGTCATGGCGGCCGAGGACATTTTAGAGTGTGCAAAGCGTCGCGCGAAATTGTTCGATACTTCAACATCGAAGGTCATTAAGTATGACAGGTTTTACGATCTCGTGAAAATAAATATCCAACCGGCGGTTTCATGAGATCCGCACTTTGAAACGACTCATTTGGAAAAGACCTCGACAGGATGGGCGGCGAGACGGAACACTCGAACGGGATGCATTCCCAGAGAGAATTCGCCGTTTACTTTGCGGCGACGTTGATCATCATCATCTTGTCCATCCTCTTCAGCAACTACGCGGCGCATCACAAGCATTGGTACTTCCTCCCCGAGGCCGCAGGTGAGTACAATCGTCGTTGTTTGTCGTTGGCATAGATAAATTATATATGCATGTGTCATCGACCGACCCCCATTCTTGTAGCGACCATCTTTGTTGGCATGATGGGGGGCGTGCTTTACCTGATGCACACGGACTCGGTCACCAAATCCGTACGTCAGGACATCGACCTGCACTGCATGCGAAGTTCATTGACCTTTTGCTTTAGCTGGCGACGTTTGACCCGAGCATCTTCTTCATCGGTCTATTGCCCCCGATCATTTTCAACTCGGGTACTGATGTCCCCCTAGCTGCGGTCCATGTTCATCATCTCTCGTCTAGGGTACACCATGAAGCGTCGCTTCTTCTTTGACAACATCACGGCCATCGTCACGTACGCCGTGGCAGGCACGACGATTTCCAGCTTCGTCGTCGGCGTCATCGTGTACATTGCGGGCTACTCCGGCGCGAGTTTAAAGATGACGTTGGCTGAGTCGTTGTCGTTTGGAGCGCTCATCAGCGCCACGGTACCTACCCCGCCCACATCCTTCCTCCATCATATATCCTCATGGATATGATGCCATGATGCTTAGGACACGGTGTCGGTGCTTGCAATCTTCCAAGAGCTCCGCGTGGTACGACCCACCCACACAACAAAGTGACGCCGCTCACCCTATATATGTATGTATATACCAGGAGCCGACGCTGTTTTACTTGGTGTTTGGCGAGAGTTCGCTCAACGATGCCGTCGCGATCGTGTTGTTTGCATCGTTTTCCAAGTTTATCGGCAACTCGTTCACGGCGAGCGCGATCCCGCTGGCGATTTTGGACTTTACGTTCATCTTTGTCGGGTCGACGTTGGTCGGGATCGTGTTTGGCATGCTCTCGGCGCTGCTCTTCAAGCACTACAACTTCAAAGGGTGCTTGTACCAAGAGATCGCCGTGTACATCATGTTCACGTACTTGCCGTTCGCAGTCTGCACCGTCGTCGACTTGTCTGGCGTCGTTGCCATCTTGTTTACAGGTAACAATCAACAAAATGACATATAAAGACCATAGAGTTTCCGCTTGTACGTCATGAGTCAGGCATCATGATGATCATCATCACACAGATCGACTGTATACACTGTGTATGATGATGGGCCTCACAATGTGTGACGATGTGTAGGCATTTCCATGAAGCATTACACGTGCAACAACCTGAGTGAAGAAGGCAAAGCCTCGTACGTTTGTTCGTTCGTCTTGTGTGTGTGGGACCAACCACACTGTATCGCATATATCATCGTGGTTACTGTATCCCAGCGTGTGATGTTGGTGTACATACAGTATGATACCAAACACAATTATGTGATACAGTATCCCTTGTAGCGTCGCCAAGTTTTTCAACGCCATCTCATACGTGTCGGAAGCCACGATCTTTCTCAGTACGTTTGTCGATGAGTCGTCGGCGGCAGTGCCTTATGTCGTACGTAGACCTGGGCCTGGCGGTGTTTTCGCTCCAAGAAGGGTTCCATTTTGGCTTTTCCGTGTGCACGTTGATGGCGTGCCTGGTTGGTCGAGCACTGCATGTGTACCCGCTCTCGTACTTGATCAACCTGCGCAAGGCGGACGACCGCAAGATTCCCGCGGCCACGCAGCACATGATCTGGTTCAGCGGCCTCCGCGGCGCGCTCTGCTTTGCGCTCGCGCTCGAGTGGCCCAACGAACTGCAGCGCCAAGTATGTTGTACTGACGCAATCAAAACCATACTGTTTACTCCATGTCGCAAGGTGATATTGAACTACTTATGTTGTCGACTCAGGAAATCATCACCGTGACCATGGTGATCGTGCTCATCACGCTCTTTGTCGGCGGCGGGGCCACCGTGCCCGTGCTCAACTACCTCCAGATCAAGCGACTCACGGTGCGTTCTGTGAATCATCGAATGCAATGTATACATGTCGACGGCGGCGGCGACGGGGGGTGACGATGTGTGTGATGTAGCCAACGGAAGAGCTCGCGATCGACCAAACCGTCCGGCCGTTGAAACGCATGCGCGTGTTGCAGTTCGACGCCAAGTATTTGGTCCCGTTCTTCACGCACATGCACCCGGACGTGGACGGAAACGTGTCCAAAGCTGCCGCCGACGGGGACGGACGCGCGGCGGCGGCGGCAGTCGAGATGCAAGATGGACATGACGTGCGCGCGCCGGCGCCAACTTCGTCGTCGCCCGCTGGTCACAACGAAGATGAAGACGGCATCGATTTCGCCAACATGCATTAGGACCACGGACTAGCTTGTGTGCGTCGTGGGATCATGCATAGATGCAACGAGATCATAAATAGCAAAACGATGGTTAAATAAAGCAAACAGCACGATCTATGACGACAAAGTGGACGGGTCTGGCGGTGATGCAACGACGTTGACGTGGTCGGTATCGTCCGAGTCGTCGGCTTCCCATTCGAATATACGCATGTGGATCAAGTCTGCGACGCTGAAATGCACCGACTTGGCGGTCGTTTTGGGCTTGGGCACATGGGGCGGCTTGTCGAGGAGATGGCGTAGCTCGTCTCGAAACTCGAGGGGGATGCGGTTGCGAGCATCGCGGAGCTTCTTGGTCAGACCTGCTTCGGGCGGAGCATGGGCGTACTTCTTGTGTAGGGCAGACTTGCGCACGGAGTCGAGCGACGGCCGCACGTCCAGACTCCTGCGGGAAGTGCCACGTGGATGGAACGCAGTGGTGGCGAGCTTGGCGTTTTTGTACCCGCTGACGAACCGCACGACGTTGTCGCTGTTGCGGATCGCGACGGATTGGTACGAGGTGGCGGCTGAGATGGACGAGTCGCGGGGAAGGGCCGCGAGGTTGGACTCACGGAGGAGCAATGTCGACGGCGAATCTGTAGAAATGGCCGGAATCGAGGCGATGGCGTCGGCAGGAGTAGGTGCAGATGTGTCGTCGTCGACGGGAAAACTTGGGCGGACACCGGCGAGCTCGAGGGTACTAGTACTGCTGCTGTCGCTGTTCAAGAGCATGGTGGTGGGGGTGTCGGAAGTGGACGAGGGCGGTGGGATGGATGGAGCATTTTCTCCCCGTGGAAAGGAAGAGCGATGACGAAAGAAGCTGAATTTGTCGGTCACGATGGCTTTGGGTCGCATGACATCTGGACAGCTCGACGCGCGTGGTAGCATGTAATCGAAGCTGTTGCTGCGGAGTTTGAGGTTGTCTGACGAGGGATCATCCATTTCCGACTCGCTGACTGAGCGTTGTCGGAGGAGGCTCGAGGATGGCGAAGGCAACAAGGGGGTTTCCTCGGGGTCGTCGTCGCGCAGGCCGCAGTTCGACGACAACAAAAGCGTAATGGTAGGTTGCCCAGTGTTGAGCTTGACGTGGAGTGAACACCGACCCAGACGTCTACCTGTTGCATTACGCGAGTAAACTTCTTCGTATGTTGAGAGCCCGCTCTTGAAGAAGCGTCGGCGACGGTACGAAGCGGGCGGAGATTCGTCGTCGCTACTAAATGCATCACCGCAGAGTCTTTGTTTGTTGGTTTCCATTGTCGGGGAAATGGGCTGTGAGATAAGCATCGACGCAGTGACGTCCGTCGTCGCAGAAGTGGCGGAGACGGCGTCGAGGTACCTTGGTGGAGTGCAATGAATACTGTATGGGCGCCTAAACATACATCGAAGTTCGAAGTTTTCAGAACACTTGAATGCACCAATCACAGTGCAAGACAGCCTACAACATATTCCATGCAGCAACGTTATTCGGTATTGAACTACGATCGGAATGGCGGGAGCGCGAGAGAGCATGCCGAGTACGTGGAAGTACAAAGCAGAGTGCATGACTTGGGTCATGACATATGCGTGCTTCTTGTGTGCAGGGGTGTGGTGTAGTAAAAGGTACCACACAGCATGGTGTGTTGAAAACATTTGTACCTACTTTATGTGTTCTTCTCGAAGTTGAACTTGAGTGCACAGTGCACTCAAGGGAAATGATGCTTCGAAGAAAGACAAAGTGGGGGGACGCGCTACAGTATGTACTACGACTGCATGTTATTGGAGTTGGGGTTGCTTAGGACTTTACAATGGCGCACCACTGCGTGAGCACTGTATGCCAACGTTAGAGTGTGCTTTGGCTGGCTGAATTCTACGTTTTGTATACGGATGCAATACACTGAATTGTACGCCACATGGTTGAAGTTACGATGAATACTGTTTTGTCGGAAAGGTGTGCAAAGAGGAGCTGGAGTTCATCTTGACCCGATGAACTTTGCATTTCAAGCGATGCTCTACTGTAGTGCGCCGGTGCGTATGACTAGTTAGTAGGATTGATTGATCCCGCTATGTACCGGTAGTACGAAGGGAAGGAGCGGTACTGTACACTGTAGTGTTGTTGTCTGGAACATTACTCCCATTATATACCTATTGGATGGATTATTCGTTTTTCCGGGTAAAAAAAACAGGCTAACGTTAACTGTAAATCCCTACCTGAATGATGACTGGTTCATTCACTCGAGCACTTTACTGTAATTACGGAGTTAAACTAACTGTAAGTTAGTTGATCGCAAAAGTGGAAGTCAAGCTCTCCATGAACTCAGTACTGTAACGTCAGCCTGACGATTGTGAGTTCAACTCTACCCGTTTTCACATTGCACAGCTTGATATCTCTGTATCTGTACACTGTAAAACAATGGTCCTAATTAATTACTCATCGCATCCGGACGGTTACGGAGGTTACTCTATTTCCTACTAACAGTGGTCGAAGGCATCGAGGGTATATTTATGCATATCTCAAGGTCCAGTTGTCCTTTTTCAGTGAAAATTCGTAGGTGCTCGTAACTAAACGCCATATAAAAAATGTCCTTTGGATGTCAGATGTAGAAATGAATATCTTGTGACAAATGTTACAAACATGACAGAAATTAGACAATTATCACATTTACAATTAATAACCTATATCGTTTAATAGTATTTATTTTGCGTTTTATAAATCAAAGCTTATACGAGTACTCTCAAATTTAATCTTTTTGAAATAACCCTAAACCCTATACCTTTGATGCGTTCGACCACTGTAAGCTTATTATTAAGTTCTACATGTGTACTAGTAGTACTCGGTAAAACTATTAATAATACCGCTACGCAGTACTAGTATTGGGTTAGTACACTTATGCAAAAGTGCCAGTCGTATTCTGGAACAGCATACACTACAACTCCATCTTTCCTCGAAGGGTATATTATTACCGCTGGATAAATATAACGTGAAATTATCATAGCCGCCGCCGCGTCATCACGGCGTGGACCAGCCTATCGTCATTCATACTATCATACGTAGTGTACTATTCTTTTCGTAATAGCGACCCACAGGCCTGTCAAAAGTAATACTAAGCGTTTGAATAGTACTACTAAAGCTTTGAATGAAGCAGTTATAACTGTAATACGTGTTAGAAGAACTCTTGACCAATATAGGTTTCGTAAGCACTTCCTTGTTCCGCGAGTTGTAAAAAGAAATATAACAACCTCTAAAACCAAATAACATTCGTTTGCACAGGCATCCCAACCAGCTGTGAAAGGCCCCAAAAGAGGCGAAGTATTTGACGCATTTCTTGTTCGTTCTCTGCCCGACGTCCTTGGGCATCTCCCGCGCACGTCCAGAGTCCACACCTTCGTTGAGGTACTTACATCAACGTTGATCTATATGAATGCCTTCCCCGGGGAAGCCACGCTTATTGACAGGAATGGAATGCTCCTTCGCCGTGTGCGACGGCAGTGTCCTGACTCGAGGAGCCGTGAGGAGTCATGTTCGCTGTGGCCCTCATCGACCCCTCTTGTGTTGGTTAGGCAAGATCATGCAGCGCAATTCAGAGGCAGGAGACAGACGGTATGGAGGGGCGGCGACGAAGAGTCAGTCTTGGAAAAGTCGAAGCAGCAGCCACGACCTAACGACTCAGTCGGCGAGCAACAGCAGCGGCATTGGTGCGCCGGGTCAGCCCATCTCATCCACAGACTTTATTTCGTCCAAGACAGGGTACTTGACCAAGCGATCGATCGGCGCCATCGACGCGCTTGCAAACTGGCGCGAGCGGTTCTTCGTCCTCGCGGAGAGCAAGTTGTGCTATTACAAGGTGGGCGGCGGCATCTTTTCGAAAAAGAAGGAGGAGGAGCAGGACTTGGCGCACTTCAAGGGCCAGTTGGAGCTCACGTCCGAGACGGTCGTGAAGAAGACGAATATCGACAACAAAGCCAACTGTTTTGAAATCAACACAGGCGACAAGCGCATGTTTGCACACGCCAACACGATCAAGGAATGCGAGGACTGGATCAAGTCGATCAAGGCCCATGTGATCGCGCTGGGGGCTGCCGGCGTGCGCGGCAGTGGCGGCGACAGCAGCTCCTCCCCAGAACTCAAGCCCACCGCGGCCCAGGTAGAAGCGTCGGCGTTTGCATCCAACGTGACGGGGCAGCAGCGCAGTGAAGACTACTCACGACCGAGTCTGTGGGACAGCCACGACATTGTCCGAGGCGCAGAGCAGTCATCCGACCCCAAGGACGTAGTGATCAAGCAGCTGCTTGAAGAAAACCGTCAGCTTCGCGAGCAGCTCACGCAAAAGGACCAGAGTACGTACGCCCACTTGGCCATGTTAGCTCTGCCTTTTTGTGTAACATGAGTGCGTGTATAGTTATCCACCAACTGGAGACGAGCGGCGTGCCTTTGGACACGACCGCGTCCTCGTCCACGGCACTCACGTCGTCGTCGCGCGACACCATGTCCATACCCCGCAACTCGTCGCTGGCCCGCGTGGCGTCGGCGGCGTTTGGTGCCGCGGCCGTGCCCAAGCAGATGCTCGACCTCCGCGACCTTCGCAAGAAGCAGATCCAGCTGTTTGACGCTGCCGAGGTGGGCAACTCGCACCTCATCGCGACCCTCCTCCAGAACAACGTGATCGACGTCAACGGCGCCGGCATCAACCAGTACACGGCGCTGCATCTAGCGGCGCGCAACAACTTCCCCAAAGCGGTCGCAGAGTTGTGCGGACGCGGTGCGGACGTTAGTGCGCGCACGGCGGACCGCTTGACGCCGCTGCATTTGGCCTCCATGGAAGGCCACGCCGGGTACGCAATAAACCATGTATATATATAATGTCGCACAACCTCCTCCGCTCGATGTAAATATATATATATATATTTGGACTCGGGAGTGTTTGTCGTTTGTACAAACATGCGTAAATGTAACGTTCAAATGGATATCTCTTTTTTTATTCATTTCGGAATATTAATTTGTGTGTGCGAGTGTATATTTGGGGGATAATTATTTCTGTCATTCCCGTGGGTTGTATGAATAACGATGGTTAAAAATAGAAGGAATATATTGTGCTTTCGAGTGAAATTTCGTGTGGTGGCGTGGTTTCTCGTTGGAATTTAAATCGATTTGATTGGCTACCTCAGAAGAGCTCAACATTATTAGCCAATCAAAACCTTTTCAATGAAATTCAACCAATCAGATCGATTGTGGAGCGGTTTGGTTTGCGCGATTCGATTGCACCCCCTCCCCAAATTTGTATCAAATCGACAATATATGAAAAACACTTTATCACAGCGTGAATATTGTAAATCAAATAAATAGAAACTTTTATACCGGGTGTATTGACGACTGGTGTATCTATGTAGCTGCGTCGAAGAACTACTCAAAGCCGGGGCTGACCCCAACACGACCGACCAAAACGGCAACGGCGCCGTGCACTTGGCGGCGGAAGGCGGCAACATCGCATGCGCCAAGCTGCTGATCGCGTACGGCGCGCGGGTGGACGTGCCGAATGCGTCAGGGTCGCTTCCGCTGCACATTTCTCCGATCGGGCACCCCATCCGCGTATTGCTGGGCAGCACCGACAAGGCGTCGGCGTCATCCGTGGTTCCAGTGATCGACCCCACGGACGACACCAAGAAGACCGAGATGCATGTGACGTTCAAGAACAAATACCACGAGAGTCTGGCGCTGGGGCCGCGGGACTTCGAGTTCATCAAAGTGCTCGGGCGCGGCGCGTTCGCCAAGGTGTACCTCGTGCGCGGGAAGGGCGCGAACCGGGACAAGTACTTTGCACTCAAAGCGTACAACAAGCAAGCGATCGTGCAAAAGAACCAGGCGCAGTACATCCACACAGAGAAGGCGGCGCTCCAGGCGTGCTCGGACCATCCGTACATCGTCAGTCTGTACTATGCGTTTCAGTCCCAAGACCGCCTATTTCTTGTGATGGAGTACTGCGGCGGCGGCGACTTGCTCTCGACACTCACCCGTCGCAAAGCGTTCTCCGAGCCCGAAGCCGCGTTTTACATTGGCCAGATTGTGCTCGCGCTGTCGCATTTGCACTCCAAGGTACGAAAATAATTGGTTACTGATTTGGGTTCGAGTATATATATATATATGTTGTACGCGACAGAGTTTCGTTTTGTCTATATATATATATATTTGTTATTTTAAATATATATATGGATGAATGAATATATATATTATTATTATTTTAATAGTACATGGATAATATTATATATATATATATATCCATGTGTATTCATTCATCCATATATACATATATTTAAAAAATCGAAGAGAAATAATAATAATAATGATAATAATAAGTATATATATATATATATATATCATAGATTGAAAACCTGACGGTGGTCAAAACTATACATGTAGGGTATTGTGTTTCGAGACTTGAAGCCTGAGAACGTCGTGATGGACTTGGACGGGAATGCGCTGCTGACGGACTTTGGCATTTCCAAAGAAGGCGTGGCCGATCACTCGTCCGCCAACACGTTCTGCGGGTCGCCCATGTACTTGGCGCCGGAAATGCTATCTCGTTCAGGGTATGTGAATAAATACCCTCTTATGACATGTATTTATATATTTCCATAGCCACGGGTTCCCGTTGGACTGGTACTCGGTCGGCGCGCTGCTGTTTGAGCTGCTTACGGGGTTGCCGCCGTACTACACGAACGACAAGAAGCAGCTGTTCCACAACATCCTGCGCGGCAACCTGATCATCCCAGAGTACATTTCCCCGCAGGCTCGGGACTTGATCCAGCGGCTGTTGTGCAAAGACCCGAACCAGCGCCTCGGCAGCGGCGTCCGGGGCGACAAGGAGATCATGGAGCACCCGTTCTTTGCCTCGATCGACTGGGGCAAACTGTACCGCAAGGAGATTCCGGCACCGTTCAAGCCTAAAATCGACCTGCAGACGGGCAACGCGCCCCCAGACACGTCCAACTTTCCAAACACGTTCACAGAGCAAGAGATCACGGAGATCGAAAAGGGCATGGCGCCGCCGCCGCAGCCCGCGGGCAACAACAGCAGCCGCGTCAAGGACGAGAAGCGCCTCTTCAAGGACTTCGACTTCACGCCAGAGGTCAAGCTGGACAAGGAGGCCGCGTTGTACGAGGCGCAGCTGCTGTTGCACCAGAATAGCGCCAAGCACCTCAAGGCCCCGCCGCTCGTTGAGAGCGACGAGTACAGCATCTAGGGACGGACCGAGTCCTTGTATTACTCTCGTCGTTAACCACTGTGAAAAAGAAGAATTCCTACTAGTTCTGGTGCATTTCATCTTAAGAGTATAAAACAATGCCATGTCTTATTCCAACTTTGTATTGATATTTATTAGGAAAATAAGCCGGAATAACGATAGAACAAGACCAACAGAAGTTACGGTTCAAAATTTCGATTGGTGAAAAATTGATCGAGTAATAGAATTTAAACCAACCGGCCTTTTTGTACGGAGATAAAGGAGCATCAAGGATTTTAAGGGACACTTGCTACTTCGAATTTGCCATTTCATCGGAAATGATTGGTTGAATAACTTCGAACTGCGATGGAAATCTAGATATTTAGCCAATCACAAAGTGCTTTTCACATATTCAAATCTTATTGGCTATAATATTCTGTACTTCCATAAAACTTCGGTGTCCCTTAAAATCTGTCGCCCCCTGTATTATATCTTGGTCTTTGTGAACAGCACTTATCCGTATGAACGTTTCATTGTATCCGGATTATTCAAGATGTTTAACCTATTTTCCAGATAAAAAACGTAAGTAATAATTATTTAACGTAAACATTACGTGGGTTAACTGAAAGAACCGAGGCGTTTAAACTAAAACGTCTCCTCCTGAGGATGGCCAATCTGTAGTCTTTACAATGTTAGATGAAATGCACCATCACGTACCGTAGTACAGCACCAACTACAACACCACGTCACTGTTAACCAAACAAATTCATAAAACATTGTAATATGTATCACTTCTCAGGAGGTTTATATTATTACGTGCAACTTCCCCTAAAAATCTACTATTAATAGTACTTCGAACTTCCGAGTAAGATTTACCACTTGACTTCCAAGTAGTTTTGAGTAATAGCATGAGCCAATCAAAATCGATTTCCCTCATTTTTTTCACGATTTAGAAAAAGCATCTTTTTCAAGTTTGGTATAGTGAGTTGCGTAAAAAATCGCAGAAAAGGAGGTAAAAACCTGTATTGTGAATTCGCTATAAACTTCCAAAATTCGCCTGGTTTGTCTAATCAATATTGAATCACCCTGGAGTCCTGATTGGTTGAATATACTTGTCCTTTCGAGCCAATCAAATCCAATCAAAAATGGAGACGAGATTCGATGTACTGTACTGTATCGAATCCACAATATTACTTGGAACCACTTTTTCACTTGCTAAAAATATCTACTTGGAACAGGCCCCTAAATTGCAAGCTATTATCACGTATACGTATAGTAGATAGTATCACGAGGTATACTAGCCAAGAGGTACTATATTACTACTATGTACTTTTGAAACAATCCCATCGCCATCCATACTATTGGTAGCTAGCTAGCTCTACACTATGACTGTATGATGGATCGTGCGGACTTGGTCCAAACAATTTCCATGTGTGTCGTGCGTGTCGGATCGACCCACGGCCGACTAAGTTCATGGCCCGAGCCAGAAGCCGGGGTTGGGTACGTCGCCAGTGTGGAGCGCCTGCCATCGCGCATGAGTCGCCGCCACGATCGCGAGCGCGTCCGCTTCGGTTGTCATCGTGTCTTGGCTGAGCGTGTTAACCGGCTTGCCTTCTGGCACTTTGTAGTTTTTCAGCCAGTCGACCAACTGGGCCACGATCTGCGGCTTGTGTGCGTGCAAGTCGTCCACCGAGTGGATCAGGGGGGCGAGGGGGTCGTGAACAGACAACGCGATGATCTTGTGGTCCACCTCTCCGTCGTCAATCAGCTCTAGACTCCCGAGCACTTTGACGGGATGGACTGACCCCATCGGGAGCATCGTGGAGCCGATTTCAATCACGTCGAGGGGGTCGTTGTCGCCGCCGTGGCCCATCGCGTCCTTGGTCGACGGGTCCTCCCACGTCTGCGGCAACATGCCGTACGTGAAGAACGGAACGCCGTACAAGTAGTACCGCGAGTGGTTGGACTTGGTCACGTCTTGCTTGATTGGGTTGAATGCCGCGTACTTGTTCACTTCCATCTTCTCCATGCGGCCCTTTTCGATCTCAACCACGAAATTCACCACGGACGCATTCACGTACAGCGGCACGTCGTGCCACGGCGACCGCTTCGTCCCCGTGGTCGGATCGACCAGCGTCAGCTCAAAGCCCGGCGTGCCAATCAACGCCGCTGCCGGCGTCACTTGCACCCCTGACGACGCCGGCGTAAACTCTCGAAACGGAACCGAATACTGCAAATACGACGGGTCTGCCTGGCGTTGGTAGTACTGAATCATCAGATCCCATCCAGCCTGCGCCATAAAGCCAGGCGGAACGCACGTCGGGTCGGCTTCCCACGTGTCTGGCACGACGCCATTCGCGCACGGCTGGTACCCCTTCTTGGCCATGTACCGCATCTTGGACCCGGAAATGGACAACAAGTTGTCGGCTTGGTTTGTGTCGGCCATGGGTTTCATTTTATGGTCCGTCTTATCGTAAAAAACCTTGGGGAAGCTGAGAAAATTCATGTGTTCCATGCCAGGTGCCAAGTGGAGCACGTAGCGTCCGTGGTCGCCGGCGTACATGTCCTCGTCCGGGACGTCCGAACGCTTGATACCCGCGGGGTCGCGTCCCACGACAAAGTACGACGCGCCGGCGTTCTTGCGGCTCTTGGCATGCCACTGCACTTCGCGGGGACCGGCGTACACCATCGGGGATGGCCAGATCGACAGCACCGTCGACGCCGGATCGAGCATGCCGCCGTCTTGGAGGATGGCTTCGTGCTGATGGACGCGGACGTCGAGGGGTACGTCGTCGTCTTTGGTCCATCCGCCGAGCGGACTCAGCCACAGCACGGGGTTCTTGAACCCTTGGTCCAGCAGCCACTGCCGGCCCTGGTTCATCAGGTACGCGTGTCCGGCGTGCGTGGGGTTGCGCGTCTGGAAGGCCAAGACGGCGTCGGCACCCAGTGCATCAAACTTGGCGCGGAGCTCCGACGGCGTGAGGCGGAACTTGTCGAGGCCGTCGTTGTACGTGACCCGCCGGAGCAGCTTGATTTCCCCGCCGACCAAGTACTCGCCCGAGGTTTGGATCGCCTGGACGTATGGATGGCCCAGGTCGAACGCGCCAAATGTGCGTGTGATGCGCTCTTCCTTGCGGTGGTCAAACACTTCGGGGTTGGTCAGAAGCGCCACTTCGTCGCCCGTGCGCGACACCAGCACGACGTGGGGGGCGGCGTCGACGTGCAAGATGGCGTCCTTGGTCGCCTGGTTCACGGGCAGTACGATCGGGATCGGCATGTTGACTCGTGTGCCGCGGCCGACGTCTTGCGTCGAGTACTCGGAAAAGTTGGTTGTCGCGTGGGGGTTCAATGAGCCTGCCGTCAAATTGTCGGCGTCAAACACGACTGACGAGAAGTGCAGGCATTGCAAGTATGCGCCTTCGCGCATGAAGCCGCGGAGCGGGGACGCCCATCCTTCGCCCAACACTTGGACCCAATGCAAGTCTTCGTCGCGAAGGAGAACGCGAACGGCAGCGGGGGGCGTCGTCGGGGGGCTGGCGACAACCGTCGGGTACAACGCGTCAAAGTCGGCGGCGGCGTTGCCCCCGTCGGCCACGGCCATCCCCGGATACCCGCTCGGCAACGCATCAACTCCCGTGAGCAACCCCTTGCGCTTCAAGAACGAATAGACGGCATCCACTTCGGCGTCCAACGTCGAGTTGGGCGTGAACAGCGTCAAGTCGGCGCGCAGCGGCGCTTCGTACGGCGCCGACACGCCCGTGAAGTCCTTGATCTCGCCACTTACGGCCTTCTTGTACAGACCCTTGATGTCGCGCGCCATGACCACGCTCAGCGGCGTGTCCACAAACACTTCGTAGAACGGAATGTTCATCTTCTTGTGGATGTCGCGGACGTCGTCGCGATGGGCACGATATGGCGACACGAGGCCGACGATCGTGATGGTGCCAGATTGTGCAAACAGCGCCGCCATTTCGCCCACCCGACGGACGCTCTCTTGGCGGTCGGCAGCGGAAAACCCGAGGTCGCGGTTCAACCCAATGCGCACGTTGTCCCCGTCGAGGCGATAAACTTGGATGCGGTCGTGGATCAGCTTGGCTTCCAACGCGCGACCAATCGTGCTCTTCCCACTGCCAGACAGACCTGTCATCCAGATTGTAGCGCCTTTTTGCCCGATCGCGGCAAAACGAGTGTGCTCAGTCACCACAGATTCGTCGTAGAACACGTTGCGCTTCATGTCTAGCTTCTCCAAGCGCTGCGCGGCACAGAATTCCCCCTTTCCATTAGACAATGGAGTGAAGACCAGCGCAGCGAGTGCCAGGTATGGCGCGAGGACTAAGACCCACCACACAATGGTGCGCGCGCGCGACGACCCGCTTGCCGGACGCACTTCTTGCGTCATCTTCACATCCATAGGATCCATATCTGTGGCGTCTTCTTCCGACAGCTTGACCGATGTGTACTGCACTTCGTTCCCCATCTTAGTCACCGATGCGGCCGCGATGGCACAACTTGCCAAATGAACAAAGGCATCGATCCTTCGATTACTTTTCATTGGCCACTGAAATCGTGTGGAACATCAAACGGATAATGCACTTAATATCCGGACAACGGGATTACGCTCGAGAGTGTTCGAAGCAATATTCGAATTCAGAGGTCCATGCTATTGAGAAAGGTATAAATTGTCACCGAATATATAAGGTCAAAGGTTCATGGGTTGACCACGTTCAAGGGGTTGGTTGTCATGCATAAATGCTCAGTGCTCGCTCGGCTTGCATACGCGACTGCTGATACGGGGTAGATGCTAATGTTACGCAGACTGCAGTTGTAATACCATCTACTTCAAAGTATTTGGGATATGATGCTCAAATCAATACTTTGTCTGTCCAGTCTAAGTCTATCTCGACCATGGGCAACCCGTTCCCTCGAGAAGGCGCGTGGACGACGTCAGCTTGTTGCCTTGACATCGACGGCGCACCTTTCTCGCATGCTTGCGGCATTGCGAACGAGTACGAACACGCGTCCATTGTTTCGTCAACTTCTTCGTCCGGTATCATGGCCAAGTCGAACGGTCCCATCTCATCCATACTGCACACGATTAGTTAGTCCTTCGATGCGGCAGAGTTTGGTGTAGCGTACTTGTGATGCAACGCCCGCCATGGCGCGTGGTGCTGCTGATGGGGATGCTGTTGGTACGTCTGGGATGACGTCAAGAACGGGGTGTCGTGGTTCCACGTAGCCGATGTCGCATACGGATGCTGGCTATACACCATGTCACAGCATGTTCATGGGAACAAGCAGTTCGTACTTGATGTGTGAGAGTTGCATCCATGGTTCGGGTTTCGGGGAGATTCCGCCGCGGTCCGACGTTGCCAATGCGCTAGAGCATGATCATTCAGAAAGAGCCGCGACTCTGGTTGATTTGTCCGTAGGATCATACCGAACACGGTCGAGAGGTGTATGGCGTGGCGTACGCTGCTCATCCTCTACGTCCTGGGGTAATAGAGTTGAGTACTTTTCGATGTTCGAACTATCGTATATCGAACGATGCAAACTGAGAGCGCACGCACCGACAATGCTGGTGCGAAGCACGATCTGTCCTTGGCCTTGCCGCTGCGGCGGGATTCCCGCCTTTGCTTGGCGAACCTACCAAGCCGCATGAACATGTGAAGGTCGAGCAATGTCAACTTGCCATCGATTTTTGATCGCGTTGTCCGTTCGTCCATGGAACATCTTGGCAATCTTGCTCCACTGGTTACCGTGTTCAGCATGGGCGGCCACAAGGAGCACTTCCTCTTCCTTGGTCCACGGTCCCTTCTTGATGGTCGCATCTAACGCATCGTCAGCGGAATATCGAATGTGACACCCATTCTACCGAGATGGTTGTGCCATCGTTCCCGGCACTGTTTGCCACTACGCTTGGCGCCGTTGTGGCCGTTCGCGCATTCGTCATTGAGGATCTTGGCGAGTTTCGACCAGTGTTTGCATCCAAGCTGAGCCACGAGCGTGACGATTTGATGGTCCTCGTGGGCGGTCCAGGACCGCTTGCCCCCTTTCTCACGCATCCCGCCACCGTCGCCTGATGGCATTTCGTAATACCTGTCCATAAGGTGTGTTGTCTACAAGCGGATAAGTGGATGGAGCGATGAGTGTCGTATGGGAGCGCGATTGAGGGTTACACTGCTTTGTTAATGGAGACGTCCGCTGATGTCGTCGCGTCCTTTGCTGTAATGGAGTGGCAAACGCGATCTTGCAGCCTGGCTCAAGAGTCGCGATCCTTGTACGAGTTATGAAACAATTCAGCCAATCCGAAAAATGTACGATTACAAACGAATGTACCCCCTCGGCCAACAATATTATAATAGTTCAATTTACTACGTATTCGTATGGTGATAAAATATTACTTGAATTTCCGTACGTACGTCGTAGAGTATCTAGTACGTACGTCGTAAGAGTATCTAGTACGTCGATGTATGAATAATCCCTATGAAAACGTATACTATATTAAAACATGGGGGATGTGGCGGACATCCTCGGCGTGAGCGGCGGCGGCACGACACCACCGCCATCCAAAGGTCTCCAGAAGGACGAGAAGCCCAAATCAAAGACAAAAGGATTGCATCGAGAAGTGCTACTTTTACAGGAGAGCAAGCATGGCGGCGGGATAACTCCCCGTGGCGTGGGTGGACGCACCCATGTGTCCATCATGCCCGGAAGCAACCTTCCCATGAAGAAGTCGCTGTTGTCGCAACGACCTGGGCTTCGCAACAAGTGGTATAACCCATCCTTTGATCCTTCTCCATCTTTGAGCTATAGTATTGACGCTATCTAGGGTACGGCGGGATTTCTTGAATGCGGCGCGGACGGACGGGTTAGTGTTGACCCATTGGGTCAAGTCGTCGCTTCCGGAAGGGTTGGAGTACCCATTCGCCCGGTTCAACGTCACATGCGAGCTCCCTGCATGCTGCACGAAGGACGAGTTTGACAAAGTTCTCGCGGCCCATCGAGATCCGTTGATTCCGACGCCGTGGACATTCCACGATACCACGTACCTCTGGGATGTGTGCAAGCGCTTCGAATTGCGGTGGGTCGTGATCACCGATCGGTTCACGGCGCCTTCGAACGTGGCTCGATCCATGGAGGACATCAAGTACTGGTACTACGAAGTGGTGCGCCTTCTCGCAGATTCGCGGCAGGTCAAGCCGGACACATTAGGTGATCGGGACTCCACCAAGTTGGAAGTGGACGGGTCAACACCTGCGACAGAGTCCCTGCCGTCCGTCGAGGCTAGTTCTATTGACGAGATCAAGTCGGAGCCTACGGGTGACGCGTCTGCCGGTGGCGTGGCCGACGACAGCGTCGCATCATCACCTCCCCCGTCGGTGGCCGCTCCCCCGTCCGCTTCAACCACGTCACATGCTCATCGTTTCCACATTGCCTACGAAAAGCACCGCAAGGCGACGCTGGAGCTGCAGTTCAACCGGTCTACCGCCGAAGAAACAGCCATCAAGAAGTTACAGGATGAGCTTCGCCAAGTCGAACAGCAGCTCAAAAAAGCCATCGTCAAGGTCGACGCCAAGAAGAAAAAGGTAGCGCCGACGTGTGTGATGATGTTGGCTCACTAGGAGGATGCAGGAACTGGCGGACGCGCGGACCCAGCTCTCAAGGGACACGCCTGCCACTGGCGTGTACTTTCGATCCTCGTTGCAAGCGCTGCCGTCGCTCAAGATGGGACTCAGCGCCAAACTCGTCAAGAAGATGACACTCATGCTCGAAGAAGTAGGTCTCGTCTCCCGTCTACTTGTATGAATGCCGCCGTTGTCTAGTTTGGAGTGCCAGCTCGACCGATGCCCACCAAGCAAGTGTCGGACTACTTCGACAAAGTACGCCAAGACATCCTTGCTCTCCTCGCGCTGCGCAAGGCTTTGGCCGCCAAAGTGCATGAAGTCCACGTCACCGCCGACAAGCTCACGGCGCTCACAGGTACAGTACCTATCTACTAGTACCTACTAGTACCTCCGTCCCCTTGTATATATTTCTTCTTATGTATGTATCAAAATATTCGATTTGAACAAATATTTAACGGCCAGTCTGGCAACGTGAAATATTGCAATATTCTAAGCCAAAACGCCATTTTGGGGCCGAATGCAACAAATTTGATCAAAATTGAAACATACGTTTTAAAGAGTTTTAACCCAATTCCAATAAATACTTCGCGACGTGGGATTTACTCGTTGAAGAGGTCCAAAACGCGCCATACTATTACAAAATGGAAGCCTTTTACCTCCATTTTGATTTATTTGATTTATCCCATTTTGCCAAAAAATAGAATATTCTTTTTGAAATGTTACCAGACGCACCCTAAAAATAATATGTCAATTTCACAACAATGACGACGGCAGGCGTGCCACACATTCCGCGCGCGACGAGTCATGTCCCAGATACACCGATCAATCATCTCCCGACACTAGCGCCTGGAACGACCGCCACGCCCACTGCCGGAGCTATGACACCCACGCCATTAACCACCCCTACGCCCGTCGGCGCCGCGTCCAAGATTTCCGTAAGGCCGGAGCATCTATATCTTGTTTTGTGTGTGTATAATATGTATGTGCAATGGGGAATCTGCATTTCTCACATTAATCACATGTGGGTACTGTATAGCAAAAGGGCGGCGGCTCGGGGCTCAAGCGCAAGGTGGTGGCGTCCGCGGGTGGCGGGGCGGCAGCGGCGGGCAAACGGCCCAAAAAGTAGTCTAGCTAACGATGCTCCTAATTGAAAGTGTTTTTCTTTTTGCATTGACCGTGTTTTTTTTTTTTCATCTTTTTTTTTCAGGTCATCGCATCGAGGTCGTTTTTTTTTTCGTTTTTTTTAGACTTTTTTTTTTCTGCCGCGGATAGCATCGACGAATACGTACGTACTTCGTCAACGTAGTTTAGTAGCCGTAAGGATGGTAGGCAGGGCCACCCATGCCGCGACCGCCGCGGCCACCACGGCCACGACCGCCACGACCCCGAGGAGCGTACCCACCTCGGCCGCCACCGCGGCCACCGCGGAAACCACCGCGACCCCCACGGCCTCCACGACCGCCGTAGTTGTACCCGCGTTCGTTCACGCGCTTGGCAGTGACTTTGAGCTGTCGACCGCGGAACGTCGTGTCGTTGAGAAGAAGCGCGCTTTCGACGGCGTCGTGGTTGGCGAATTCAATGTACGCGTATCCCTTGGGCTGGCCCGTGAACTTGTCGCACAGGATGGTCACGCGGTTGATGGTCCCGCAGCTCTGGAAAAGGGCTTGCAGTTCTTCAGGCGTGGACTCGTAGTCGACTTGGCCGATATAGATGGAGTTCTCATCGATAGACGCTTGTTGTGCCGCGGTCGGTGCCGCAGGGGGCTGGTGTTCTTTTGGGATTTGCGACTGAACGTGGCTGTGCATTTGGTTGAGCTTCTGTGCCTCCTCTTCCATTTCCAACACCCGACGCTTCATGTCTTCGATCTCTTGGTCCACTTCCTGAGCTTCATTGCTTTCAATCGCCTCAGCTTCTGCGGCGAGTTGGTCGACGTCGTGTTCCGTGTCCATGGTGGTGGTGGTAGTGTGTGTGGGGCGTGGAGTTGCAGAAACCAAAACTGGGGGTTGTTGGTTCCTGGCGAATGTGTTTTAAAATAAACCATGAAGGATTAATAATACTAAGGTATTTGTATTACAGACGTTCCAGATGCAATAAAACACGACGAATTTATATAACCTTATTCTCGAATCCCAAGATCAGCCAAATGGAATCTCCACGGTTCGTAGTGAGTTGGCATATGCCACACCTGAACCCGCTACATAGGACGTGAGCAAATGCGAAGGAGACTCTTCTCCCTTGTAGTTAGCGTTACCATTGAGTTCGCCACCATGTACAGGGATACAGCTCGGGCCTGCCATGCTATCTTAAGCCAGGGAACCCTTCAAATTGCATCCTGCCCTGACGTCAACATGACTGATGCTCTGGTTCCCAGGCAGTACTTTCACTCTACTGAGCATATATACGAGTAGCTGCGAGGCGTGCATGCTGTATACTCGTGCTATATGTGTGATGCATGGCTAGTCTCCGACTGACACTCTCAGAACAAGTCACGCATCAGCAATCAGGACGTGGTCAGGCCATTCAGGAGCCCGATGCCTCATCGATAAAGTATATTTAGCGGATGTCCCTTGTCCACCTAAAAATACCCACGTAACACATTCCAAGCACACCCCATTCCATCACGTTGTGGTGGCTGGCTTCCACTCACACCTCTTCGATCCATCGCACAACACGACATGGACGTCCTCGACGCCAGCTACGACAGCGTGGACGAAGTGGACGAGGACGCGGAACTCGAACTGTCGTGTGCGCTTCAAGACTTGACCACGCGGTGCAAGTCGTTTTCGGCTAAAATGACCGATGAAATCCCAGAAATCGACGACGGCGAAGTGAGCGAAGACGAGGACCTGGCCGCCGATGCCAAGGCGCGCCCGTCGTCGCACCAACTGCGATACTGCGCAGACAAGCACACTATCGACGATGACGACTATTACAACCAAACCCACGACGAACTCACGACCATTCAGTGCAATATCAAGCAACTTCTAGAGAAACTCGAAGATGCCGCCGCGACACCAACGCCGTCGACTTCCGTGCCATCCCTTGGCCGCCGCCAGGACTGTGACGACAACCACGAAGGTATGGACGAGAAAGCCACCCCGCCGCCGAACAGACGACAATCGATGACGACCAACCAACGACAGGAAAAGTAATGACAAATCAACCAACAATAATCGCGATTACATTAACATCGTGCCAAGTACGCCAACACGCGGCGCTGCAGCTCGACTTCGTCGGCGCGGAGATCCATTTCCGCGGCGTGGTGCGCCATGTCAAACTGCATTTTATGCTGCAACAGCTCGAGCAACCTCGCGGCCGCGCCTCCATCCTGCTCTTCTTCTTCTTCTTCGTCGCGATCGTTCACGGTCGAGTCGGCCGCCATGGTTTTGCCGTGGCTACTCAAACACTAGGTAGTCAGCCATTCACTCACAATGTGTGAGCCCTACTCGAGACGGCGGCGGCTCTGTCTGGAAGAATGGAGGTAATCCACGAGCTGGTGCTGCATGTGCAGCTCCTGTGCACGGAGATGCTGGTCCCGTCGGCGCATGTCCATGTCCAGTTGTAGCTTTTGCTCAACGATGCGAACGAGTTGGGCAGCAGTCGAGTCGAACGACATGTCGTACACTTTGCGTTTGCGGGTCGCGGCCGCGGCGGACGTGAGGTGATGCAGGGGGTGGTGTCGAAGCAGGGCTTGGTTCGGGTGTACGAGCGAAGGCAAGTGCGGCGGCGACGGGGTGTGGCGGGGAGGGGGATGCAAGCGCGACCCCCCACCTACTGGGTGTAGAGGGGCGGCCCGTTCGACTTTGAACGGGGCGTCGGGGGGGTGTTCCTGCAGAGACTTCGTTCGTTCTGCTGTGATGGACGGAGAAGGGTTGGCGACGCAGGGCGACGATGCGCGGAGTACGTTTTCTGCCGGCGCGACTTGGACCTTGAGCGATGGGAGGTGGATGGGGGGTGATGGAACGCCAGTCGAAGCTTCCATTGGTGGTCGATACAGGACAGGGGACGGTGAAAACATGGCGTGGCGTTGCGCGGACGACGAAGATGGCGGAGACGACTCGGTGGGAAACGGCGTCTGCGGACGCGTGGGCATCAGACTGAGCGGGGGCTCTCGAGGAGGGTGCTCCCCATGGAGTGAAATTGTCGGCGACGACTTGGTCGGCGACGGTGACGACGTGGTTCCGAGTTTCAAAGTGGAAGCATGCCGCAACGACTGGAGAAGCGCCTCCTTCCTCCTGTTCCTGGCTTCGCTTTCGTCCTTGAACAGTTTGTCGAAGCGCTCCTCGTCGAACCATCGCATGAGCAGGTTGCCTCGATCCCTGCATGCAAGAGTATGTCATGGTGATGGGCAATTTGTCGTCGTCGTCGTTGTTACCTGCAAATTTGCCACTTGCATGCTGTGCGGTTGTCAAAGATCTGGGCGCCGAAATCCCGCGCCACGCGCTCCCACATGGCGAGTCGAGTACCATGTTTAGCCGCGATTGGATTGTGGACCTGGATGAGCTCCAGCAATGCTACGTCCATTGCCGACGTGAACTTGATGTACTTGACGCGGACAGGTTGCACAGCTTCCATTGGCGTGCGACCTAAGGTTCGTCATGAGGACATCTGTCTGTGTCGATGACGCCATTGACATCACGAGGAGCTTACCGTCCAGCATCGAGTGATTGGGAATGAGATGCCCCAAGCATTTGCAATTCGCGACCACCGTCGCGAAGCCATGAGTAACAACCTGGAAATGACCATAATATATTTTCCAAGATTTCAGTACTGGATGACGACCATATGCGTCACATGATATGTTATCCTTAATCGTCGTACATTCACACAATTTAAATAGTAGGTTCTATGCTTGTATATGAATAATCGAGTACATATAAAAATGTTTACATAATATGATTCGATATTTTTACATGTTACTAGACATACGACGAGTTATGTGACTTCGCATAAACTGCAAATTATCTTCTATTTTTAATTGGAAACCCTCGATTCACAAGACTGACAAACATCACAGCGCATGCCGTGTTCCTTTAGGTACTACCCCCGATTAAAGGCGTTGGTCGCGTCCTACAGGATTCGCCTTGGTTATCGCAAATGGACATGTTGGTCTCCTGCGGGCAGCGACACTTGTCAGGGGGCAATGGAAACTATCTCTTGCAAAGGGTTGTTCAATAAATCTGTCAAAATACCAGTAAGTTGGAATTACACACTGGTGTAACTAATGTGGGTTGTACCGCCTTATCAAATTGGTTCTTAACGCTATCGTACTGTACCCAGGTACAGTACCTGTACAGTGCACTCTAAGAAAGACCGTCACCATCACAGTAAAAGGGCTGGCAATTACATGGCATTGCCCGATGGCTGTGACTAAAGTTACTTGCTCAAGAAGCAGCTCAATGACCCTGCGACCAATATGTTTGGTTTTTAGAAAATTCGGATTTTGTGTCTTCCAAGGTACAAACCTGTATAAACCGATAAATTGTACCGTCAAATACTTCCGGATCTATTATTAATAATAGGTACAGATATTGTAGTTTTGCATATTAATACCTTACCTTTAATTACTCTGTTTAAGGTATTTCAAATTACTACTCGTATACCCTATTGAATTGTGTCCTTCCACCACTGATCACAGCTCAACCTACATCATGAGCGGAATCCATAAGTCTCTCCTTAAGGTCCAGCAAGCCAAGGTGGTCTCCGCCGTGACTCAGGTACTAGCCGATCCACCACGGATCTGATGTGTGTCTAGGGTGCCAAGTTCATCGGAACGCACAATGGCACGTTTCATTGCGACGAGGCGTTGGCTGTTTCGCTCCTCAAGATCTTGCCGCGCTTTGAATCGCACGGTACTCTACGCCATGCGATATGCGTCTCGTGACGGTTGCATCATTCATGGTGTAGCCATCTTGCGCACGCGTGACTTGGAAAAGTTGTCGCACTGCGAGGCCGTGGTGGACGTGGGTGGTGAGTACGACTTTGCCCGCATTCGCTTGGACCATCACCAAAAGACGTTTACCGATGCGTTGGATGGCGAGAACACAAAGCTGTCGAGCGCAGGGCTCGTGTACAAGTACGTTGTGAGGCCTCCATCATCACCATGTTGACAGTCGATAGGCATTTCGGGCGCGACATTTTGCAAACCATTTGCGACCACTCGCTCTCCGAGCCAGTGCTGGAAATCATGTACAAGAAGCTGTACAAGGGATTCGTGGAGCACATCGACGGTATTGACAACGGCGTCGAAGTCGCATCTGGCCCGTCCAACTACGCCATCACGACGTCGCTCAGCGCCCGCGTCGGCTACCTCAACCCGCGATGGAACGAAAGCCAGTCGGACGACGTTGTCAACAGTCGTTTCCACCAAGTTCGTTCTGCCTCCTCGAAATCTCCTAACAGACTGCCACGTCATCATCATCTAGGCCATGAACTTGACCGTGTCGGAATTCGTCGAGCGCGTGCTGTACTTCTACGAAGCGTGGCTGCCGGCGCGATCCATCGTCGAAGCGGCGCTCAAAACTCGCTTCCAGCTGCATGAGAGCGGAGAGATCATGAAGTTGGCGTATTGCCCGTGGAAGTCGCACTTGTACGATATCGAGGCCGAGTTGCTCATTCCTGGCCAAATCAAGTTTGTCCTGTACGAAGACTCGACGGGCGGCATGTGGCGCATCCAAGCCGTGAATGTTGAAGATGGCAAGTTTGCCCTGCGCATGGGACTGCCGGCGGCGTGGCGCGGCCTTCGCGACGCCGACCTGTCTGCCGTGTCTGGCATCGAAGGCGGGACCTTTGTCCATGCCGGCGGCTTCATCGGAGGGAACAAAACGTTCGAAGGCGCTTTGCAAATGGCTATTGCAACGTTGAAGCTGGCCAATTAAGACACACCGCTTTCAATCGACCGACCTATTCATGGTGATCTCACTCACTACCAGTTGGTGTCGAGGTTCCACCAACGATATAGCTAGCAGGCTTGCAGCCATTTGGTCATGTATTGGGTCTCATAAGGCTATAATGACGTTCAAGGCATAGATAGCTGTTGCCACCTTCGTGGAGGACGATCGATGAAATGTCGAAGCGTTGTACTAGTATTAATAGTAACGTTATCAATAGTACTGTACTGGTACAGTATTAATTATTCTACGTACCTCGAAGTATTTTAATACTATTAATCTGTACAGTACTATTAATATTAAAATATTTATAATGTACTATTAATATTAAAATGTTCTATTAATATTAAAATGTTAATAGTACTGTACAGACTTCAAGTACTGTAGTCACCGAAATTAGTCAAGAACTAGTAGCCAATAGCATTTGACCCTATTGAAGCTTGTTCAAACTATACCATACAATGTTTAGCATATATCTCAATTTCTTCGAAGAACTTCGTCGACATCCATCATGGCAAGGTTGCAGCCATATCCGGTTATTATCCGGATACGACCGTTGGAGAAACTGTTGACAAAGCAGAGGTCTGTGGGTTGTGATTGGCCGAAACAGACGATCTTTTGAACTTCAACGTCTTGTAAACAGTGGCGTCGCCAACAATCGCTGGAAACCATTGTTCGATTGACGTGGAGATCTCATGGCAGAAGCACGCGCGGCCGTCCATGTGTACGAGGGGAATCGTCGTGGCGTCAAGCTCCTGGTGTCCCAGGAAGGGTCCATCGAGGTATCGTTTGTGATTCCGTCGCCGAGTGAGTTGCGCTCGACCATGGTCCGCCATCTCCACTACATGAAGAACACGGTGCAAAACGTGATTTACCCCGTGCCCCCTGCCGTGGCCGGCGCCATCGTCGTCGTCCTCATTGGCGTCGTCGCCAGCTCGTCGGAGGATTCGTATTGGCGACACAGCACGATTTCATGGTGGGTGTGGCACATTGGCAATTTCTTCGTCCCGTTTGCATCGTCCATTCCCCGCAGTTTGTACGTGGCCTACTTGACGGCGTGTGCTGCATTTGCCGGCCTCGTGTTGCTCATGTCCATCCATCGAATCATTCTCCGCGCTCTCTTGGGCTACCGCGGCTGGTTGTACTTGGCTCCCAAGGAAACGTCCATGGCCGTGACCGCGTGGGCCGCATTGATCAAAGTGTTGGGCGGGCATTCGCCCTTGACGTTTTCGTTCCAAAGCGCGTTGCCGCGCATGTCCGTGCCGCCGTTGAAGGTCACATTGGAGCGATATCTCAAATCGATCCACCCGTTGGTTTCGGACGACGAATACAAGCGCATCGAAGGACTTGTCGCCGAGTTTGAAGGCAACGCCGGGCCCAAACTGCAGCGGTATTTGGTGCTCAAGAGCTGGTACGCGGACAACTACATTTCCGACTGGTGGGAGCAATACGTGTACTTGAAAGGCCGGTCGTCAATCATGATTGGCAGCAACTACTATGTGCTTCCAGCGCGGTACATCCCATCGACCAACCAGTTGGCGC
Source organism: Aphanomyces astaci (assembly GCF_000520075.1). Lineage (NCBI taxonomy): Eukaryota > Oomycota > Saprolegniomycetes > Saprolegniales > Verrucalvaceae > Aphanomyces > Aphanomyces astaci. The sequence continues at coordinate 441,507 of NW_009798264.1, read as the reverse complement.
GCGCCGCGGGGGTCGTCCGCCAACTCATGGAGTTCAAGCAGAAACTGGATCGAGAGCAGCTGGCGCCCATCATGCTGCGCGGCCTGGTGCCGCTGTGCATGTCCCAGTACACGCGCATCTTTTCGACCACGCGGCTGCCCGGCCGCGACGAAGACACGCTGAAGAAGTACCACTCGTCGAAACATTTGGCCGTGAACTGTCGGGGTCGGTGGTTCAAAGTGCCGTTGTTCCGCAAAGGCACCCACGGCGACCTCTTGAGTGCGTACGAGATTGAACAGCAGCTGGTGGCAGTGTCGTCTGCGTGTGCCCCGGAAGACGACGTTGTCCAGGAGCAGTACCTCGGGGCCCTCACGAGCGCGAACCGGACGACGTGGGCCGAGCACCGCGACGCGTTCTTTTCGGAGGGACTGAACCGGCAGTCGCTGCGCGTGATTGAGTCGGCCGTGTTTGTGTTGGTGCTGGACGACGCCAGCCCCGAAGACTTGGACGAGCAGGGCAAGCTGCTGATCCACGGGAATGGCGGCAACCGCTGGTTTGACAAGTCGTTCACGATGGTGGCGTTTGCAAACGGCAAGGTGGGCCACAACGTCGAGCACTCGTGGGCCGACGCGCCGGTGATGGCGCACTTGTGGGAAGAAGTGTCGTTTCGGGAAATGCTGGACGAACCGTACGACGTGGATGGACGTTGCAAGAAGCCGGCGTCGTTCAAATCGGACGTGACGCTGCCGCGGTGCGAACAGCTGCAGTGGAACTGGACGCCCGAGCTCCACGACGCTGTGACGGCGTGCATGGCGACGGCGGCCGCGTCGATTGCCAACTTTGACCTGCGCGTGCTCAACCACCGCAAGTACGGCAAGGCCGCGATCACGAAAACGTGCAAGATGAGTCCGGATGCGTTCCTCCAGCTGGCGTTGCAGTATGCGTACTACAAGAACACGAATGGAACGTTCACGCAGACGTATGAGGCCAGCATGACGCGGCTGTACAAGCACGGACGGACGGAAACGGTGCGGCCGGTGACGGATGAGTCGAAGGCGTTCGTGCTCGCGATGGCCGACCCAACCGTGTCCAACGCCGCGCGCCGCCAGCTCGGCTGGGCCGCGGGCGAAGCGCACCAAGATTTGTACCGCAATGCCATGTCTGGGCTGGGCGTGGACCGTCACTTGTTTACGCTGTACTGTGTGTCTGTGGGCATGGGGATTGAAAGCCCGTTCTTGAAGGAAGCGCTGAGTCGGCCGTGGCGCCTGAGTACGAGCCAGCAGCCGCAAGCCCAGACCGACTTGGTGTCGATCATCAAGAAGCGAAAGCTCGTGGACGACGTGAGTCGGTGCATCTGTCCTGGGGGCGGGTTTGGACCGGTGGCCGCGGACGGGTACGGCGTCAGCTACATGATTGCCGGCGACTCGGACCTGTTTTTTCACATTTCGAGCGACAAGTCCTCGGGCGTTACCAGTTCGACGGCATTTGCCCAAGACCTGCGCACGGCATTAACGGAAATGCGCGCAGTGTGGAACGATTGAGCAAGGGATGATGGAGTTGGGATGATAGGCAGCAATATATTAATATTTCTAGTAGTACTAGTATAATTTTGGATGAAGCTATATACTTTTATTTTGCAATATATGTTCTAATTTAACGATTACCATAGTACTTCGAAGTAGTCCACTACTAATAAATATTAGTATCCGGATGTTTCGCGATCCACTACTAATTATTAGTAGTAGTGGATCGCGAAACATCCGGATAATTAACCGGAAATTAGTGGGGGCTAACATGCCAACTAATGCGTAATACTGGTAGTAAGTACTTCAAGTAATAGTTTGGCACTAAGGTATTATGTATTTACAAGTGTTAAGTGTCAATAAATAATAGAGACTTTTAGCAAATTGGAATTTGGTGAAATTCCTGAAATCTTCTTCGTTCGATTCTTCGAAAAAAGTTGGGGAGCGGAATATCAAAACCCCCGTATAGCTTCAACGGAATACTTTCAAACTCCTGTACGACAAGAAATGCAAGTTGGTGAGTAGAATTGACCTGAATTGGTTACCATTGATTGACTGTGAATGCGTGAAGCACCATCCATCACGCGTCGCTGTAACGTTAGCCATTGCTTTCGGCTCGATCTACACACACCGAGCCATAACGTCATGCTACTGTAGTTCGGGTAACGTTACCGTACAGTATCGATATGTTTTGTCGTCTCCCCAGCAACTCGTCAGCGGCGTTGCTCTACGGTAGTACGGTAACTTTGATATATTTGGACAACGTTACTGTACGAGTGGAGTCGTACAACAATTGCTTCGACAATGCACAATACGCTGTAACGTTGTAGCTCAAATTATGGCTATGAAACAAGCAGAACACTACTGTGGCACTGCCTATGCGTTTCAACAGCGCACGTCGAGCTGTATTCTCATACTACACCATTTTGCACTTAAGTTGGACGAATGTCCGATATATTTGGCCGTGCACCTGATATATTTGGTGGTGTGCCCGATATAATTAGCCATGTGCCTGTTTAATTTGGCACACCGAGGTCGTGTGCCCGATATATTTGGCGGTAATTGGCCGTGTGCCCAAGTAATTGGCCATCTGCCCGATGAATTGTGTCGTGAGCCCGATGAAAATGGAATACTGTAACTCAAATAATTAGTATGTTCCATGGAGTGCAAATCAGTTTTGGTGGAAACATCATGTGGTTGAAGTTCGGGGATAACGCGCGAAGGCAAGAATTCGAAATTTATACTTGAATAAATTAAGTTCAAGTTCATAATGCGCGTATATTGAATGCTCATTATTCGAATCGCCAAGGAACGCAGAGCATGGACCGTAGCTAACTCTGGTAATAATAATGTCAATTGAAGTATTGCCCCTACACTTCAACGTTTCATCCATACTTCAAACTCCGTCCAAAATTTGAATCTGCTCATTTTTCGATTTACCTCATACAGTACGCACGCACCCACGATGGACGCGCGGAGGCCATGGACAACATGGGCGTTGGTACACGTCACAGCAACGATGCTGCATGTGTCGTTTAACGACCATTTCTATATGGGTGGTGGATTGTGCTTGCTGGACGTAGATGAACTGTTCATACATGTACTTCAAATTCACTCCAATGGTTGACACAAAAATCGAGCACCAGCCAAGTACGTCTCAAGATGGAACGCAATCGGTTGAGTAGCAGGCGTTGCCGTCTAGCAAGTTGAGAGCGGCACACAGACGCGCATCTTGACGACTGGTTAATTGTCAACGCTTACTAAGCCAATGAACGGGGTTTAATTTGTTAGCAATGGTTTTGACATCGAAATTGCAAATTCCGTGATTGCTAAAGGTGTAACTTCAAATATCCGAATCAAATTCGCGAAGTGAATTCGAACGTAGTTAATTTCGGGAATTTGATCAAATTACAGGTTTGCTAAACGTCTTTATTGTCTGTTGATTTCCACGAATATGAGGTGCAACTGTGCGAAATGAGGCTGTCATTTCGTATACTACGTAGTATTTGAGTCAAATTCCAAGCGGAATTTGAAGCTCTCGAAGTTCGTAGATGTGTATAACCCGAAGTTCATTTCAGGAATATCAAATTCCTGTCGTCGAACAGTAGTAAAAGTCTTCAATAAATACTATCAATAGTAGTAAATTCTCAAAGACGACGGACGGCGAAGGGTATACTAGTACTAATACGTAGTGGAGTAGTTCAGCGGTCTCATAGCCGTGAAGATCCATGCGACAGTAGAGAGGTTTTGCAAGTGTCCGCTCGCAGTCTCGTTCTACTTATCTGCCAAAACCGGAAGTCGACCTGTCAAACCTGATGTAGAACGGGAACGCGTCCTCTTAAATCTGATTGCCCATCCGCGAAAAGTGCAGATCTCAAGGACTGGCATTCCAGTCTGCTCCGTGATAATTGCATATGATTGGCGGATCTTGGCCAATCAAGAACGGCATGACCCTCCAACCAAACTTGACGCGTCAGGTTTGAGTGGCGAGTGGTGCAGTTCTTGATTGGCATGGAGACACCTCAGCGCCGCCGCGTCTACAACGACGAAGAAAATGTCATGCTTCTTCGTCGGGTGAATGCTGACCGCCCATTCCAAGCGAAGAAAGGCGAGATAATGAAGTCGTCGGCGTCCGTCGCAAACAAGGAACCTCACTATATTAAAACAATATGACTATGGCCGATATTGGCTTGGTATGAATTTTCGGTGCGTGACTTGGATAGGCGGGGTTGCTACGAGTAAATGGTTGTGTTTATATATTTTTGCGCACAAAGGAGCCCGTGAACGCCGTAGTTAACGTCTGCTTCATGATGTATCTGAGTTGGAAATGATTTCCCGCCGTGGATGAATATCCGAATAATATTTACTTGTACGGATATTTGTGAGCAGAGACAAACTACTAAGTACTAGTATGTTGGATATTCCGTTCGAACTGTGACACAAAAAGCATGGGTCGGAGCAGAACGCACCCGCGAGCGGACACTTGTAAACCCTCTCTAGTGTCCATTCTTCGTTCCATGACACATGCACGGCAAGGTGGTGGGACGAAGATAGAGCGCATGATGCCGACGCGGCGGCAGTCATCTCTTCCTGTTGTCCGCTCCTACTTATCTCGGAAGGGAAAGACGTTCGAAATACTCGATGGAAATGCGGACAGGGCGTTGAAGTTGAAGTGCATTGGCCAATGGGAAGACCCGAGCCTATATCGTGGGATTTATACCGACGGGAGTTTCATTTCAAGATTTGCAGGCGACGGGACACAACAGCATGACCCAAGGCCCGCGCGATACGAATGCATGCAACTTCGCATGTGGAACAACGGTGAACTCGAGCATCGATGGAGAGATTGGCCACGCTCCGAACAAGGTGGACGAGCCAACGTGTTTGAAGAAAATTGCGCCACAACAGAAACCCCAATACATGCAACTGCCTGGACGATATGGGCGTGGGTTTGGCTTTGGTAGTGGCCTGCCAAGTTGGCATTCAGCCAAAGATCGCACCGCCAAGCGTGTCACCAGCTCTTGAAGACACCCCCGTATGCGATTTAATTTATTTCCTTCTCATACGACCTGACCAGCCAGTGGAGTATTCCTGTCTTGCTCCAAGGCCGCCAAACGTGTGAAACATTTGACAAAGGGCATAATACAGTACTACGTAGTATACATTATTTATTAGGGAGAGTCAATACATATATGGTAACTTAGGGATTATCGATCTGCTTTTGCTTTTCGATCACTTTTGAAAAGCAAATTTATATTCACAAAACCATGTCCACGGTATTTTACAGTTAATAACGAAAAGAGGCAATATAGAAATCTATATCCGTATCCGCATAGGCGATCGAAAGAGACTGGCTTACGAACGCTGTGATCGCTCCAAGTAGGACATCAAGTAGGACGTTAGGACATTAATGTGCCTCTTAAACTCGATTCATCTATATTCATGCACCATACAGGTGTTCTCGCGCACTAATTCATACTCCGCTTGCCATGGGGTTGTGCAATCCTGTCATGGTTGCTTGGTCTATCCAAAAGCAAACGTCTCGGATATACACTGAAACGCATAAAAGCAGCGCTAAGCCTTCCAACTGTCATGTACGCCTCGCTACAACTACTCTAACACATCCTCAGCTGGTTCCCAGTGCGACGTGAGTACTGGACGGTAGGCAGGCAGTGCTGACCATAAAATAATTTTCCGTGGATATATTCATTTTTCGTATAAAATGATACTACGTAGTAAACGCTAACGTATTTTTGGACCAATCAGAAATAGGTTATTCGAACTTCAAGTGGTAAAAGATAAATATTCTTTGTCACAGGAATAATTCGTGGTTACCACGACACCTGGCTTCAAAACCACTCGTAGATATATGGGTGAATATGATTACTTTGCGGACACTGTTCGGTCAATTTGAGTCGGACATGCTTGACATAATCCCATCACAGGAGTCGTAGTAGGTACCTTCCGTTGCGGTAGATCCATCATCCACACGTTACTGTACAGTGATCTGAGTCCTCCAATACCGGTATGATCGCGCTGCCGCCAGTGTTCTCGCGCCTTGCATCCTACACATTCATGGGGCGACGGGTACGTACTTCATCGCGCATCATCATTGTAGCACTTCGGGAAGTATCAGGAATGCGCTGGAAATTCAGTGAAATTATTTGAAGATTGCATTATAGCCAATCAAATCGCGTAAAACGTGATTTGGTGTCAAACGGCGCACATTCACTCTTGGATTGTGGTCCAGACATTTGGTCCACACCGGCACAATCTGAGCATGGGACGGAGTTGTAATCAAGGCATGCGATCACAACACAACTGACATGACCGAGAGTACGACGACGACCTCCACACACAAGACCACCACAGCTGATGCGTCTCCTGCAAATGGGTGCACTGCACGACTGGTCACATTATCCAGCACTGGCACGAGTGCCAGTCCACACATCGCCACCCGCAGTAGCGACGACGACGCTGTGAGTCCGAAAAGCCGAGGCCAGCGCCGCGAACCAGTCGTTACCCTTCCTGCTCGATATGGGCACGGGTTTGGCGTGTCGTTACCGAGTTGGCATGCCAGTAAAGCGAACCAAGCCAACAGTAGCCGCACATCCACGAGCAACGCCAGTAGTGCAGCATGACCCCAAGCAAGTGTGCCATATGCATTATGATCTATGAATCCACCGTAATATATTCTCTATTATTCTGCCTCGAATACAGTCGTACTATGAGACCACACGAGATCGATCGTCTGGTTACAACAGCACGAGTTGCTGGTCCATAAAATCCACAAGCACAAACCGCACCCACAGGTAGATGGCCACTCCAAGCAAGATGGAGATCGGAAGCGCCGGCAGCGCCTTCTTGTACACGCTCAAGAGGAACAGCGTACTGCCCAGACCCTACAGGCCCAACCACGTCACAGCCCAACCACGTCACACCCATCTTACCATGAGGATCGACACAAGGCACGCAAACATGGCCGACACGTCGAATAGGGCCGCGCGCGACACCAGCACGCTGTAAAAGACAAAGTCCCCCAGCCCCAACTTGATCGTGTTGTCTACATACATTTATTCGATTCATTCACACCATGTATACGTATAGTCAAAAGTGGAGTGGGGTCAGACAATCGATTGACCAATCAAAACCCAGCACACGAGTCAACTGGCCAATCATATCATCTCTTCGACCAATTCAACAAATTAGTGTGACTTCGCATAATCTTTCCATACAAAAATCAGTACAAACAATCGATCGACGTTATATTTGGCAAAGAATCACAAGTTTGGGTAAAAGAAAAACAATATGTAGACTTGACATATACACTAGGCATACCGTCGTCATCGTCGTCGTCGTGACCATATTTGGCCGCCAGATCGGTCCACAGGTCGCGCTCCCGGCCTTCGTACAGGGCAAGCACTTGGTCGATTCGGTCGATGGCCGATGGATTGTATTCATGGTAGAACGCGACAAGGCGATCCCGGAGGGGCAACTTGGCCGGCACACCTTTGTCCGACGCAAGCAGTGGCTCTTGGCTGTCGTCGTCGTCGGGACGGGACCGGCGGCGTGTAAACGTGCATGTGCCACCGGCGGCGGCAGTCGGCGCGCCGTCTAGCTCGGGGAGCGGCTGTCCTCGTTGGTAATACGCAGCGTTGGCCTCGGCGGTTCCCGTGGAGTGAAACGTACGCTGGACTTCGGCCTCGTACAAGAGTCCTGGAACAGAGTAGTAGCTGTTAGGGCGTGGTAGGACATGATAATAGTGTTGTGCTGATTCTAATCAATAGACACAACCTAACGAACACAAGGATCGGCAGAAGAATTGAGCGAATCAGATTGCAGGAGGTTATTATCGACATTTAATTAGTGTGTGACTGAAATTAGTGTGAGTCCAATCACCACAGGACACTTTTTCACATTCAAGGTTCAGTATTGTCAAGTCGATTCGAAATTGGAGTGTTTGGGTGCTCAATGAGCAGAAGAACCAAATCGGCATGCAATCGATTGACCAATCAAAATCCAGAATACTAATCAAGTGGCCAATCAAATCCAGTATTCGACCAATTCATCATCAAATTAGTGTGTGACTTAAATTAGTGTGACACTGGACGATCTTTACAAAAGTCAGTCCAAAGAATCGATCGATGGATTTGGCGATTCAGCACAAAAGTCAACCAAATTTGGGGTAAAAGGACATCAATATATGTACCAGGTAGTGGCCGGCCTTCTTGCTGGATGAGGTTGACGAGGCACTTGAGCGGCCCGCAAGGGGTGAGCACGGCGCAGAGGTCGTAGAAGGCCAGCACGACCACGAGGGCCCACGTTGTCCACTCGGGGAACTTGCTCAGCTGCCACGCCATGATCACAGACACCGCAACCAAGTACGATTGCGTTAACGACATGTTGACTCCCTGTTAGCCGAGACGAGATGAGGAAAGGAGGAGATGTGATGGTGGGGTACATATAGAGGATGCGGCAGGTAGATGAGGATACCTTTTGGTAGAAAATGGCCAGAACCCCCACGACCGCAAAGTTGTACATGACCAACCAGTACGACCACACGTCAACGGGGATGCGCAAGTTGTCCAACGCGACTTCAGTCAACCGCCCGCCAAGGAACCCGAGCAGCACCGCGGACGACAGGAACATGTAGCCGACGAGGAACTACAGATGGCATATGATGACAACTTGCTCGAAAATATAAAGACATGGACGAACGGACGTTGGTGAACTTGAACTTGTAGCAAATGACAATCACAAACGTCGCGACGATGAAAAAGCTGACAATCGCCAACGCGTTCACGAAAGCATGGCCAAGAAGGGTACTGTCCGAGTCTCCATCTTCAGGCTTGTACACAAGATACGCTCTAAGATAAGAAGGGTAAGACGAAAGACGACAAGGTCGACGTGTATGCGTACTGGGCCATCTGCGCGGCGGCGTCGGGGTCTCGGATGAAGATCGATGCAAAGCTAGGTTTATGGAGGGGTTGAACACGCGCGATTAGACGAGCATGATGTACTCACCTCGACAAGAGCATGGTCAGCGTGACCGGGAGCAGCACCGCTTGGAACGACCCCAAGGAATGCATGAGATCTTCGATGTCGACCTCTTGGCTTTCCTGCGTGTCCAGCTCATTCTCGGGACGCGGACGAGTTGGTTTTGCCATCAATGGGACGCTGCACAGAGGTTAGTGCTTCTGGGATCGACGTATCATCGCTATGCAACGCTCTCGGAGCGTACCTTGTGGCATTCATCGAACAAGTCGCCTCAAAATGCAATGCTGTTGTTCCTGAGTGCCAGAACTGCAACCCACAAACCTATCACGATACACTTGCTTTTTGTAAGTGAATTTATTAAAAAAGTCAAAACATTTTTAGCATTTTCTAACACTATTTAAAGTCTATCACAAAGAACGTTTCACAGAAATCAACAGTCGCGGATGGCCACCACGGATTGTGCTTGGACCTCGCCAGTCACTGCGCACCAGTGGCATGCAGAAGCACTCCTTGCATAACGTTAGTGACCTTCGTCAGCCACATCCACAGTGCATGCTGTTGTCTGCAGGAAGCTTTAGGCAAGCAGAGTCTTCGATGTATTGTTCACGGGGGGGTTTATTCAGTTGACTGAACTGCTTCCACCTTGCCGAATGGACGACGACGTCATGTAGCTACCGGTAGTGCTTGATGGGGAAAAATGGAGAGCTGCCCCAAGGAGGGATAGATAACCTTTGATGATTGATGAAATCAACGGGGTACAGACTGTACCCAGAGGAGGCCAATACCATGGCAGGCTCACGGATATTCACTTCCCCCACACACTGCCTACACTGGACCCAGACCTCCATCCTCACCTACGACACATATGCCCTCGATACACGCGCATACCTGGAGGTTGCTTTCCCCGCCATATACCAGGCTACCTCAGGCTGGAAAACCTTCCCCACCATGACACATGCCACACGAGCCTGGGCAGCCTCTATTACCCACCTACACGCTCCACATTTCCATACTCAATGGTTCACGGCGCACTGGGCCGCCCTCCGCCGACACTGGCAATCCACATGCACGACTAACGTGGACCACATACGGACCGCAGGGGAACTACCCCTCCTCACAGAGGTTAACATTCTGCTCAAACGCCGTTACCATGATACCGCCCCCATGGGCCATGACCGACGCATCCGCGCCCGCAGAACCCACCTCACAGCCAAGACGCTCCACTGGCACTCCCGAAGACTCTCTTTACTACCACCCGCCATCCCCATGGGCTACGCCGACCCGACACTCCGGCCACAACGACTTCCCCCGGACCCCGAGATACACCTCCAGCGGCTTAAGCACATTCCTTTTACCCTGGAGCCGACACAAATAGGTTTTCAAGTAGTAAAGTCCGCTAGCTGCTATTGCAGCTAACGTTAGTACGCGGCCGAGGCCCAAAAGTGGCCGCTGAGTGATTTTAACTTTTACAGCGTAATATCAATATCAATATCTGTACCCATACTGACTGTACTGTATCGCACAAGTGAAGATGGTAACGTTACGATGTGGCTTATCGTTTGCATCGTTCGCGTGGTATAGAGATTCGTGTAGAAGTGATGAGCCAGACGGATCGTATGGTGCCGCCTTCACCCACGTTCAGGCCTCTGTGACGGCATGCGATCTATGACGGCATGCGATCGATTCGTCGGACGAATCTGATGATGGACGGCACTAATATCCACGGACGTTTCTCTTCCGGATAACGATTGTCCGGACAATTCCATGACACGGCCATTTTGTAATTTCCGACCACGGCACACCACCATGCAACGATCCATTCGAGTGTCCATTGACCGCGGCGGCACCTTCACAGACGTCTACGCAGAGATGGGGACCTCAGCCAGCGACGTGCAAGTCAAAGTAATCAAGCTCCTGTCAGAAGACCCTGCCAACTACCCCGACGCCCCTCGGTAACTCGCTGCTTCCTTGACTTGTACACGTCGACTTGTGCTGATGACGTGATACATTGTAGGGAAGGGATTCGTCGCATTTTAGAAGAATTTACGGGCATTCCTCATCCTCGCAATCAACCCGTGGACACCTCGCGGTTGGAATACATCCGCATGGGGACAACAGTGGCGACTAATGCGTTGCTCGAGCGCAATGGGGAGCGCACCGCGCTTGTCATCACAAAAGGCTTCCGCGATTTGCTCTATATTGGCAACCAATCTCGCCCCAAAATTTTCGACCTGGAAATCACGTCGCCCGATGTACATACGTCGTGAATGTGTTGAAGATTATGGAGCTAATCGTGGTGTAGATGCTGTACGAGGAAGTGGTGGAAGTGAACGAACGCGTGCAGCTCGTGTTTGAGAACGACCGCCGACCCACCGACATCCGCGGGGTCAGCGGCGATTACGTCCGCGTCTTGGGCCCGCTCGACCTCGTCGACCTTCGCGCGCAACTTTCGGTCCGTCCCTTTACATGGCCGTGTCGTTCTTTTTTCTCAGAAAGTACTGTATCTAGGCCGTGCGCGCCAAGGGGATCAAGAGCGTCGCGGTTGTGCTCGTGCACTCGTACACGTTCACCCAACACGAACAACAGATCGGATCGTTGGCGCATGAACTTGGCTTTTCCCAGGTACGTACACGTCAAAGTCTCCATCTCGAAAACACTTCTACAGGAGAAAAAAATTCTTCCTAGATCTCGTTGTCGTCGGAGATCATGCCCATGATCAAGATGGTGCCGCGCGGGTTCACGTCGTGTGCCGATGCGTACCTGACCCCTGTCATCAAGGTACTGTACGCCTTTCCCCCTTTTAGCATCCTACGACCGCTCATTCAATCGTCATTATGTTTGTGTTAGGACTATTTGCACTCGTTTTGCTCGGGCTTTGACTCCAACTTGAGCGACGTCAAGATCAGCTTTATGCAATCCGACGGTGGACTCACCCCCATGTCGTCGTTCTTTGGGAACCGCGCCATCTTGTCCGGTCCTGCCGGCGGCGTCGTCGGGTATGCTCGCACAACCCGTCCTCCTCGTCTTCCGGCGCCGTTGCCAGGTACATTCCGTCGATTTATTCCCCCAAAGTTACCACTATGTATCTGCGGTTTCTAGTCATTGGATTCGACATGGGCGGCACCTCCACCGACGTGTCGCGCTACGACGGCACGTTCGAGCACGTGTTTGAAAGCGTGACGGCCAACGTCCCCATCCGCGCCCCTCAGCTGGACATCCAAACGGTGGCAGCGGGCGGCGGCTCTCGCTTGTTTTACAAGAACCAGCTGTTCGTCGTGGGCCCCGAAAGCGTGCGCGCACACCCAGGCCCCGTGTGCTACCGCAAAAACGGCTACCTCAGTGTCACCGACGCGAATTTGGTCACGGGGCGCATCGTCCCCCAGTTTTTCCCGCACATTTTCGGCCCGTGTAAGCGAGATATGACGACGTTATGCCACGTGGAAGAAGACGTACTAAATACTCGTTGGGATGTGTAGTGGAGAACGAGCCGTTGGACGTGGAAGGCACCCGCAAGGCGTTTCAAACGCTCTCGGACGAAATCAATGCGTCCCAACAGACGGCGTATTCCGTGGAAGCGATTGCGTCGGGCTTTTTGCGTGTCGCGAACGAAGCCATGTGTCGCCCGATTCGAAACTTGACCCAGGTATGTGTAACAATGAAATGTCATTGTGTGGTTGTTGGTGGTTGGATGATCAGTGTTGACGACACTATTATACATGTGTAGATGCGAGGATTTGACATTACGACGCACGTGCTGGCGTGCTTTGGCGGCGCCGGACCGCAACATGCGTGCTCGATTGCAAAGGCCCTCGGGTATGATGTCGTTGAAGCATACGTTGTTGGGGGCTTACTAAATGGTTGCACAGGATGAGCAAAGTGTACATTCAACGATACAGCGGTATCTTGTCTGCGTACGGATTGAGCTTGGCAGACAGCGTCATTGACAAGCAGTGGCCTGCGTCGTGCCCGTACGTTGCGTCTGAAAAGGTACGGCAAAAATCAAACGATAGCGATTATTCCTGGCATCAAGAGCGGCGATGACTTTGTGGCTTTTCTGTAGCCGTCGTTGGTGGCCAAACTGCAATCGCTGGCGTCGGTTGTGTTGGCGGACCTCAAGGCCGAAGGGTTTGACGAAACCCATAGCACGTTGGAGTACTTTCTCAACCTCCGTTACGAGGTATGTACATTCGTACCCGTTTTGTTTTGCGTACATATCTCCAATGTGTGGACAGGGCACGGACACTGCGCTGATGACGCGCGCGGTGCTGCCTGCGGGCACGACCGTACAAGCTGGCCTGTTGGCGTTTGACTTCGACACGGCATTCACGACCAAGTACCAGCAAGAGTTTGGGTTTCTGCTCCATGCGCGGTCCGTGCTGGTCGACGACATTCGCGTCCGGGGGACGTTTTCGCCGCCATCCAACTCGCAATCGACCCCCACGACGATTTCAACCACGTCGGCCTCGCCCCATGCGACGACGCCGCTGTACTTTGACGAACTCAACGCGTGGAAACCCGTGCCCGTGTACTTGCACTCGGAGATGCTCCACACGCAAACGGTGGTACAAGGGCCGGCCATCATCATGCAAAACCAAGCCACGGTGGTCGTGGAATCGGAATGGACGGCCGAAATCTTGCCCAATGGCGACTTGTACCTGTACTTGTCGGCTCCGTCGTCGGCCCTGGCAGACCAAGTGCACGACCAAGACGTGGCCCCAGTCGTCGTGATGGACCCGATCCAATTGTCTGTCTTTTCCCATCGCTTCATGGGTATCGCCGAACAAATGGGGCGTACGTTGGCGCGCACGTCCGTGTCTGTCAACATCAAGGTACGTACGTACATATTTCTGTCCACGATGATGTGGTAATTATATAAGTGTCGATGTCCCCCAGTCGAATTGACCCCGTACTACTCTACTTTTGCCGATGATTCTGGTGTACATTTATTGGGCTGTAAAGTCGATTTATTCTCCAAGTCGCTCTACTTTAAAAGAAACACATCCGAATATATATATATATATATCACTCATGGTACTATTTTGACCATGTAGGAACGATTGGACTTTTCCTGCGCGTTGTTTGGGCCGGACGGCGGGCTCGTCGCCAACGCCCCGCACTTGCCCGTACACTTGGGGGCGATGCAGCAAGCCGTGAAATTTCAAGTGCGCATGCTGATACTTTGAGTGGTTTGTGGCTGACAGTGTGTTTATTGTTGTTGTGTAGATGCAACATTGGGGCCACGACATTGTCGAAGGCGACGTGCTCGTGTCCAACCATCCGCAGTTGGCGGGGGGTAGTCACTTGCCAGACATTACCGTGATGACCCCCGTGTTTGAAAGCGGGCGCATCGTGTTCTTCGTCGCGAGTCGCGGCCACCACGCCGACATTGGCGGGATTGCACCGGTACGTCCATGGAAAAAAGGATTGTGTGGACTGCAATGTCGTGACGTGGCCATGATAGGGTTCGATGCCCCCGCTGTCCAAAACGCTGACGGAAGAAGGCGCGGCGATTGTCGCGTTCAAGTTGGTGGATGGGCGGTCGGGCCAGTTCCAAGAGCAAGGGATCACTGACATTTTGCTGCAAAAAGGCAAAGTCGACTCGAACGGCCGCCCTGCGATCGGGACGCGCAACCTGCGTGACAATCTGTCTGACTTGAAGGCCCAAGTGGCCGCCAACCAGCGCGGCGTGCTGCTCATGCACGATTTGATTGCCGAGTATTCGCTCCAAGTCGTGACGGCGTACATGTACTTTATCCAGGTACGTACGTACACAGTGCACCAACAATAATATTTTTATATATATCGATTCACATGTGTAGGAATCGGCCGAAAAAGCCGTGCGAAACATGCTGCACACGTTCTCCCTCGCGCAACATCTGCCCGAAGTCGGTAGCGTGTCAGCCGAAGACTTTATGGACGACGGCACGCGCCTCGCGCTCAAGATCACCATTGACCGACGCACCGACAGCGCAATCTTCGACTTCACCGGCACGGGCGCCGAAGTGTACGGCAACATCAACGCCCCGCCCGCGGTCACGTACTCTGCGATCATTTACTGCTTGCGATGCCTCTTGGACGGCGACGATTTGCCGTTGAACCAAGGATGCCTCACCCCCATCCAAGTCATCTTTCCTGAGAATGGCAGCATCCTCAACCCGAGCTCGACGGCCGCTGTCGTCGGCGGCAACGTCACCACGTCCCAGCGCGTCACGGACGTCATCTTCCTCGCGTTTCGCGCATGTGCAGCGTCCCAGGGCTGCATGAACAACCTCACATTTGGCTCGTCGACGCTGGGCGGGTACTACGAAACGATCGCGGGCGGGGCGGGTGCCGGCCCCCACTGGCACGGCCGCAGCGGAGTCCACACCCACATGACCAACACTCGGATCACCGACCCCGAAATTCTCGAGAAGCGGTACCCAGTCTTGTTGAATGCGTTTGGCCTGCGCCAAGGGTCGGGCGGCGTCGGCAAGTTTGCCGGGGGCGAAGGAGTTCACCGCGAGCTCAAATTCCTCGTGCCCATGACTGTGAGCATCTTGTCGGAGCGACGAGCATTCCAACCGTACGTTGTTGTGAATATCAGTGAGATAGATTTTTATTGGGGGGATGATGTGCTGTAGGTATGGCTTGTACGGGGGGGGACCTGGTGCCCGAGGTCACAACTTGTTGACGTACACGGATGGCCGAACCATCAACTTGGTATGTCTGCTAAATAATGAAGACATCGATGCTGATAATTCCATGTGTGTGTGGATAGGGCGGGAAGAACACGGTGGAGGTGCTAGCAGGCGATATACTCACCATCTTGTCACCGGGCGGGGGCGCTTATGGTGCCGCCACGCCTTAACATTCACAAAACATATATATGTTCAACTCTGTATGATTCATTCGTCAAGTCCACTGTGTTCCAACGTTATGACACTTCGCATTCCCGTACCAGTTTGAGGCTATGAATATAGTACACTACTGTAGGTATTGGTATCAATATTATTGATTTCCAATTTTTTTATTGGTTTATCGAATCAATATTGCACCACGCTGGGAAAGTTCTGATTGGTTGAATATCCTTGTTCTTTTTGATAGAGCCAATCAAATCCACTCAAAAGTGGATAAGCCAATAGCGTCGATTCGATTCGATCGGGTGTGAAAGTTTATACCGAATCCACAATATGTTCGAGATACAACTTTACTGCTCGGAGTTCGGGTATTCATTTCGAAATTATTATACTGTACGTTGTATTTACCGTATAGTGTATATGTATTGCGACAGGTGATATTTCACAACCGGCCGACACTCGTTCTCAAAATTTTGTTAATCCATTGCGTCATACAAATTTGAAGTATATTCGTCATATTCACAAGTAAATATCAGTTATTACAAGAAAATTATCAGTTATTACAGGAGTCGCAATAGACTAATCCATCGCAATACATATACACTATACGGTATATTGAGGGCATGAAAACAATACCCTATTGGCAGCAAGCCACGCTTGGTGTCTGTCACGCGTCCTTGATGGCTTCAAATCGCACCCGGATGTAGTCTGCCCGCCATACTTCATGACCATCGCACAAACTCTAAACAGTATCGCACACATCAACATGAGCAAACATTGTTGTGTGTACATACCCATTTCAGCACGTCTTGGACCTCGTGCATGACACTGTCTCGCATGTCCAACGGCACGTCGTCGAAGAAGTTGTCTCCAAATGTCTTGAGCCACCCCACAATCCCGTCGGGCAACACTGGCTGCCGCGAATAACTCACCATCGACTTGACGCGGAAGCCGGCCTTGGTCAAGTGCTCTTCCCACTCTCTCGTAGTTCGAAAGGTCCATGGGATTTTGGGTCGGCCGTCGATGCCATGCCGCGCCAACACGGCGACGACGGCCGTGACGATGGACGCGATGTTGCCAAACCCTCCGCACTCCACGACGAAACGTCCCCCGGGCTTCAGCGTCGCCGCCACCCCGCTTAGAATACCGTCGGCGTACGGCATCCAATGCAACGCAGCGTTCGAAAACACAATGACGAATTCGTCGTTGGGGAATGTCAGCGCTTGGCCATCCATGACGTGCGCATCCAGACCAAAATGCTCTCGCGCATGAGATACCATGGCTGCACTTGAATCCACTCCTACAACAGAAGCTCCTGTCGCCGCGATCTGAGCGGTGAGGACGCCGTCTCCACACCCCAGATCCAGGATGACGTCGCTTGACTGAGGACATAGCAGCTCCAGGAGGCTCTGGCCAAACTCTCGAGCGACAAACCCCGCAGCATGGTTGTACTGCACTGGGTCCCATACATTGAGCTCCACCACCATGTTGGATCCGAGTGCAATTGCAAAATGAAATGTGCAACATGACAGTCGCCCTGACGGTTCAAGATCGACCTGTTTGCGCAACGGTTGTTATCCGGAAACGAAAATTCAGTCGGAGTGTTTTTATTGGTGCAATTATTGGCCAATCAATTGATAGAAAAATAAAAAGGAGAAAAAATGTTTTTTTGCTGCCTCCAACTGCATCCTGGATCCGTTGTTTCATTGGACAAGAGCTGACCAATCCCGTGTCGTGAAGCCTATTTTTAAAACCGCTCAATTCTCTTGCGGAGGCATACTATATTATAATTCGACGTATCTTATTAATATGTACTAGTATATTTTTATTCGAACGAGTCAGAAACCCGCATGCATTCCGGATGGATTATTAAAATGCAATTGTTCCTATTGTTCTGCGACGACTTCGGTTTCTTACTGCCATGAGCACTGCCGCCGCTGCCGCAGTATCTGCGGCCACAACCAAGCGACCGGCGTCCAAGATGAGCTTCGACGATGACTACGTGTTTGTGGGGCGTGAGAATGCCCCCCCTGCACCGCTTCATGCGTCCGACGCTGGGTTAGGGTCGTACACAGTCAAGAAGGTCCAAGTCGTGACCCCCGTCGTTGAAGACATCCCTGCTGCAGACGAGACGATTCCGTACATGCCGAGCTTGGGCTCGTCGACAGAGATCAAGAAGCTGGACGATTTCAACGAGATCATCAATAATGCGCAGGCATTCATTGACTCGCGCATGTTGCAGTTCTCCAAGTACACTGGGTTCAGTCCGGGCGGGTGCCTCGAGGACTCGATGATGCTGCTCACTCCTCGTCACAACCCCCACGTGCAGTTTGTGAAGGAAGACGACGACTTCCTCGTGCCGCACCCCAAGAAGAAGACTCCGGGAATGGGATGGGCGAAGTGTCCGTCGCTCGACACCCAGAGTCGGCAATGTCTGCGCCAACTGGAAGAACTGGGCGTATCGTACGAGCCGCACGACACGGCGTACTCCGTCAAGTACCTCGCGCCGGTGCTTCCGTTCGGGGACTGCCTCTTCCTGTCGATGGAGCAACTGACGGCACACACGGAGGGCGTGGAGCATCTGACCCCGTCGCGGTTGCGCCTCGAGGCCGCCAAGCACTTCCACGCACACTACATGTCTTGTACTGCCGACGCCAAGGCCAAAATCGACAGCGCCATCCGCAACCTGTACTACCCCGACCTCCGCGGCGGCTGGGGTGTGTCGCCCACCCAGGCGCGGCGCTTTGTCGCGCTGCGCCACGACAAGGACTGGCTCGTCGCGCGCATCTTTGAGCTGCAAGATCGCGGGTACTCATGGCTCAAGGCGGCGGAAATGGTGTATTCGGAGCATGCGCAGCCGGTGCTGAATGCAGAAACGTACTGCAAGTACATGTGCGTGGGTAGCGACTTTGACTCGAACACGCACTTTGTCGTGTCCATGACGTACTCCCGCCACGGGCTCGTGGGCATCGACAACGACCCCGATGGCCGCCGCGTCGCGTGGGGGGACGACTTCACGCTGGAGGCGCTCGCGACGGCGTACCAGCGCGACATCTTTGTGGTGCTCGTGGGCGGCGGCCAGATGTTCTTTTTGCCACACCGACCCCACCCCACGACGTCGTCGACGTTGCTCCAGAACTCCATGTCCCTCTCCTCGAGCCTGGCCAGCAAGGCGACCAAAGGGCTCAGTCCGTGGTTCCTCCTCATGCGTATGACGGGCGGCGATCGCGGCGGCGATCACTACGAGCCCATGCACTGCACTCGGTTACGGAGCGACGGGTACGAAGAGTTTGGCAGCATTGGCGACCTTTAACACCAAACTATGATCATATTCCATTTGTACGTACGTCATGTGTGGCAGTAGCAGGTCAGTCGATGCATGCATGGTATGTGTAGGGGGGTACTGTATAGTAGCAGATTAGATACAAAGCACGCTCAGTGCGTGAAGAGTTGCTTTGAGATGGACATCCGAGTCGGTATGGTTTGGCGAGGGTAATGGAGGTTGGTGACTACCGAGTGTATGCTATGCTACCAGATCACGTCAGATCGAATGGGCATGCTGAGGTGGTCGTGGAAGGAAGCAAGCATGGACGTAATCCACATGACGTTCAATCCTGTGTATGTCGTCATAGGCGAGGATGCAGAACGAGGACGTCAAAGTCTATTCTGGCAGTACAACGTTACATGGCTTAGTTGCCGATGGTGTCCAAGCTCTTTTCCCACTTGGCAAAGTTGCCAGGAATCTTGGACCATTCGTCAAAGTTGTCGTCGAAGAGCGAGGGAACTTCAGTGGAGGCGTTCGAGGCGGCGGCGGGTTCTTCCACAACGGCCTTCTTGCCGGTGGGGAACCAGAAGGGGGCGGTGAGCACGGCGTACGCACCGAGGGTGGCCAACACAATCTACAATACAGCGAAAGTGTGAGGGGTCGCCTTGTGTGCAAGTCAATGCAGCCGTACGTCGTGGTCGTTGGGGAGCTTGGCGCGGATTGTGGCTTCCAAACCGGTGTAGGTAGGAGGAGGGCCATGCGAGGCCATGCCGCGGGTTTGGCCGGCGGCGGCGGGCTTCACAGCGCGGGTAACTTGAGTCAAACGGCCCAACATGTCTTCTTTGTCAACTGACTTGCGATTGTGGCTTCCCCACCATAGGTAGGCATTCCTGTAACATTTTATACACTTTCAAAACAAATCCAATTTTGTTGAAAAAGCTCGAAAAATCGCTTGAAATGTGCCAAATATCCGGATAAAATTCAATTTTCACATATTTTTCGACGATGACGTGGATTTCTTGGGTGAAAAGGCATCACTCCCTATGTAAATTGAACGAAACATTTCTGTTTTTGTGATACAAAATATAGCTCAAAATTTCAAATTCCGCAAGTCGAACTCTCCATTTTGACCATCATGGCGGACGATGGCACGATCCCAGTCGAGCCGCGAGTGCTGTCGATTCAATCTCATGTCGTGCACGGTTACGTCGGCAACCGAAGCGCGGTGTTCCCGATGCAGCTTCTGGGCCTGGAAGTGGACGTCCTCAACACGGTAACATATGCCCATTACACCACTTGGCATGATGCATGCCAATGTGAACTCTTCCACTTGGTAGGTGCACTTCAGCAACCACACAGGGTACAAGAAGTTCCGCGGAGAACGCATGACTAGCGAGCAGCTGGAGAACGTCGTTGCCGGTCTGGAAGAGAACGATCTGCTGCATTACACGCACCTCTTGACGGGATACGTGGGCAACCCGGCGCTTTTGCGCGCGATCACGAACACGCTGCGCAAGTTGCGACGCCAAAACCCTTCCTCGTACGTCCATCCTACGACACGAGCATGGGTGCTCATCATGCCACCATTAGGTTGTACGTGTGCGATCCTGTCATGGGCGACGACGGCAAGCTGTATGTGCCGCCAGAGTTGGGTACGTCCATCATCGTATCTCTGTCAATGTTGACATTCTCCCATCCTTGCGCAGTGGACATTTACCGCGACGAAGTGCTGCCGTTGGCCGACATCATCACCCCCAACCAATTCGAATGCGAACTCTTGTCTGGCATGACGCTCACGTCCGACGCCGACGCCATCGCCGCCTGCCGCAAGTTGCATGCGCTGGGGCCGCGCATTGTCGTTGTCAGCAGCTTCACGCCGCCCGAGGAGCCCCATCGGTTGTGGCTGTATGCGAGCCAAGCGGTCGGCCAGGGGCTGTCGAACACGTTCAAGATGGAAGTTCCGCGGCTGCCAGCGTATTACTCGGGCACAGGCGACTTGTTTGCGGCGCTGCTCTTGTCGTGGCTCACAAGGCATCCGTCCAATCTAAAACTCGCGCTGGAAACCGTGGTCGCCACCGTCCAGGCCGTCATGCGACGAACGAACGACGCGCAATCCGCCAATCGTACGTTCGTAAGAAGCTACGAACGCACGACCACGTCGTTCACACTGTCCTATTCGTATGTAGGCGAACTCAAACTCATTCAAAGCCGGCGCGACATTGAATTCCCCACGGTACGATGCCGATATATATATATATACATTGAAATATATATATATATATATTGTCCTTTCAGCCAACATTGGATATTTGTGTGCTCCTGTATATTGATTGGCTACGTGAATAGTGTTCTGGGTTTTGATTGGTCGATCGAATTGACAATATATATATCCTGAGGTTGATGCCATGACGAAATCCGATATATGCCCCCATCCACCTCCCCATCAACGAAACTTCTCGTACGGTAGATTGTCCTCACGGCGCAATTGATCGACGGGCCCATCACGCACGTGTTGTGGGATGCGCGGCACTTGGTATGATCTTGAAATCACAACTGGATAGATTCGACAGACTGACTTGTAGGCGGCCCACCAACCAGAAGGAGCGGCGGCGCTCGTCGCTGCCGGTGTCACAGTTGTGTTCTTGACCGACGACAAGGACCACGTTGTACGTTATACTCTGTCCTCTCGTGACGTTATCATATCCTGACCACGTCCGCACGCAGGCCATCAAAGCGTCCACGTTGTCGCATATCCGCCGCCAGTTGGTCTCGTCGTTGGACGCGGCTTCGTTTGCGTGGGCAGATGTGTGTGCAGCAGCGGAGGTCCTGCCAGGTATGACCATATTGAATGTGTACATGTTGAGCAATGTTTGGTAGTGAACGCTGTGCTTTTGACTGGCGTCGATGGACCCACAGCCAATGTGTATCATGTGGTGCACGACGTCGCCGCCGCCGCCGCGAAAATCATCCACCCCACACGTCCAACTACTAGTACATAGTAGTAGTAGTACTAGTAGTAGTTCCTTGGAAAAAATATGGCGATTTCTTATGTCCATTTCCACCGATAGCGGCACTACTTTCGTTAACAACTTGTTTCCACCTTGAGATGTTATGTTTGAAAGCTACTTGGAATTGCCCCTTAACTAGTACATTTAGTCATCATACAAATATTAATAGTTAGCATATACTAGTATACTACTGCTAAAAGTAATTTATTGTTGATTGGGTACAAATATTTCCAGTCCCCATCGTATCGATCGAATATCGAATCACGAATCGACGCTATTGGCTAATCCAATTTTGAATGGATTTGATTGGCTCTTGCAGAAACGACAAGTAAGTATATTCAGCCAATCAGAAGTTCCAGCGTGATTCAATTGAAAGGTAATAGCGATTTCACAATAATACTAAGTGTTGCTTAAGTCGAAGAAATCGCTCCGCCACGCTCGGCCATGGACGCGTTCAACTTGGCGAGTGCCGCCGTCCATTTCGCCAGCGCGTCCACCGTTTTTGTCGACACGTCTCTGGACGTCGTTCTAAAAAAATCACAAAAAAAATTATATATATATATATATAACACAATCACGTACGACGAAGCGACGACGACGAGCACTTTGTGGCGCTGGTCGATCTTGCGGGTGGCCAAAATGTTGTCGTTGATCAACGACGCAGCCAGCGCCTCGACGTCGGCTTCGGACATGTTCATGTCCTACACAAGCATCGGATTATTCCACAGATCCTATATATATATATATATTTATTTATATCCATTCCGTAGCTAGATGTAACCATGCAGTAGTTGTACTAGTCGTCACTCGAGAATCATTCCAGTGTCGAGCGATCATATTGTCAAGTCGATTCGAATTTGAAGTGGGGTGCTGCGCAATCGAATGAGCAGGTATTGGCCATTTTTCGGCCAAAATATGGCCATTTGTACTGATTTGCCAAATCCATCGATCGATTTATGTACTGAATTTTGTATGTAAAAAATGTCCAGCGATGATGCCGATCACACTAATTTCACTCACACACTAATTAGTTGTTGATTGGGCTATCCTAAAATCTGATTGGCTAAATTCTTTGGCCGATTCTTCTGTACATTTGGTTGTGTCGATAATACATTCGGCACGTCACTCCAGTTTTGAATATAAACACAACAATATTGTGAATATTCGCTATAAACTTCCAAAATTCGCGTGGTTTTGTCTAATCAATATTGAATCACGCTGGAGTTGGCTCTGATTGGCTGCCTATACTTGTCCTTTCGAGCCAATGAAATCCACTCAAAATTAGCCAATAGCGTCGATTCGTGCTTCGATTTGACGAATCGACCGACCAATCAAAACCGAGAACACGAATCAAGTGGCCAATCCAATCTTCTCTTCAACCATTCATGTGTATCTTATATAAGTAGTGAAGTCCGCTAGCTCCAAAAGCAGCTAGTACGCGGCCGATGCCATTAAGTGCCCGCTGAGTGATCTTAACTTTACAAGCGTAATATATATATATATATCATTATATAAGTATGACACTGGACGATTTTACATACAAAATTCAGTACAAACTCAATCCATGAATCGATAGTCCATTTTTTTCTGGGGGACAAGGACAATAGCACACACAAGAAGAATTCATAGCACCTATATAAATATATATATATATATACCTTGGCAATCGTGGCGAGTTTGATGGTTTTGTATGGGCCGACTACTTTGACCAGGACGTGGCTGCGAATGTTGCGCACGAGCGGGTCGAGGTACCTTCATGTTCCATCATATGATCATGTCAGTGTCAAAGATGGAGCGGTAATACCGTTTCATGAGCGGGTCCGTCGTGATGTGGTGCTTGGGGTGGTTCAGAATCTTGTTAAAGGTCGTAATGTCGTTGTTGCCGTACGCGTCGCGCAGCTGGAGCATCGCGTTGATCTCGTCCACGTCCTTGAACACTTTGGCTTCCCGAGAGTCGAACGGGTTGATGTCCGAGCTCGCGAGCATGTTGGCTAGCACCACATACCTACTCATACGTCACACATGTGTCCAAGATAATAATCAGGTCGAGATTGTAGATCGCGATACATACTTGAGGCACTGTTTTGCGCGGGCGTTGCCGGCTTCCTAGTCACATGTCAGTCAGGCTGAGACACTGGGTGTCTTTCTTTACCTGGTAATTGCGAAATGATTCAAAGAACTCGTTGTACGCGAGGTGCCACTGCCCTTCTGCCATGTACATCTTCCCGCCCTCTTCTCGGATGACTCTACACATCGTCACATATTGCTGCAAATGTAAATATATATATATAGGTACCCCATGGTCCGCGGGTCGGAAATAGCAGCATCCAAGTCCAATGTCTTGGGGTAAATCGCCTTCAACTTGGCCGTGTCGTTGGTCATTGTGCACAGCTACAATACACACGTTGAACTCGTTCGATCCTTTCATTCATCATGACATGGGAACATGCAGGGTTCTCCATGTGTATCCTGTCACAAGATCTGTGGGTCGCCAAACGATGTCACACCTGGATTTCGAGGCAGTACACGTCGAGGAGCGATGTGGCCTTGGCCAAGTCGTCGTGGCCGTCGGGGGTTTTGCAAGACTCGTGCAGCTCCATCAGCACGCGCTTCACCGGCGCGGCCTCGCCCATCTCCAAGTACAGGCGTCCGAGCTTGACGTTGGTTTGAAACCACAACCGGTCGTTATGCGCGCACTTCAACGCGTCCAACGTGATTTCGTACGTGGTGGACACGATACCTCGCGCGGAGGGCAGCGACGACACCAGGTCCAGGATGCTGTTGACAGTGTCCGTGAACTCGTTGCGGGTCACGTGGGGAAGCAGCGTGAGCACCTCGCGGTAATGCTGCAGCATCGCGTCGGGCTTGTTCAAGGTTGCACACAACTTGACGACGTTCTCCAACGACTTGAACTGAAAGTTCTCGGGATCCTTCACGTCGTCGGCAGTACCCTGATGGAGAGACAGCACCTGCAGGTACAGCTCCAGTGCGCGCGTGGGGTTGGACGTTTTGCAATCGTCGGCTTCGTAGAATGTGTTCTACAACAGTCATGTTACGCGTTGGAAGGCCAAGGATAGGCGTGTCGTACCGCAATCTTGATGGCCGTCTCGTCTACTACTTCGTCCTCGTTTGCGTCGTCTTGGGACCCGCCGTAGTCGCTTCCATACTCGTACTCGGAGCCGTCATCGGAATCCATGTCGGTCACGCGATGTCTGCGGCTCGCAAGTACTTCTGCCGACCGAATATCCTTTTACCATGTTATTTGACCTGCAAAAAGGTTCATAATACCCGGTATGTACCGGGTATATATTATTATTTACCGTTATGTTATATTTTGTAATCCACTTTGATGGCAAGAATAAAAACACGTTGAACTTCGACCGGTAGGTCCTTCGAACTACGATTGTATCGTGCAGACCAATTGAATTTGAAGCGATGGCAAAGCGGACAAGCGGCAAGGGGTTTCAGGTGTTGCGGTCGCTGATCAAGGACGTCGAGGTGCCGCCGCCGCTGAAGCCGCATGAAGAAGCCTTGGTCAAGAAGATCTTCGCGTCGTCCGTTTCTCAGCGCATGAAGAGTCTGAGCAGCAGCGAACGCGCCGAAGACCTCCCAGCGTGGGACGGCCCCGAGATTGCATTTGCCGGCCGATCGAACGTCGGCAAATCCACCTTGATCAATGCGCTCACATCGTCCACCATCATGAAGACGTCAAAGACACCAGGACGAACGCAGCAGCTGCATTTCATCTCCGTGGGCGGCCGCGCCGGGACTCGTCCAGATCTGTCCCTCGTCGACATGCCGGGTATGTTGGCCACTCTCGTGACAAAGCTACTAAGATCTGACACTTCCATCTTCCATAGGCTTCGGGTTCGCCAACGCTCCCAAGAGCATGGTCGACGACTTCCATCGCCTCGTGGGGCGCTATATCAAGCACCGCACCAACGCCAACTTGAAGCGCGGTATGGTCGAGCGCATTAGCATGTTGTTTCGAAGTCCCATCATCTTTCAATGTTAGTGATGTTACTCATCGACAGTCGCCGCGGCATCACGTCCGTGGACACGGACTTTATGGAATTCCTTGAGAACCTGGGCACGACGTTCCAGCTCGTGTTTACCAAGGTCGACACGTTGAACGCGAGCGGCGTCGATAAGACGCTCATGTCCGCGCAGGACTGCATCCACAACTTCATGATGATGCACCCCATCACACACCTCGTTAGCTCCAAAGACAACATTGGGATGCGCGAACTGCGCAACGAGATCGTGAGTGTCAGCGGACTCATCTATGGCCACACCAAAGCGCAACGAAGGGCCATCCGCGAATCACTAGACGACTTGAAATACCCAACTGACCAGGACAAGCCGTAACCAGATGGTTTTTATCGTATATAATATGCAGAAAAACCATATACTACGCTACTTGGCGCCGTTTGTTTGGAGAGCTACTACCAAGGGGAATGTATAATAGTAGTACTACTAGTACAGTACTTACTACTGTACGTTGTAGGTCGTCTCGTATACTAGTAGTCGAGTGTGCGTGCATAGCTGGCTACAACAGAGTGCTCAGGAGAGCAAGTACGCAATTCGTAAACGCTGAGGACACATGGAGTCGAACGGTCACTCGAACGATATGAATTGGCTAACGATGTAATAATACTTCTATTGTTAAGCCGATTCGATATTTGATTGGCTACTTGATTAGTGTTCTGGGTTTGGATTGGCCGATCGATAATATCGTTCGACCAATCCAAACCCAGAACACTAATCAAGTAACCAATCAAATCGACTCTTGGACTAGCTCAACATTTGTGTCACTTAACTCTAGTAGTACAACTATGCGATATGGGTACTGCGACCAACACGTCGAAACGTTACTTATATACACGACAACAAACAATCAATGACCAACATTAAAGTTGAACCACTAACCCAGTGTGGGTATACTGTATGGCAGCACCAGTCTCGCATTCTACACGACGTCCTCGTCACGGTTGTGACAGTGTCACACGCGTCTTGAACGCGTGCCACCGGCACGTTGCGTATCCAAAGTAGTCAAAGTCGATGGTGGACTGCGTGGCTTGGATAAAGCCCCAGAGGGCCCAAAACAAGTGCGTGGCGTTCGCGTACACGTTGGCTTCGTGTCTTAGCTGGTCCACGTGTGCGTCTGCCACGTCATCGCAGGTCGCCGACTGGGACGACAAGTAGGCGCGGCAGAAGCGCCGCTGGTCCGCCGCCGTCGGGTACTTGGCAAAGTCGCCCAAGTGGGGCGCGTCGCCGTGGTAGTTGTAGCACCATTCCGAAAAGTGGTTGCCGATGTCGTACCCTCGGGGGTTGTAGTGGCTGTACTCAAAGTCAATCAGGACAGCATCTTCGCCGTCTTTGTCTTGTCCAGTGCTAGTCGAGAGCATGATGTTGCCGTACTGCAAATCGTTGTGGCAAAACACGACGGGGGAGTCCACGGTCGCCAGCAGCGCCTCCAGCGCGGCAATGTCCGCCGCCATGGCGTCCACGTCAGGAAACTGCCGATGGGTCGTCGCGTATGCGGCCTGGGCGTCCTTGAACAGCTTGCGGATGCTCGCGAGGATGCGTGGCTTGCGGTCCATGTCAACTTGGGTCGTGTGGAACACGGCCATCTTCGCAGCGATCATTTCCGAGAGCTCTGGGCGTCGGATGTCTTCTGCAGTGCACGTACGGCCCTCGATCATGCGCTCGAAGCGGCCGTTTTGGAACTCCCCGACCAACCCAATGCCAAGGTTTAACAGGGACAGTTCCTTAAACACACGGATTTCTTCTTGGCGGGAGAAGAATGCTTCTGTGCCGTGCCCGTACACTCGCAGGAACACCTTTTGCGTCGGATCCGATGACTTCTCACATGTGAAGATGATGTTGGTCATGGCGCCAGAGAGATGGGTGAGAACAACGTCCGCGGCGGGCACGTCCGTCCACTCTGGCAAGAGGCTGCCCAAGACCTTGGAAACATCAGAGCGGAATTGCAGCTTGTCCGCCTCTTGGCTGGATGGACTCAGGAATGACGTCGCATTGAGCGAGAAGGTCGTGCAGCTCATGGATATGCGCTGGGATTGCTGGGATCGCGTCGATTGAACAAGTGCTCGAAGCGTCCTGGTGGTAAACATGCACTTATTACTACAGGTACTAACGTTACCAGTATTTAGAATTGGAAATATACTGACCAATCACAATCACCACTCGTTTCTCGTTGACGAATCAAATGCGTCCAGTTTTGATATCCTCTCCCAGGTTAAGAATTGATTGCATTTTAGTAGATACAAACGACTACTGGTATTTTTAATAGTGAATACTATACGTATACTTGTACGTAGTCTCTAGTATTATTTACATGTTAATAACGTTAGTAATACTCGAGTACTTTGAATATATACTAGTACTACTAGAATGTCAGTAGTATAACGTTATTAATATTAGTAGTTAGTACTAACGTTAAGAAACACATACTATTAATACTTGCTGGTTTTGTGTTGTGGTTGGAAATCGTAGTGCAAGTTCCACTACCTTCATTATTTTATCCAATCAATGATTTTTATGGTTTTGATTGGACATAAATACACTGAGGCAGACATACTTTAGTCGTCGACACAATGCCCAAAAGGCACACATGATTCCAAGGGTATCGTTATGTGATGGACGAGTTGGTGGTGGTATACAGGATTATTAACTTTGCATCACTTGTGTACGTAATCACTACAAATAAACACGTAGCATGAGGAGATGAGTGAATTGGTTGCTCCTCTTAGCATCATCCATCCTCCAAAGCTTCCTTGCACGCCGATGGGACCCCAGCATCAAATGGTACAATCAACTATCACTGCCACACATCGTAATCCGTTTTCACACAACTTAGAGTGTATTTGATGGAGTGGTGGCGAGATGCGCAGTGCCGGTGGTCACAAGCGCTGCGCATGTCATCACCATGCCACCAAAACACCCTTCTAGTGAACAAAGTAGTGTGAAAACTTGGTGGCCGTTGGTGATCGATTTAGAGGAAACACAGAGTCGATATGACATGGCTAGTCGTGGTGATGTACTGCATGTACAGTACAATGGAGTGGTGGGGTGGTCACATGTGCAGCAATCGTAGTCACTAGGGTAATGTTAGCAGGGTTTTGGGCATTATTCTGGAGCGTAGGGATGGGGTGGTAGTGGTGGGTGGTAATCACTTTGACTGCTAGTCAGTACCACCACCAACCACGCTCCAGGATAACGATAGTCAAAGTCCAACTACCGTTCCCTGGTA
>NW_009798264.1:373352-409899 GCF_000520075.1 Aphanomyces astaci | reverse complement strand
GCGATAGTCAAAGTCACAACTACCGTTCCCCGGTAGTTGTGACTGCTGGGGCTCCAGAGGCCGTGACTGGGGTTCATTACTATGTCTACTCCTGATCTCGACAGTGGAGCTGTATGGTGGTGATTGCAAGGTAGCTGTTGCCGTGCCATGCTACGAGAGTAGAAGTTGAGGTAACAGGAGTTGGTTAGGCAGGATGGGTGGGTGTGGGTTGTATGCATTATTTGGCGAGCATATGCCGTGGCCGCAGGAATGGCGGTGGTGGTCGTGGTAGTGTAGCCAGGTTCTGGGGTCGTCCCGTACTACTGTACGTCCTCCTAAGCGTACGAATCGTACGCTTAGGAGGATGAATCGAGTGCGCAAGCTCCAACGTAGCGGTGGCGTGGTAGTCACGGAGAGCCGAAGCGCGAGCGCCAGGTAAGCTCAGAACGATGGCGTACTAGTAGTACGTCATCAAACAAGTATCGTCTTGAAAGCTTGAAGATCAAACGCGATGCATGAAAATACCTATTTTCTAGCGATGTGATTGGCCCAATGAAACGTAGTGCAATATGCATTACGTTTTCCCTATTTGCTTGAACAAATAGTTTCTCAAATTTAATCACTAGGCATTTGTAAGTGAAATTAATTAAATCCTGGCCAATTCGTTTTCAACAAATCGAAAATATAATGCGTTGTGCACTACGATGCCGTTATTTTCGCCCATATTTCATGTCATTTTCTGGATTACCGGTATGTGCAATATTTTCCCAACTTAACGTTACTGTACTTCACTGAGGACTCGAGGTACCAACCATCCAATTCACATCGTATCGAGTTGAAAAGGGTCTGGGCCATAAGTGGGACACACGTCCAACAGTCACACTCTCGTGATGGTCAAATCGCACATTGTTTGCTGCTGGTCATCGTCCCAGCACCGTCAAGATCCTCAATTAAGATGTGATGACTACTGACCACCCCGTTCTGTACCCTTAACGTTAGCACCTTCAAAGTTCGTACAGTACCGGTACTTCCTAGGCGGCTCGACGTGAAACAATGAAATCATTGGTCGTGCTACGAGCTGAGTGTCCTGCTGTTGGCTATGATTTACTCGGACAGAGGGTCACGTGGTGTGGTGTCGTTGCTATAACGTGACTCCTTAGAGGGACAGAATACAAGATTATATTTTTGTATTCAATCTCATTCGTGAT
Source organism: Aphanomyces astaci (assembly GCF_000520075.1). Classification (NCBI taxonomy): domain Eukaryota; phylum Oomycota; class Saprolegniomycetes; order Saprolegniales; family Verrucalvaceae; genus Aphanomyces; species Aphanomyces astaci. The sequence continues at coordinate 408,712 of NW_009798264.1, read as the reverse complement.
TAAACTTGATAAATCTATGGGAGTGGCCCACGACCAAGTTCATCGATCAATGAAACATCAATATTTTCAGTGGCATAGCGAATTTGTAAGCAACTGGACATGATATCCTTATGTTGGTCGTCGGGTCGCTCCCTTTCAGGTGGCAGCGTCGTCGACATGGTCACCGAGAGTTCACATTTCAACATTTCCAGTGCAGTCAAGAACACGAAGATGGGCAACTCTAACCAGAAACCAGCTACGACGTCGGCTGCTTCTTCACCCACTACCCTCGCAACGCCCTCGATCGACGTCGCCACAACCCCACTCTTGGTCCACGTGCCGCTCAGTTTGGAAAACGCCGACGCCAGCGAGATGCAGCAACTCGCCGACGACGTCTGCGTTGCCTTGCGAGCACGAGTTGCCGGCTACGACGACATCAATGTCGACGACTTGGTGCTCACGCACTTGACTGGTGCCATGACCAACGTGATCTTCACCTGCCACAAGAAGTCCGCGCCCGAAGACCGAGTGCTGCTTCGTCTGTACGGGGCCGGCACGGAAGCATTCTTCTCCCGCCAAGAAGAGATCCTCGTGTTTAAGGAACTGTCCCTGTTAAACCTTGGCATTGGGTTGGTCGGGGAGTTCCAAAACGGCCGCTTCGAGCGCATGATCGAGGGCCGTACGTGCACTGCAGAAGACATCCGACGCCCAGAGCTCTCGGAAATGATCGCTGCGAAGATGGCCGTGTTCCACACGACCCAAGTTGACATGGACCGCAAGCCACGCATCCTCGCGAGCATCCGCAAGCTATTCAAGGACGCCCAGGCCGCGTATGCGACGACCCATCGGCAGTTTCCTGACGTGGACGCCATGGCGGCGGACATTGCCGCGCTGGAGGCGCTGCTGGCGACCGTGGACTCCCCCGTCGTGTTTTGCCACAACGATTTGCAGTACGGCAACATCATGCTCTCGACTAGCACTGGACAAGACAAAGACGGCGAAGATGCTGTCCTGATTGACTTTGAGTACAGCCACTACAACCCCCGAGGGTACGACATCGGCAACCACTTTTCGGAATGGTGCTACAACTACCACGGCGACGCGCCCCACTTGGGCGACTTTGCCAAGTACCCGACGGCGGCGGACCAGCGGCGCTTCTGCCGCGCCTACTTGTCGTCCCAGTCGGCGACCTGCGATGACGTGGCAGACGCACACGTGGACCAGCTAAGACACGAAGCCAACGTGTACGCGAACGCCACGCACTTGTTTTGGGCCCTCTGGGGCTTTATCCAAGCCACGCAGTCCACCATCGACTTTGACTACTTTGGCTACGCAACGTGCCGGTGGCACGCGTTCAAGACGCGTGTGACACTGTCAAACGATGTCAAGTAGAGAAATAGTAGCCGCCCTACGTCATTGACAATTGCATTAATACAATAATTACTTGGATAAGAGATCTTCTAACCCCCCCGCTCACCGCATCACAGACACGATTGCATTGTTGTAACTCGCGGAACTGTACACTAACGTTATGTACCTTCAGATTCTAGGCTTGCTATACGTGTCACGTGACTTGAGCCGAGCACTTTGGCATTTTAGATTGGGGCAAGTGATACAGTAGCTAGCAGGTGTTTGTGTGTTATACTAGTATTAGTTGCCTATCGTTATCTAGTGACTAACATATTGGTCAGTTGGCGTCCGCGTTGCCACGTCACTACTTGGGCAAATGACGGAACATGCCTTCGCGATTCCGCCACGCTGAGAGGTATCCAAAGCCAGAAGCAAATGTGGACATGGTCACGCCCGCACTAAGTAGGTGTCCCCAAGAGCGTCACACAACAGCAGCAAAAAACATCAGAGATCGAACAGACGTACAAGAGACAATGGAGCGCCACGTCACTGCCAGGGATGGGGCATGCCGCCTGGAGAAGTGCGCCGCCGAGGGTGGTGAACTGCAGCGCCGTGTTCACTTTGGACGTCAACGTCGGCTCGACTTCGAACGCGTTGTTGGTTTGGAAAAAGTCCGAAGAGGATTTCCGCGTGCGATGGCGGTACAGCAAAGTGCCGCCGATCAAGAGCAGGTCGCGTCCGAAGATGACCACGACCAGCGGTAGGGGCAGCAGCTGCACGTAGCCGAGGCTCACGCACAACGTCCCGACCATGAACTTGTCCGCGAGGGGGTCGAGAAAGGTACCCACCACCGTCTATGGCATGGTGACGACCCGACGGTGACGATAGAATCTATCATGACAAGATACCCGTTGGTCGAGTTTTCGAGCCAAGTACCCGTCCAACCAGTCGGACACGGATGCCACGGCCAGTACTACGTACGCAAGCGAGTGAGTGAGCGAAGCAATGGTCGACGAACATGGAGACGTACCTCCGACGGCAAACTTGTACTCGCCCTGCATGATCAAGTGGCCCAGATATGGCGTGCATGCGATACGGGTCATCGTGATGGCGTTCGGCAAGGTGAGGACCTGGAGCATCTTGTCGTTGGACGCGCGGTCCTTCTTGGTCGTGGCTTCGGGGTCATCTGGGCTCATGTGAAGGTGAGATACTCGGGTCGTTGATATGTCCATCACGGTGGTTGCACGCCGCCATTTGGACTGTGGAACCGCCCGTCGCACTGCGCCGATCGATGCAGCCAACATTTATTGGTGTCGACGTTGGTTGCGCCAACCAGTGCTTCAAAATGGACCAATCACATTGCAGGATTTCCATTGTGATTTTTACATTTTATGTGTTTTCGTGAAATGGTATAAAAATATCGATTTTCTGGCGTTTTGATAGGTGTACTTCGACTTGTTGCTTCGACCATGCAAGAGACAGCGTCGGCGTCACATTTGATTTGGCGTCACATGCGCAGCGACACTCACAACGAATGTTCAAGCACAATGGTCAATCAGCACTTGTGAACGTCATATTAACTGTACGATCAATGAAAGAGCAAAGTGAGATGTATTTGGACCTCAAAACATGCAGTAATTAATTAGCATGGAAGTTGGGCACTTCTTTCAACCATATGGAATTCTGCTACAAATTGGACATCTACAAACATGGTGGCCTGGTCTGCCTCGGGTCTCTTGAGATCATTGTAGTCGTGCCTTTGCCTGTGCCGAGTTACAAACTGCATAGACGGGCACTACACATTAGAAACTGTACTGGTACTACTAGTACTTGTAGTTAGTACCCGTGGAACTTTGAGAACGATACGTCAGCTCACTGGAACTTACAGTACCCTGACCTGGCTGTTTGCAGCCAATCAGCCCATCCACCGATTCATGTGTTCTACAAGGGGAAATGCGCTCACCTTGTACCGGTACATGTAGTTAAGTACTTACCGGTAACGTTATGTACAGTCCCGGTGGGCCCGCACTTTCTTGCGTGAGAGTACGTGCCTGCGATGTGTTTAGTAGTTACAATTCATTGTAAAGCCGCCCACAGTACAATGTTCACTCATACATACGACATTGATAACTAACAACTACAGCTGTACTTCCCCCACAGACGATGATTCGTCCTCGTGGCTGTCTCGATGGATGAGACAGCGTCCCCCCACGCGCGCGAACTGGCGGCACGTTGGCTCCCGGCACTTGGAGCCACCGCCGTGTTGCCGGCAGTAACCTCCTGTTTGCGACGACGTGGTGCAGCCTGGAACGCTGCACTTTCGTCCACCACCATGTCGGGTGCAGTAGCCGCCACCCCGCGCGTAAGACCGGCACTGTTCAATGCGACACCGGCGGTTGTGGTTTCGGCGCTTCTCGTGGGCGTTAGGCAGCATGCGCGAGCGATTGGAGTGGCTTTGGGGAGGCGATGTCGGGCGCACGATCACACGGCTGTGAAGGATGCAGACGCCGTGGATCTTGGCAAACCGTCGGCAGTTGGTGTGCGCGCACAGCGCCACGCCGTGTCCACCCGCGATCGATGGGAGGAGGTACGGGCCGTCTTGTTGCTGCTGCATGTGGAAAGTTCCAAACTGACGTCAAGCACAACGCCAGCCCCAACAAGGACGTGAAATCCCAGCGTCCATGTGGTGATGGCATGGTGGCATGCAGGCACGTGCAGGCGCAAAACAGTGGGATGTGGATGTCAGTAAACCAGAACTAGACTACTTCGACGTCAACCCGAAGTTTGCGACGACGATTTACCATATTGCACCTTTTTCGGTTGTCCAATTGACAGGAATTCACTTCCCTGATGAAAGCAACATATAAAGCTACAGTATGTAGACCGAACAAAGGACGGACCGTGGCAGCAGGTTCAGGCAATCGCAGCCTGTCGCATGTCCAAGAAGGGATTTGTTGTCATTACCGGTAGCTACATTGAACTGGGTCAGCAACTGGTTGAAACTCATGGAAATTTAGCCAATAGCATGCACAGAAAGATCGCGCCTGCTCGAGGCGGCGGTTTGGTTTCCAAAGTTGGTTGCCGACCATGATGATGGATCCGACGCAGAACTTTGACGACGACGATGTGTTGGACATCGATTTGGACAAGCTCCCGACGGATGAGAAAGAAGCCATCATGAGCCATGTCACCCCAGACGACAGCGCGCCCACAGACGCGTTTTCACTCGGCCAGAACGACCTGCGTCGCGAAGTTAGTATATTGTCTGTGGCTTCTTCTTGGTCACAGAATGCACTTAGTGTCGTGTGTAGCTGATTGATCGTGGCATTCAACCCAAAGGTTTTTTCAACGACGACGCGTTGCGCTTGCAAGAAGAATTCGACCGCGAACATGTGTCGGAGCGCGATTCCCGCATGAAGCAAAAGATCCAAGTCGGTGTCCTTTCAACAAATCACCCGTTCATGGATCGTGCTGGTTAGATGGCAGCCAAAAGCTACCTCCGCGAAACGATCAAACGCAAACGGGAGCAGATGGACACGGAGCTTCGAGAAGAGATTGACGAGTTAGCTGGCAACCCCAAGTTGGAAGTGTGGCTTGACCTGGTCAAAGCCAACACAACCCCCGTCGAGGCGCTGCTTCGAATCAACTCTGTCGCCACCCGGGCGCTGTCCAAGGTGCTTCAATTCAACCTGGGTCTTCGTGCGCTCAACTTGAGCGGGAATCACCTGAACGACATGGCGGGCAAGGTATACTACTCTTATTGTTCAAATGTCTTGAAAGATAGTAAACACTCTAGGCCTTGGCCAACGTCCTTCGTCGTAACAACACACTGGTGAAGCTCGAAGTCGAAGGCAACAACTTTGGCCCGGCCACGGTCAAGGAGTTCGCGGCCGCATTGACCACCAATGCTGGTGCAAAGGATGGTCGTTGGTGTTTTTTACCTCATGTGTTTGTGTTGCGTTTGCAGGCTTGACGTACTTGAGTTTGGAAAGCAACCCCCTCACAAACGACGACAATGATTACTCTGGCATTGCTGCCTTGGGTACCATGCTCACGACCAACAGTACACTGACCAGTTTGAACTTGTGGCGCACGAGGCTCGGCATCGAAGGTGGCAAGGTACAGCAATCATGTGGATTCGTATGATGGGGGTTGGTGTAGCCAGCCGACGTGACCATATATTAACCGCGCGGGTGCATGGCTAGGCGCTGGCGAAGGGCATGTCCGAGAATAAGACCATGTTGTGCCTCGACATCGGGAACAACAAGGTGGCGCTGAATGACGCGATGGCGATTTCGAAATCGCTGGCCGACAACTTGGAGCGGTACGACGCCGTGCAGCGCAAGAAAGGCGAGATGAAAAAAGGTCAGATCGAGGCCGCCGAGCGTGCGCGGAAGCAGCATGAAGAAGAGCGCAAGCAAAAAGAACACGTACGACACCAATGCTGGCATGTGCCGTGGACGTCGTCATTAGTTGGACTCTGACGAGTGGTGCGGTATCCTTATAGGAGCAATGGCTGGAAGAGCGACGTGTGGAACGGCAATGCGAACGCGATCGCATCGAAGCAGAGCGGCAGCGGAAACTCAAGGAAGAGGAGGACCGACAGCGCCAGATCTCCGACAGAAAAGCGGCGGAACGCGCGGCACAATTGGAGCTGGAGAAGAAGAAGAAAAAGAAGAAGGGCGGAAAGAAAAAGAAGTAAACCAACGTCGTGGCGTGCTTGATATTGATGCAGATATAATACGTTTTTGTCCTTGGCATCCCCAATGGACTTGGTCCACTGTCGGCGTTCCTTGTCGATCGGCGACGCAAATCATTCCAAGTCAGATGGCCTTCTTGCCTACAAATGTCCATCGTAATGTGGTATCGTCCGTCTGTCGCGCCGTTTCAGGTTTTAGATATCCGGATAATCTATCCGACGACTTCGCCTTGTTATACGGACGACTGCCCAAAGATTGCAAGCAAACTTGGAATGAGCGCACGACGTTCGACAGCCAACTCGGTCGTTGGCGACGTCGCTTTGAGTGCTGGCTCGAACGAAGCGCGGACTCGCCAACTTAGCCAGGTAATATGCCTACATGGCTGCTGGGTGATGAGCCGTACATGATGCAAGTAGAATGGGAAGGCGCTGTTCCGCCACGCAGTGACTCATCAACTTGTGATCGACGAAGGCTGCCGGTCGGACGAAAACGTGAGCAACATCACGCTGAGAGACAACGAAAGCATCGGGTCTGAGCTGGAGAACTTTAACGAGTGGAAGGTGTCCCATGGGGTGAAGGAGAAGGATCCCCCCGCGTTGGTCCGACGTGGCAGCGATTCCGTGCGGGCCTCGATTGCGAACAAGCGGCGAGCCCGAAATACATTTGTTTATTCCGGATAATGCTTTATTCGGATATTGTTCAAAAGATTCTGTTGCCAAAGCCCAAACAAAGCATGAGTTTTGCAGTCGAGCTCGTTCATGCGGTAAATGGACTCGCCGAAAGCTTGGCAGCGCACCCCCAAGTCGATGCATGTGCCGTGCTAAGTGTCCTTTCCCACACGTACCACCATGTTAGCTTTTTCATCGTCGCCGCTCCTCTCTAACCGTCAACGACACGTAGGCGTCAGGCTCGGCGACCGATCCAGCAATTGAAGCCGTGACTGCCGCATCACGTGCCGTGTTATCTTGCCTACTATCCGGCCCTTCTTCTTCGAATGATTCCGTCCTTCGACAATCGGCTCTTCCCCCGCGCGTGGTGTCCAGTATCAGCGACACCACGTCGATCTTGGCAGACGCCGCCGTATCCAGGGCTATTCCGCGACTGAATCGTCTAGATTGGTATGTGCAGTCCATGAAACCATAGAATCGTCACCTATTGACATTTGTTCCAGGCGCGTGGATATAAATGTAGCGTCTAGCGCGTTGGAGAGCATTTATCAGCCCAGCGTGGTCCTCCGCATGCAGTTGTCCAATGGGCGCCAGCACACCGTGGAGCTGTCCCTAGCCAAGTTTCATGAGCTTCGCTACAACACTGCCAAGGTCCAGTACATATATCGGCCTTTCACCTTCTTCACCCAGTATCTCATCTTGATCGTGCTTAGATCCTCCAGGAAATGAACCAACTGGAGCGCCACCCTATCCTCCGCCTCACTCGCGAAGGCCTCACGACCACTAGTAGTACTTAGCTCCACATCATCATTGGCCACATTGCCAATGCTTCTCTATCTAGCCTCACTAATACGAGTATACAACGATAAATGTCCATTCTTTACTCAGGACTAGTACTCGACACTGGATTCGTGTATTTGTTTCGTACTCGCCCCGCCGGCGAATTCTGTGGCCAGCGTGTCGTGCAATGTGCGACACGGTGGCACTGGATGCTGAAACACATCCCACACTCGCCCGAGGGCCGGGCGGCCATGGCTCATGGCGTGGAACGTGGACGGTGCGAAGACGCGCGAGAACCCCACCGTGAGGATCGCCAGTTGAATCAAACATAGCGTCCAGAACCAACCATATTGGTGACGGTGAACGGGGGGTACGCATGCCTCGTACACGCCCCACTGACCGCATCGCAGGAGGAGGTACCCAAGGACAATCACTCCTTTGCCTTTGAGTTTGAACTTGGGGGCAATGTCGGCATCGAATGCCTTGACCAGTTTCACCCAAGTCAGTACCGCAAGCACAGTCGCTCCCAAGTTGCACAGCGCCAAGACGACGCGAATTGCAGTGTCCGTTGGGTTGTTGTTGTCGCTGCTGTCATTACGAACTGCCACGCCATGGATCGCCCCCAAAGTGACCAACGTCGGATGCACGAACGCAAACCATAGAACGACCCGGCGGATGGCCACGTACGTGGCTCGGGCGTGACGAACTTGGTCATAGTCTTGCGTCGACGCGTCGTCGTCACGGGGCGAGTCAAACGCTGGCGTGGGGGGGAGGGTGTAGTGCTGGGGGGGGTGCTTGGCCAAGACGTCGATGGCTCTTTCGGTACCCCCCAACTGTACGATCACGAGAAAGTAGGCGGAGACGAGGACGATCGAGTCGACGGAGGCGGCGGTGGCTTCGACTGCAACTTGAAGCGCCTGAAATTGCAGTGACACGTTTGTGTCGAGCGCCATTTTGGCCAAGAAGAGTACACTGGAGAGTCCCAACGCAATGGCACAACGCATCGAAATGGTTTGGGCCAATGGGTTGATCACATGCGTGATGTGGCGACGGATGAATATGGCGCTGACAAAGGCGCAGAGGACTGTGGCGGCAATCCCGAGTACCCATTGCATGATGATACACCCAAGGTCGTTGAGTTGATGCGCTTCTTCTTTGGCTTTCGCTGGTCGAAACCGACGACATATAACGCATAAACGGTTACAGGCTGAAACGGTTGCTCGATGACGATCTGACAACTTCCACACAAAATTCAACGCGATGGGTGGAGCCGAGTCCAGCACACGCCGAACGATAAAGCCCGGGACGGTCATCTCCATGATATCCCGAAGCATCGGGGGCGGCGGAAGGAGCTCACGTGGGGACGACGACGTGTTGGCCGTAGTGGCCAAAGTAGGGCCAGACTCGGACACCGACTGGTCGGGCGAGTTTAATCGACCGTTGGCGTCCGCAGATCACTACCAGCACTACATGCCCCCCAACATGCCCATGTGCCCAACATACCAAGTCAACTACGTGACAGAATGCAACCGATCTTGGAAACTCATCTGCAAAGCCGCGACGCCCAAGATGAAGCACTACAACAAGGACGGTATCGTGCTGTTCTACGACGAGTTTTTCCACCGGTTGTTTCAACGGGACCCTGGGTTTGAAGACATTTTCCCCGGTATTCGAAAGCGCATTGAAGTGCTGATCAAGGCCATGAAGTTCATCCTGAATGACTCGGGGATGACCGAGACGGTGGTCATCCAGCGATGTCGGAACCTCGGCCACCGCCACCGCACCATCCCCAAAGTGAAGCCGCATCACTTTTCAGCGTATGCCAGCACGTTTGTGGAAGTGGCCATGTTCTGGCTCGACATTGAAGCCACGCCAGACGTTGGCGAAGCCTGGAGCAACCTCGTCGGGTTCAACCTCAAGTATATGCTCCAATCGTATCTATTCAACACTGTCAACGAGAGCGATTGGAATCAGAATACGACGCAACCCACCAAGGAGTCTCGGACGACTGCGCCCATCAAGAAGACCAAGATCAAACCACCCACTACGACAACCGCGGTCACGAGCATTACCAAGTCGGGCACGAAGAAGGACCTGGCCGCAGACTAAGTACCCTTCCTATATGATAGCATTATGATAGCAGCACCTTGAGGCACCCCCATTTGTACTTGACATCAAAACAACTCCATGTATATTATCGGATCGTGCGTGGGCTTCAGTTATGCATCACGTGTGCATGTCGTTGCGCCCGTTAGAAGCCGCATTGGCGGCTCCTGTCCCCATCATCACAAGTATGCGATGTATGGTTGCATTGGTCACAGCAGTGGGTTACATGAACGTTACATAGTAACGGATTCGAATACTATTAATACTATTAATACTAACGTTAATAATAATAGTCACTACTCCGGAGTTGTTCTCGCATGTGTTTTATACACCATTGTATAAATGTGTTTCAATCCGAATTACATCGTACTGTAGTTGTTTAAAACCAATCCTGTGAAAATACATGTCGGTGTTTTGTGAGTGGCCCAGGCAGCCCGGGGCTGCGCACCACTCGTTTGGTGGATGGGCTACTCGATGAGTCATTGTACATTTTGCACCGTGGTAGATAGATGGTCATGGATGGCCCCGCTCGTCCAACAACCCGCGGGATGTTTCAAGTCGTTCAATGGGCATAGAACGCAGCGGATAGTGTCCTGGGCGTGCGGTCGGGGACTGCTGATTGGCGTCGGCGTCGTCTCCTGGGCTGCCTTGCTCTCGGGCAAGTGCACCTACTGCTGTGTGCCCGACATGACTTCGATTGTTCAAGTTAGCTGCTAGCGTGCATGTTTCCGCAGATCACACTCTGTTTTCAATCTTGCCAATGATTGATTCCAATTTTTTCATTCTGCAACACCAACTGGACTATACTCACTGGCCCTCGTCCACGTCGAGCGGTTGGTCTTTTTGTCCTTACATCGCATATCGAGCACAAGTAGGATGGTTATACTATACAAAAGGGAGTACGACGTCGAAGTGAGGAACACCTTGTCCTGATCTCGTGATTATAATATAGACTACAATTCTCTGATCGACACGTCACACCCTTGCTTGGTTGCATTCAAGTATGCATTGCTTGATCAAGCATACTGTCATTGATTCGTAAGCTCGTTAGATCTAAAACCAACACCTTTTTTCGCCTGGTAACTACTGTACATTGGTGGAGATGACCTACGTAAGGAATACCCACACTACAGACATCAACAGCCCTGACACCAATGGCAAAGACAGATTGTCGTCACAGCCCACATACAGCACTTCCCCCACCGTGCCCGCAACACCGCATAGCGCCATCACGACGGCTTTCTATCGAATGCTCACAAGTCAGACCCCCACCTAGATATTGCAAGGCATACTATATATCCCGACGTAAGGGTTATTGTTTTGTACCTCGATGCCACTCACATGGGCCACGGATGCATCCACAACCGACAAGAAGGCCACGCTCGTGGCAAAGCACACGACAAAGCAGCCGGCGACCCCGGCGATCGTCTTACCGTTGGCCAGTTTGGTCGTGTGGTGGCCCAGCGTTAGGCCAAAGAATGACGCGCACGGGTCGCCCAATGATAGCTACAAGGTCGTTCGTATGCCCCAACAGGATCACGGAAGGTAAGTCTCGTACGTGCAACACACTGAGCTGGGCCACGTCCTTCTTGAAGATCAGGAGGCTGATGCTGCACCCGAGGAGGAACCAAAACGCGCCTGCACAAGCATTCGCCGTCAGCAACAGGAACAATGGGTGGCTGGCATGAGTGTAAGTAGTACCAGGCAGGCGATGGGCAATCTCATGCTGCCGCAGGATGGGACCAAACACATGCAGATACGTGTCGTTGACGATATTGTTCTGTTTGCGTAGTTGGGCGACGATGTAGAAGGCCACCGCGGAACACGCAAGCACCACCGACACTAGAAGATGCATCATCCTCAGTCAGACACATCAACAAAAGTCACGTTGGTTGAGAGGGGAAAACCTTGGAGGCTGTTGGCGTAAAACGATCCGACTACGACCAACACCCCCGAACCAGCTACAAGAACGATGGCATGATGAAGAGTGAAAGGTAAGGAGATGATGGGGGCTTCGAACCATGCTGAATCTTGCGACGGACGTGCAATTCCTTGGTGGTGCGCACCGTGTTGTGGGTCGGACGCCGCACCACGACAAACTGCAGCAGGAGGATTGCGACAATGAACACTACCGCCGCCACAGATGACGTGCCACTGAAGAGAGACCCCAATGGAGTGAAGAAGACAAGGCCGACGATCACGAGCAGTGGGCCTGTGAACATGGCCACCGTCTCGGTTAGTGCCATGATACTATGTAGTCTCGCCGTTAAGGTGCTGCGACCGGTAATCGCAAAACTGGTTCGCTCGGTGATTGGCCAACTTTGATATTCACGTTTCATTGGTTAAAATACACTCCCAGCGACAATTTGATTGGATATCGAGCATTCTTGACCTTTGACATGTCGAGCTTTCGGCGAGCTGTGGGTCTTGACTCCGCGGCACCACACGTGCCTTCAACAACTTCGTCGTCGACGCCCGCACGCGGAGTTTCTCGTGGCGTCAAACCATTCATCAATGACCAGACGTTGACGTCGAGTGGACTGCGCGAGCTTGACGCAGTCGTTGGCGGTGGCTACCTCCTCGGGTCCATCGTTGTGGTGGAATCGTCGGTGTTTGGCTCGTTCGGGTCTGACCTCGCCAGATATTTCGCCGCCGAAGGGTTGGCCAACGAGCACGTCGTTTACACGGACGCGTCCGTCGTCGCCAGCCTGCCTCTGGAACTCAGCACCGCTCAAAAGCAGTTGAAGGCCGCGTTGGTGGTAGCCCAAACCAGCGCGGCTGCCCCGCCACTCACAATTGCGTGGCAGTATGAGAAATACGCGGCTGAAACCCTACCCCATAACGTCAAAGTGACCGACAATCGCTTTTGTCACAGCTTTGACCTGTCCAAGCCCATGGTGGACGCTATGAAACGGACCTGCCACGTCCTCCTGGACTCTTCGTCCACGTTAGCGTATCGCAGCATCTTTGCGACCATGCAGCAAGCTCTGGAACACAGCGACGACGTCGTTCGCTTCGTCTTGACCGACGTTGGCGCTCCGTGGATAAGTGGGGACATGACCTCGGAGCATCAATCGCAGTTGCTGATCTTCGTCCGAGCTGTCCGCGGCCTCCTCGCTCGCCACCGCCGCCGCGCCATTTGTATGCTAACTGTGCCGGCCTTCACGCTGCCGACTCCGCTGGTTCGATCCATCCGACACTTGGCGGACTACGTGTTTGAGCTGTCGTCGTTCGCAGGCCAAAGCGACCATCTGCCTTCCGAACTCGCGTAACCCTCCCCACTGTCATAACCATGTATTCACATGCTACTGTGTGTGTGTTGTGTAGAGACTTTGGCGGGCTGCTCTTTGTGCACAAGGTGGCCCACCTCCATGCGATCACGGGGCACGCGCTGGACAACGTCAAACTCGGCGTGAAGCGGGACCGCCGGAAACTGAAACTCGAGCCGCTGCACTTGCCCCCCGAGGGCAGCCGCAGCCAGAAACCAGACAAAACCCAACAACCCAACGACATGTCGTTTTAAATAATGCCACCAATTAGCTCGATGGTTTATCAGCGCTAACGTCATCTTCGTCGCTACTTTCGTCATCGTCGTCGACATCGTCATTGGACAAAAGCTCGTCGTCGCCCGACGATGCTTGTTTGGCGGTGCCCCCCAAGTGTTTTTGCCTAGACTTGGCTTTCTTCTTGGCCTTCTTTTTCTGGGCGAGTTGGATCTTGACATTCCGCTTACTGGTTGTGCCATTGACCAAATCGTCCAACTTGGCATGCAGGAGCTTCCGCGCCACGCGGCGATTGTCGTCGAGAGATCGTGTCTTCTGGCATTGCACGAATACTCCTGTGGGTGTATGCTTGAGAAAGACGGAGTTGCGAACTTTGTTAATCTTCTGCCCGCCGTTGCCGCTGCCTTTGACAAACTTCTCCTCCAAGTCGTTCTCGTCGATGACCACCACTTTGGAGGTGAGGACCTTACCCCACGATGAACTGAGCCGAGTACGGAAGGTTCCGACAATATGGCCACCGTTCGTCTCATTCGCCCGGAGGATGGTCTGTGTCGGTCGACAGCCCGGCAGACTCGACGCTCGACGAACCATATGCAGCATTGTTGTTGGCGGCGAATTCGATTTTGAATGAAATCGTGCCATTGGATAGTCCAAAGTTTTAAAAAAATCTTTGAAGGCTTGAAATCTTTTTTAAAATCGATTTGAAATGTAAATCTATTTAAAAACGATTTCGTTTGATACCAAATTTTCGGTAGATTGGAAAAGCGAAAAAAAAAACTACCTTTTTCTTACTACATTTACGATGGCAATTGTATTCTTGCAGCCAAGACGGCGAAATGAGGCAAGAAGCACACAAGTTTCATTACCATGCCTACGTTATGCAACACAATCACCCTGCTGACTCTAAGGCTACTTCTACACCAGCGCTTCCTGCAGTTCGCATGCCAAGCCCTTGTGGCCGGCGTAGCACTGGCATTGCCCCGTTTCGGCGTTGCAAACCCCGCGCTACAGTAGTCACAAGTCAGTCTCTCAAAGCACAAGCCAGGGTGCAATATGTTTTCTTACGTTGGAGCACGTGGCCAATTCCGTGAGCGGTCGGGCAAGCGCACCGGCAGCGTTGGAGCCGGGAATATGCTCGACCACAACGACTGTGGCAGCGCCACCACCAGCCGAGCTACAAATCAATCCGCATGAGTTTCACCTACCGGTAGATATGCATACGAAAACACGTACATGGGCTGGCTTCCGGCAGCGGTGTACGGAGTCACGTCCACCTCTAGCAAACTCTGGAGGCCAGTGGTACCAGGCGCCGCCGGGAACGTCACAATGCAGTTGGTCGCGGTGGTGATGTCGGCCACCGTCGCCGCCACCGTCCCCGTCGTGGGGCCCGTGCGGGTGTACGCGCCGACTCCGCCGGGCTTGACGCTGATTTCGTTCGAGTTCAACACGCGCGAGCTCAGGGCAAAGTTGGGGATGCGGCGGAGGGCCGTTTCGATGTTGGTGCACGTCGTGGCGTCCGCGGTGGGCAAGCCGGACGTGATTTCGCTCGTCGTCCACAGGTTACCGTACGGATCGGCGTATCGGATGACAAACTTGATCACAGCGGAATGGGTGATGGTGATCCCTTGCTGCATGTCGTACTGGCCGGTCGTGAGCGGATCGTCCCCCTGGGGGCATACGCGGCGGTTGCAGCTGTGGCCTTCCCATCCAGGGTCGCAGCGGCAGCCTTGGATCTTTTCGCGGTCCCAGCTCGTGTAGTCGATGAACAGTGGGTTGCCGCCCACGCGCTTGTCGGTGGACACGGCCAAGTCTTCGATGAACTGGCACTTGCCATGGCCCGAGCAGTCGCTAGGACACTTAAGGCGGCGACAGCCAGACCCTACAAACGTTTCGTCGCACTGGCAGATGCCGGTAGAGCGATCGCAGATGCCGCGGTTGCCGCATTCAGCGTAGTAGTGTGCGTCGTTGTTGTAGCTCGCCGTGTCTTGCCACGCACGCGTGAACGGGCATTGGCGGGCCGAACAGTCGGCGTTGATCCAGTTCTGCTCGCACGAGCAAATGTCGTTCGCCCCGCACGACCCGTGACCAGAGCACTTGTTCGGACACGCGCCTTCCACAGATAGCACCGCCAACGCAGACAACCCTAACAACGCTTTGACCCAACGTCCAGCCATGGTGTTTTTCTATAGGATTTCTTGGGCGGAAATCGAAAAGTGAGCGTGGAAGAAACGACTCGGCGACGGTTGGGGGTTGCCAACACAGCATTACACGAAGAATGTATGCCGCGACCTTTCGACTGTCGTCGCCACATCACTGGACGCTATTTTTGGCTTGCGAGCCCCGATTGGTGCGACCACGAGGTGGCGATTTGTCGAAGCATTCCAAGGGACGCAGGCGCCTTCATAGTAGCCTCAACTAAAGTGCCAGTGAGATAGTATATTATGACCTTTCGTCGAAAGGCCGTCTCCGGATAATTTCCGGGTCACCTCGCCATCAAGGGCAAACATGTGGTGGGTTTGGATGGGGCGACGCGTTCGCGTGCTCCTTGTAGAATGCATGCCGATCTTGGAATGGCTACCTGGCTACCAATGGCAACGCCATCTCGCACACGATGTGGTGGCGGCGATTGTGGTTGTGGCCGTGATGTTGCCGCAAGAGCTGGCATTTGGAGCCAGCATGCACGTCCCAGTGTCCACGACGTTGCGGACAGCTATCGTGGCCCCGCTGATTTATTGCGTCTGTGGGACATCGAGCATGGTGTCGTTTGCAAACGCCGCCGAACTCACGTGGGCGGTGGGAGGCGCGCTGCAAACCATTCCCGACGACCAAGAATTTGAACGATTGGCCAAGGGAACATTGATCACGTGCACGTCCGGCGTCGTGCTGCTTCTGCTGGGTTGGTTTCGCGTGGGGACTCACCTGCCATTGTCGAGGCCGGCGATGGGGGGGTTCCTTTGGGGCGCCAGTCTCCTCGTTCTGGCTGAGCACATTCCTCACCTGGTTGGCGTCGTGGATGTGTTGACAGCTCCGTCCGTGCACATTGAAGCGTGCGCCCTTGGTGCGTTCTCACTTGTGCTGCTTGTGGCTGTGGAAGGCATACGCCAACGGAAGTCCGTGCTCGTACGCCCTTCGTTGTCAAAACTGAACGATCCCGCCGTCCTCTTACACGCATATCCAACCGGTTCTTTGAATGTCAGTTCCAGTAGCAATGCACTAAGCGCGGTCGACCTTGCCCCCCTTGGCGTGTGTGGGCTCGGACTCGCCTTGCGACTGTGGGTTTCTTTCCCCGACGATGCGTCGTCGACCACACATCCACATCACCATGGAAACCAATCGCTCTACGAATCGTTCACACTTAGCCACGCGTTTCACCACATTGTGAGCCAAGAAGTCGAAGAAGTGATGACGCTGCTGTGGAATGCCTTAATCATAGCGCTGGTACGTCGCCGTGCATCGAGCCTAATCATGAATCCATGATCACCCTAGACGTCGTACGTGTCGACAATTGTGTTAGCCAATCAAGGAGCCCGACATCGTCAGTCCTTGGTATACAAACACGAGATGTCGTGGAGGTTTCTTAACCAAGTATCTAAACATCGTTCGTTCGTTCGCAACTGTAGACAACCCCAACGAGCAAAGTTCAAGCCATCGATGTCGACCCCAACAAGGAACTCATTGCTTACGGACTCGCGTGCGTTGTCGGCGGATCATTTCGAGCGCTGCCGCCTGCGGGGGGTCTGGCCCGCACAGCCATTAACGCCAAGTACAGTCGCACGGCGGTGACTACGCTCTGCACGACCTTCGTCCTCGTCGTGGTCATGGTGTCCAAGGTGTACGTCCTTGTTCCGCTGCCTTGTCTTGCGGCCATTATCGTCGTATCGACCGTGTCCTTCATGGACAGACACGAGCTCCAGACGATGCTACGGTGTCGACTGTACTCGTGCTTGGGCCTGTGGGCTGCAGCCTGTATCAGTACGTTTCTAGGCGGCATTCTCATCGGCGCCCTTGTCGCGCTCTGTCTCAGGTCCTTGTCGCACTGTCGACTTTTGTCAATGAACAGTACGTAGTGTGGCGATATCCCCCCCTGACACCGGTGTCACACGGATCGACAGCGTGGGCGCCACGCGTCCAGTCCACGATCGAAACGATCAAGTGATCTTCGTGCGGGTGGACGCAGCAGTGGTGTGTTTTGTGAACTGGGATGTCATTGAAAAGCAAGTCGAACTGTTCGTAAACGTGGGTGAAATGGACGTGACAGGCAGCACCAAGGACGGGGTTGTCATGGACCTGTCGAACATCCACGACGGTGCGCACGACCTTGAAACTGTGGGTCGCATCAACGTGTTCAGTCGCCGACTGAAGCACCACGGCGTCGACTTGGCCATCACCCACGCCCCCCCAAGTATATTTGCGAACAAATACAAGGTTTCATTGCTTGTAGTGAATTCACACACTGCTGTCTTGTCGCGTAGAGCTCCGGGCGGCGTTGGCTACGCTCGCACCACGGCTAGCCGATTACACGATTCAACTGTCCAACGAGTCGGCTGTTGTGGCCATTCAAGACGGCGTGTGCGACCTATTCATCGCGTAGCAAACTGTTTATGGACTGGGGAAGACGGCACATGACAAAAGTTAAAGTGTCAAAATATAAAAACTCAGACATCGACATTCTTTTCGTCACTAGAAAACGTCAGACCTCAAAGGTGAGGCGAACATTACGAGTTGACGATGTTGAGATGAATCAGACCATGGCTATTGCAGACATAACGTTATAGGCAATCACCAACGAGGTGATTTCGTAGCAAACTTACGTCCTAGAAAGGTATAGTTATACTGGCGTTAGTGTGCTATGTATTGTAGTGATGTGCCAGTCTATTTAAAGCCGCATTTGACTTGTACAAGTGCAGTTACGATGCTCAAGTGCGCGACGGGTCGACCTCCGAGGCACTTGGCCTTAGGCAATCAAGACGTTTTTCACGTGCCGTCGGGGCCTACGGTGCCGAAATGGGAAAAGGAATTCAGCGTCGTCTTTGACGGCCGCAAGCCCACAGGGCTGGGCTTCAAACCGGTTAAGGAAGAGTATGCTTGCAGCGTGGACAGCGTTGTGTCCGGCACCCTTCGCGACAACCTCGCGGCGGACCACAACGAGCACTGCTACTTGAGCTGCGACTTGTCGCGGTAGGGCTCCCCAAGTCTGAACCCCATGGACATGCCCGAACTCATGGACTTGATGCTCGTGTTAGTGTCATTACACCTGGCTTGCGCGTGCGCGCCATCAATGATTTGGACGTCCAGAGCCTGACGTTTGACGTCGTCGTGGCAAAGTAACGCAGCCCCCCTCTCGTCGTTATGGCTGACATGCTATGGGCTATGGGGGATAGGATCAAGACGATGAAGCGACCAATTTTACTCACGTTTGCCGACGTGAGGTCCGCCACTTATGGCGACCCCGCGGCAAGCGTCCCCGTGGAGTCGAAGCAGGCAGCCCAAGCGTTGGGGGACGAAGTCGTCCGGCTCCGTGCCCAACTTCAGGATGCCATCATGGCCAAAACCGACGCAGAAGCCGAATCCGCGAAGTTTCAAGCGTGGAACAAGTCGCTTCTGATGACCAACGGCGTCATCAGCGACCAGAACTCGGCCGCGGTGGACGAGGTCCTGAACGAACGCATCGCTGTGGAAGCCACACACGCCCTTGCGACCCAGTTGCAGGGGGAGCGGGACCGAGCGGTCGCCGCCGCGCACGCCTTCAAGGTACAACCCCCGTCGGCCTTATTGATCGAACAGGGCATGTTTGTAGCTGGAGAACTCGAGTTTGCAGTCGCGAGTTGAAAACCTGCACCAGCGACTCGAGGACGCGCAAACGGCCAAGCGAGAAACGAACGAACGACTGATGGCGTTGGAGCGCCAACGACACGACGACCTGCGGTTGTTTGCGTCGCTGCATCGCGAGATCCACGTCGAAGCAGACGAAACCAACGAGTTGGACAAGCTCATGCAGGTCGAACCTACAGGGCAACTGTCCAATTCGACATAGTTCTGCGCCAATCGTCTCATCGAAGATGTTGGTGCTGTGGCCAGGTGGAAGCCACCACGACCACTAGCGTGCTGGGTCGCGAAGAAAGAGACAAGCACGAGGCGACGATGAACAAGCTGCGCGAACAACGAGCGGCTCATGCGACCCACAAGGCGTCTTTGGAGGCGGCGCTGGACGACCACATGGCTCGGGCGGCGGCGGACCGCGCGCGCATTGAAAAGCTGCAGCGGGACAAGGATGCCCTAGAACGGTCCATCCTCGAGCTCCCCCAGCAAGTCATCGCCACCCCCGTCGACGCGAATCAGTCGACCTCGGCGTCTGCCACGGTGCACCACCTGCACGCACAGCTCGGCGACGCCCACGACAAAGTCTTCCACGCCAAGCCTGAAACGCGCTCCGAGAAGGCGAAATGGACCGCCGAGAAGCTCCTCCTTCTCGCAAGAATCCAAGCGGTCGAGCACCACAGCCAAGCGTTGGAAGAGGAGTTGGTCGCGTTCAAGGCGGCAACGTCGTCGGCCGTGGCAGCCACCGCCGCCGCCGACGTACACGAAGGCACTATCGTCCGAGACTTTATCCACCGCATGTCCACCAAAGGGTTTCGTGTGCACAAGGTAGTAGTAGGACACTCAATCATTACAATATGCAAGTTACAAGGTAGATTGGGAGGTTTAGTTGTCGTGTGCAAACTCGAAGGTAACTTGACGACATGTTTGACGTATAGCACGGACGACGGGGGTCGACGCACGACCGGTACTTGTACACAGACTCTGACGGCCACTGGCTGAGTTGGACCAAGGTCGATGCCGCGAGAAACCCCGAGGCCTTCCGACACCCGAGCAAGAAGATCGTCGTGGACATCAAGGACCTCGTGGACGTGCTTCCAGGCAAACAAACGGAGGTACATATTAATGTATTATAATACAACGAAAACATGCGACACGGTTTGCAGGTGTTTGCGCGGCCCAACAGCGCGGCGACGCCGGCCTCGCGCTGCTTCTCCCTCGTCTGCGCCAAGCCGTGCCGCACGATTGACGTCGAGACGGACACTCCCGAGCAGTGCCAGCGGCTCATCCAGGGGTTCCGCCTCCTCATCCGCCGCCGCGCGGTGCAGCATGCCGCGTCCCGTCGTCATCCCGTGGCCCCCTTGCATTGAACCATCTGGATGTATGTACTGGATGTAGCCCACCAAATAAATATATATTATATACACGGCAAACTCAATGGAATATGTCTCCAAGTCTACAATCTCGACCGGTACACATTCTGCACAGTGTGTTTTTGCAGTGGTGAGAGGAGGTGGCTCAATTGTCACTGAAATCATAGGACGGCAATATGCTCGAATGGATTGAGTTAGATCGTGTTACAGTATCCCTCACACCATGTCTACGAAATCTATCCAATGCTAAGGCGACTGCTGCTGCTGCGTCAGCACTTGGTCGATCGCTTGGGCCACGTTGTCGTAACTGGGGAAGTCGGACAGCTTGCCCATGTACACGAGGCTTGGCTTGTGGGCCATCGCTTCTCGGACCACGCGCTGGACGTCCGCGGCCGTGACCGCATCCACCTTGTCGCAGATGGACTCTGGGCTCTCACGGATGCCATACGTGAGCAACTACAAGGTTGTTTGTTGGATGTGAGACGACGATGGAAAATGGAAATGTGATGACGACGACAGTATCACAGGGGAAAGAGTGTGTGTGTGTTTATATAGTGGATGGGTAAATTTAGCTGGTTAGTTGGTTACCTGTCGGCCAATGTCTTCATATAGAATCATGCGGGACTCCAAGTTCATCAACACGGATGACTTGAGCTGGTTCTTGGCACGAGACAGTTCGGTGGAATCCACGCCGTGCACTAATACATATGTAGAAACATCAGAATCTCAAACAAGTGTTAGGCGCTGTATGATCGTACATGCAATCGAAAGCAGTTGATTCACGAGCAGCCCCACCAGTTGGCCCGTGGCTTCGGGCATGCAGGCTCCGTAGATACCCACCAGCCCAGCATCGTTGTGCAATGACGAGAATGCTTGCGCCGATTCGACCCAGTAGTACCGATTTAGCACATGCTATACAGTGTCAATCAAATGATGACAATCGATCGACCAATCAAAACTCAAAACACTATTCAAGTGACCAATCACATACGTGCAACCATCAAATTCGTGTGGGGTTTCAATTGGTGTGACCACTGTACATGGTTTATATACTACGTAGTTTACAAAATTCAGTATTGTGCTTTCGAGTGAAATTTCGTGTTGTGGTTTCTCGTTGGAATTTAAATCGATTTGATTGGCTACTTCAGATGAGCTCAAAATTATTAGCCAATCAAAACCTTCTCAATGAAATTCAACCAATCAGATCGATTGTGGATCGCTTTGGTTTGCGCGATTCGATTGCACCCCCTCCCCAAATTTGTATCAAATCGACAATAATGTTGTGTTCATTCTTAAACTGGAGCGACCACATGGAGAATGAATCAACAGTAGAATCACTGGTAGAAGAATTTAGCCAATCAGATTGCAGCAAACCGTCATGAACAAGTCAAATTAGTGTGAGACTTCAATTAGTGTGCGATACCAATTACCCCAGGATACCGTTTTACGTACAAAATATCAGTCCAAAGAATAATCGGTCGGTAGATCTGGCTACATTCAGCACACAAAAGTGCAAAATTGGGGTAAAAGAAACACAATACCATCAATCAATCGATATATCATCGTCATTCAGCTGCCTGCCCCATGACCAGGTATCTCACCGTGTACAGGCGCGAGTACATGCCCTTGCCAGGTCCACCAGCTGAAAACGAGTCGCCCCCTCCTAACAACGTCTGGAGCACACATACAGGCACCAAATCTATGTTATCCATGTCATTAGAGTCCACATCTGCGATAAGGTGATTTTGTCGATCTATTTAAAAAATCATATGAACAAAATGTACCTTCATGGTGCCATCCGCCCGTGGGAAACGCAAGCGACGCGTACGAGAAGGGCGCGTCGGCGTTCTCGATGGCTTCCAACCCACCTCGGTACACGGCGGGCTCGAGGGGGGCGACGTCGTCCGCCGCCTCCGCTTTGAGGGCGCCAAAGTACTCTTTGGCCTTTTCCACGAGCACGGCATGTTCGATGCCCGAGCCGGCGAGGACGATGCGCGGCGCGACGAAGAACTTGTTCATGTACGAAGTGACCGCAGTTCGGTCCAGGGCGTCGACGTGCTCCAGCGGGCACTGCAGCGGCCGACCTAACGTGTGGTGCGCGCCGTACGCCGCCGTGTGGACGCGCTATCACCTCGACGTGAACACTTGAATGATGGATATATGGAAGATCCCCCCACCTCTTGAAGGAACAGCTGCGGGTTCTCCTTGAGGTCCTCGGACTGGATCTTCATGATCACTTTGGTCATTTCGATTTCGTCGTCCAGGATTGCAGGGTTGACGAACGCGTCGGCCAGAAGCGCCAGGGCCTTGTCCACGTTGTCTCGAAGGACGTCCACCGTGTAGATGAGCTGCTCGCGGCCGCTGGACGCGGTGGTCTGCGCGCCAATGTCTTCGAACTCGCTAGGATCGTATATGATGAGCCCATCAATCCAAGACATAATATGCCATGGAAACGGTAGTAATACTAACAGAGGGAACTAGTAGCCTATGAGCCAAGACACTTACCGAACGAGGTCGGCGTGGCTACGGGAACGCGAGCTCTTGAACCCCAAGTGCTCCATCATGTGCGTGACCCCAGTGTTCGAGTCTACGAGAATCATCCGAATCGTTACGATGGATAATGAAAATGATGAAGAAGATGTGCGGGTTGTTTGTGGAGGTATGACGCTTGCTTGACGTCTATGAGGACGCACCGTCTTCGAAGCGACTGCCGGCGTCGACAAACAGACCCACTGTCGACGCTTGGCCGTACGTTTCTTGTGAAATCACGCGAAGGCCGTTCGGCAACACCGTGGTCTCTGTTCGTGGAGCTTGCAATTGACTCGCGGGTTTCAGCACCGGCAGCCTAGAAGGACGTCAATATGATGGGCCGAAGAATATATGCGGACTTACCCTGGGATGGGCTCGTCCAAGCTGGGAAGCTTCTTGAATGTCGCCTACACATGCCAAACAAGGTTCATTCGTCAGATACAGTGCTGCATATAGGTGATATGTGTTGCATGTGGTAGTAGTACCAAATCGGGTTTGAGGATGTCACTTGGCGATTTCTCGGCCGTGTCTTTGGCATGCACATAGTGCGAGAACGCATTGCCGTAGTTGTTGGTTACGGCGCTAAAATGACGAGAGCTCAGGAAGGACTGGCCCCATACTGATGCCGTCGACGCTTGGACCTGACGGCGGCTCAATACACCCAGGCGCAGCATGATGCTCGACTTCTGGAAGATAACTGGAGGCCCGCGTGATTGTGATCGCCAATCCGGATAAAACAGACATCCGGATAAATGAACACCACAGAACGACGAAGCAGCCGACAGAACATGAGCTGCATGGCGCGAGATGCCCCATGTTACTCTAGCCCACTGCGTCGAGTACGTAGTGTAGGCAAAGGTTCCAAGTTGGTGAAGTTGATGTGCATACATTGGACATGATCAATACTACCGGTACTGTAGAGTGCGAAGGATTACTGAAGTATGCAATTCAAGACTGACAAGGACTACACATTACTGTACTTGTTGGGTTACTGTATGCGTACAATCAGTTCGTGGACATGGCCAGTCATCGATCCGATGCAAGTACAGCACGCGTCGAGCAACATGATCAACAAGTCCTGCCTGCAAAGCATCGTTCGTTGTGGTTGGCGGTTGAGTTCGTCTTGTGCCTCGTAGTGAGTTGGGCAATGTGTCCTTTCGTTGTTTTTCCATGAAACGCGGTTCTAGAAATGTCGTCTCTGGGATTTTATGCAGTATGTATTTGTAGAGGTCCCAGAAACTCACATGTCGTTAAGAAAAGGGAATCCTGGTTGTTCCTAGTACAATTAAACCACAATGTATCGACAATGCGTCTTAAAACGAGGTGATAGAGCTTCCACAGACGGGCGATGAAACAGCGACTCTCATTTTCAAAAGGATCGGATATGGCGCAATACGGCAAGGCATCGTACTGGGACGAGCGCTACACCAAGTGCGTCTTGGATGCATCATATGCTGATGCAGGGAATGCTATGGGATGACGACTCATGCGGTGTTGTAGGGACGCGGAACAGTTTGACTGGTACCAGCGGTATGCCGGGGTGAAGGACCTGGCGCTGCAGTACTTGAAGAAGACAGACAACGTGCTCATGTCCGGTGCAGGCAACTCCCGACTGAGCGAAGAGATGCTGAATGACGGGTTCCAAACTATTATGAACATCGACGTGTCCCAAGTCGTGATCGATCAAATGAGCAAAAAGTACGAAGGCCACGAAGGCATGCAGTGGCAGCAAATGAACGTGTGCTCGCTTTCGTTCTCGGACGAAACGTTCGACAGCGTCGTGGACAAGGGCACGATGGATTCAATTCTGTGCGGCGAAGGCTCCACGGCCAACGTGGCCAAGATGTGCCAGGAAATCTACCGCGTGCTCAAACCCAATGGCGTGTACTTCATCATTTCGTACGGCGTGCCCGATAACCGATTGAGCTACCTTGAAAACAACGAGCTGCACTGGAAAGTCACAGTCCACACAGTCCCCAAGCCCACGGTCAGCGCCGTCCAAGTCACCGACGCCGCCGATGCCAACGCTGTCCATTACATCTATGTGTGCCAGAAAGGCGTCAAGACCGAAGGCTAAACAAGTCCATCCTTATGTTCATCCCGCCGCTACCAATCTCACGATGATATTGAATGCGATGGCGGTAGCAGTGTGTACGCGATCGATTAAGTGTAAATCAATTCCTCGATTCACATCAGCATACTCTAATGCCACTCGAGTAAAACGAAGTCTTGGTGTCGACGATGCTGGATCGCGTGCTTCAAGGGGAAGTTCCATGGAAGTTGGTTGAAAGAACCATGTCCCGTTGGCCTTACTTGTCGTTCCATTGTTTCTTGCATCCCGTGCACTTGTAAAACGTTGTGGATGGTTCATCTGCAGAGCGGATTTGAATTTGCATAAAGTATGCCTTGGTGTGCTCGCAGAATGGACAGCGCGCTACAACACACACAGATCAGGTTGGACGTGGAAGCAAGCATGCGGTAGTGCTGTGGTTTACTGTCTGTTTGGTCCACATTTTCCCAAGCTTCGTCGCCTCCAAGCACGTCGTCCACTTTCTTTCGCTGTAATGGCACCTTTGTCTCCACCTAACCAACCATCGTAATGCACGGAAGCTGAATGCAAAAGTGTTGTCGAGTACCTTTTGGTTGATTTTGAAGATGTACGGACACGTCTGGCAGCAGAATCGCATGCCATCGCTCTACATGCAGTGCATACGTCAGGAGGTTCCTTCATGCACGTCAATCGCCATTGCTTACATCGGGCTCGACCATGAGCAGGTTGCCGCATGTTGGACAGAAGTGCATCCTCTTGCGCTGTGCACCAAACCACCGACTTGAGTGCTTTCAAAACAGACCAATCACGGACAACTCATTAGATTTTTGAGAAAACTGGTAGAATTTCAAAATAATACTATGGACGTATATATTAATATCAGACGTTTTGTATGAAATCTTTAGGTGGTGAACCGAAATATATATTTGCCAGATTTCCGGATAATATCCGAAACGCCACCGTTGGATCTTCTACTTTTTCACACAACCAGCTTGGACAGCGAATTCGATGAGCCATGCAACGAGACAAGAAGTGTTCTACTTTGAAGAGATCGTCGACAATGACAAGGACACAAAGACTACCGAGGAGACATACACGTTGTCGGAATGCCACGTGCTCAATGACACTAGCGACCTGCCATCCAAGCGTGGCGGGGCGACCTTGACCGCGGTTCGTATACGTCAAACAAGCACGAGTAACATCCTCATTCCATAGGTACTTGCCGCGCAAGGCAACACGTTGTTGTACTTGATCGGTGGTGCAAACCGTGCTGCGGAAACCTTTGGCGACGTGCATGTCTTTGACTGGGGTACAGACATGCTCAACATCATCATGATCCTTGTGTAACTGCATGCTCTTAACGCGTCCAATTCTTAGATGCAAAAAGATGGACGCAAGCTAAACCGTCTATCGGTAGCACGACGTTCACACCTCGCAGTGGACACACTGCTGTGGCGAGGGGCTCCCGCATCTACGTGTTTGGCGGCGCCAACCTCCGCGTCGGCGCAGTGTTCAACGACCTACATGTTCTGGACACAGGTACACCAAGATCTGTTTGCTTGGCATTCCATCGTCACCAATGCGTAGATACAATGACGTGGTCGCAGCCCGAGGTCGGCGGGGACGTGCCGCCTGCGCGCAACTCGCATGTGGCGGTGGCCACGGACAAAGGCATGGTCGTCATCGGCGGGTCGTCTCCTCAAGTAGGCGCCATGAACGACGTGTATCTCCTTGCATGGGACGACGACATGAGTTGGCGCCGCATCCGTCCATCCTCGTCAACGGTCATGTCCAAGCGGGAACTGCATGCAGCCTGCGCAATCCACGACCGCATCCTTGTCGTGGGCGGTCGATCCTCGTCTGGCATCCTCTGTGACGACGTCTGCGAGCTCCACACAGGTACACATACAGTATCCCCCATCCCCCTTCGTCCCATTCATTGTTTCATGTTGCACTAGACTCATGGACATGGACGATTACGCCGCTTACATCGTGGCATCGATGTGCGCATGCCGCGGGGGTGCTAGGCGGCACCCACTGGGTGCATTTTGGCGGATGGGGCGGCGGCCACGACTTCCTCAGCGACTGCTGGCAACTGCCTGTCCGGCCCGCCGCTTGCCACGACAATGGTACGTCCAATCTCATGTACTGTACATTCCCGTTAGAAAACGACTGATGGGGTCGGCGTCGGTACTAGTAGGAATCGCAGGACCACCCACCAGCCCAACTACTCTAAATGCGATCGAGCCCTGTCAAACTAGTATGCATCCCGTGCCTCTGCAAGTCGTACATCGCCACTCGCCACCGCCGCCGCCACTCGAAGAAACCCCCCACATTGTCGACGTGGCACTTGTCGGCTCCGAAGAGGCGGGTCTCGTCGGTCGATTTGCGCACTGCGCATGCGTTGTGGAGGACGCAAGCTTGGTCATGTTTGGCGGCATGACCACCGACGCCGACCTCCACGACCTCTGGGTCCTCACTCGTCTGCCCGCCAACACCACGTAACCAGCCACCCAGCCAGGTTTAGTTCAATATGTACTCGAGAAATACAATACCAGATATATACTATTATATCTTTTCGACATCTAGAAGCTCCTTGAACAGGTCGTATGTGGTCAAACTGATGCCTGTCAAGAACGGTCCCTATGGTGACAATTCATGTGAGTGAAGTAAATTTCGATAGATGAGCCCTCACACGCATCCACGTGACGGTTGCCCCCTTGTAAAACCCGCGGAGCCCTTCCTGGTCGAGGATAATCTTGCATGTCGTGCGCATGTTGATGTACTTGCGCGCGTCCGTGGCGCCGGTCACGTACCCGTCTGTTTGGATGCGCCTTCGTACAGTGTCCAGAGGATACGTGACTAGGCCAAATAGGCAATAAATAAAATACAGCATACTTCAATATATGTGCTGTAAAGGAGGTTACCAGTTTGGGCAATAGACCCGGCCAAATAGCTGCACATAAACTTGGAGAATGGCGATAACTGGTACGAGTCGGGGTTGGCTGGCGCAAAGAACTCGTGCTGGAACTCGAGCATGCTCTGCTTGAACCGTTCGTTGAGCGAAAACCCAATTCCAGTGTACGGTACAATCCCCACAAGGTTCACAAATAGCCCGCGACTGAACGACCGCAGCCCCTACCCACGAAATATAGGATCCATGTCGTTCATACAACATGATATATTATCATCATGTAAACCAAAGGAGTACATATATATATACTTGAAGTATGTTTTATGTAAGTTAGTTGTGAAATATAGAAAATAGATTTAAAATATAACGACCGATGCATACAGTAAGGACTGTAGGTGCGTTGTTGTGGCTGGATGATCATATTGTCAAATCGGGAGCCCTCAGCAGATTCGAATGTCGTTAGAGAAGGGATGATTCAAGAACCACCTAAGCCAATCAAATCGCGTTCTGGTACATTTCTGCCAATCAAATCGCGTTCTGGTACATTTCTGCCAATCCAAACGTTTGACTCGGCTCAGTTCGGCAAAACCGTACATAGACTAATCTTTTTATAGTATGGTTCGTACAAGATTAAATTCGATCAAAAGGGTTCGAATGCTATTTGGCGAAATGACCCACATGCCCGAATTTGCGTGAAATGCACAATACCTCGACCCATTTATATAATTCACAGTACAATAGGACAAAAGAATATAATAAACAATTACAATGTGTTATGATCATGAAATATTGTGCTTTTCAGTCAAATTCGCCTATGTTGGGGGATTGATGAAATCGCCAACTAATCGAGCAAAGGAGCATGATTGGCTACAAAGAATGCAGGTTGCAAGTTGATTGGCTCAAAAAGATTGATTGTAGTATTGCAATCACAAAGATACCTCTTCAACTTCGTTTTATATGAAATTTCGAACGTCCGGCGATTGTATTCAACCAACCGAGGGAGGAACTTTTGAGAACACACAATATGACAAACAATTAAGAACACATACATCATGGCCGAAATGCATCCAGTAGATGGGTCGTTGTTGCCGGATAAAAGATCTCGTCCGTGTATTGTCGATTTGATATACAAATATGGGGAGGGGGTGCAATCGAATCGCGCCGACCACAATCGATCTGATTGGTTGAATTTCATTGAGAAATGGTTTTTGATTGGCTAATAATTTTGAGCTTATCTGAGGTAGCCAATCAAATCGATTTAAATTCCAACGAGAAACCACGCCACAACACGAAATTTCACTCGAAAGCACAATAGACCTCGGCCGATTTCAAATTCATAGTACTACAGTAGTACAACACACAATGTAATAAACGATTATAATTTGTTCATGGTCATTTAAAAGAAAATCAATTTTACAAATACCACGACCGATATACACCGCAAGTAGTAGGTGGGTTGTTGTTCATGATGATCTGTGACCAACATACCTCTGCTTTGTACATGCACTTGACTGCATCAAACACGTTGGTGTACTTGATCTTGCCTTGCTGCACCATGTACCGCGTGCGCACGACGTCGATGGGGTACGTGCACATGGTCGAGAGCATGCCTAGATATATATATAAGCAAGGAACATGAGCATGCATGTAGGCTGAACGGAATGCAAACAGTGTCCTTGGAAGGCGTAGCGCTGTTCCTACTCCAACGTGAAAGAGAAACGCGTACGTACCGGCGAGGGAGCCGGACGCGATGAGCTGGGCGTTGGACAGCTTCTTCACGTACGGAGTGTTGCCGTGGTGGTTGCTGCTGTTGGCGTCGTGGAACCGCCGACGGATGTAGTCAAAGGACGAGTGCTGGATGCCCGCCGACATGAATACCTTGACCAGGTTGATCGTGTTGCCTCGGAATAGTGCTTGGACGCCTACGAAACAAATTGGACGTTAACACGACGACTTGGGGCGTTCGTACGTACCATCTCGTTTTGCAATGTCCACGCCCATGTGCAGCGCATTCCGCAGAGAAAAACGCAAGTGATCGCTCACTTGGAAAAGAAGCTTGATGCGGTCCACGGGCGACAGCATCGACTTGGCAATCACGCCAGCCAACCCTCCCGCGATGAAGGACCGGAGTTCCGTGGACGTGGTCTCTTCTGGGATGGCGGCGGCGGTGGCGACCGACGACGGCGACGTGGTGGCGGTGTCGGCGGCGGTCGGCGTGGCGTCGGCGTGGTGCGAGCTGGGGCTGGGCGGGAGGTCGAGCATGAACATGCCGTCAGTCTCGTTGACAAGGCCGAATTCTGGGAAACAGCTTTATTGCCTCATGAGGCACAGCCTCATCCGAATATTATCCGGAACAATCCATGTCCTACAGTACCTTACAATGTTAACCACTCGTGTGCTGGATATTACATGACTTATCCGGATACAGTGACCTTTGGAGGCATTGTACAGTGTACGTGGCCATCATACTATTCACACTATTTTCATTCGCATACTCTATTTAGGTGCAATTTGTGCAGGGATTGGATACAGTAAGTTCTTCTCTGTGTCGATTCATTCGCCATGTCGGTCCAGCGTGAACACCATCACTACCTAGAGATGGGGCGGCTTGCATGGAGTTAGTTTACTCATTGTGGCGGAAGAGGGGCAGCTGTTCGAACGGCCCACTAGTGACTTTCCAATCAAATTAGCCAAAATCCCCCCCACTTCGGAGAATTCGTATGGAATTTTGTATGCAATGAGACATGTGTCCCCAGGATTCGCCCGTTTCTGCAAACTCGATTTTGATCTCGCATGATGATTGCCGACACCCGAACCATCGTTGCATGCTACATCCATGCCCTGAAACAAGTGCTACCTCATGGTCAGTGTACAGGTACATCAAGCCGTGTGCTAGTGCTGATGTGTTTGAAGTAGACTCCCACTTGAAGCAGTTGGAGCAAATGCTCGTGGACGAGAAAGGCGCCGCCGTCAAAGCGGAATCGATCTTGTTTGGTGGAACCCGCCTTCGATGTGAAGACTTGGAGTCCATGTTGGACACCCTCATGACTAAAGTACGTGTTGGTTTCTTGATCACTGTCCCCTTGCTAAAATGTCTTGTCCATAATAGCACATGGGGACGACATTTCATTTCCGTGACGACGTGTTCGATGCCATGAGCGAAGTTCGCCAGCATGAGCAATTGCTCTGCAGCTTGGAAGAGTACATCGAAGCCGATTTACCCGCAAAGGAACGTTTCCTCACCGTCAACTGTGCGCACATGCGTACCCTGATCGTTGTCATGATGAACTACCTCAAGGCACAGATGCAGTCAACGTTCGACGTCGCCGCTCAAACAGACCATGTCCTCGGTCCGTACCGTCGGAATCTAGCTCGCGCCAAAAAGACCCTTCGAAATCTACATCACTTCCTCGTTAATCCGTCAAATGAGTTGGACGTTGACGCGAAACTCGCTGCGTTGGACGCCGCCATGGCACACGCGCACGAGCATGACTTTACCTTCGACCCGACTGTCTTCAACTTTGGCCGAGAGGCCCTTGTCGATGGCATGCAGCAAATAGTTGACGAGTGGACGAACGTGGCGCGACAAGTCCGCACGTTCAAGAGGATCCGCCAGGGCCTGAGTCCTGCCACGAGTCCTCTGTCCATCAATTCCACATCTTAAAAACTATTTATCCTTCCACGGATCATAATAAAATAATAATGTTAAATATACTAGTACTTGGCAAATATTCCTACCAGCGACCTTCACACATCGATTTCACTACTGCTACAAGCTACAGAGTCCTCTATTTATGAAGCTTCCAGTCGAGATAGCCACATACTGTCTATATATGATGATGTACAGGTGTAGGTAGTTATGTTAAATGGTTTGGCACTGATACTTCCAGATACAGGCAAAGCAATCACCGCTTCCCGTGGCAAAGTACGGCGACGTCGGCGACGAGTGGACGTTGATCACCGAGTTGCGATAGCCGCCTACAGTCAACACTGGCCGCGACGTGCGGTGGTCCCAAAAGATCACAGACCGGTCCTTTGAGCCACTCATGATCCACCTATCCAAACCATCAGCACCACAAATAAAGCAAGCAGTCATAACGTGAATTAACATACCGTCCATCAGGAGTGTACGCGACAGACAACACGAAGTCCTTGTGGCCTTGAAATAACATGCGAGGACGAGTCGTAGTGCGGCCAGATGCAGATACATCCCACAACATGATGTTCTTGTCCAAGGAGCCAGAGATGATGTTCTTGCCGTCAGGAGAAAACGCCAACGCGTACACAGAATCCGTGTGGGCTTCCAACCGGTCCATCAGCTGCGTGGTTTGGGTGTCCCAGATGCGCACGACCTTGTCTAAAGACGCAGCCGCCAACAGACGGCCGTCGGGAGACAGCGCCACGTTCGTCACGCCGTCCGACGGTCCGCCGCTTTCGTTGCCGAAAATGGCTTGGCACTGACCCGTACGCGCGTCCCAGAGTCGCACCTTTCGATCCCCCGACCCAGATACGATGTGGTTGCCCACGTAATCCAACGAGTAAATCTCCGCCTCGTGGCCGATGAGCGGTGGCGCCTCTTCGTTCGACGCCATGTCCCAAATGCGAATGGTGTTCTGGGGCATGCCAGCCACCAACTTCGTACCGTCCGGAGAAAAGCACACCGCACGGACGTACGCGTCCTCGGCCTCGTTTGCCTGCGCCGCGCCTTCCTTGATGGCCGGCCGTTGGACCCAGAACGTACGAGCTCCAGTCTGCACGTCGAAAACTTGGGCCGTCTTGTGGCACCCAGACGCCAACTTTGTCCCGTCCGCCGAGAACCGCACGCAGCATACCACGCTCTGGTGGTCCAACGTGTGGAACATCTCGACATGGGGACGCTCCGTGTCCGCAACCCCCGTACCTTTGTTGGAGTTGGTGTAATTCAACGCCCACTTGACCTTGCTTTGCTTGGCGGCAGCCGCGTTGTTGAAGTTCGGAGTCGACGCACCCGTCGATGGGGCGCTAGTCGACGAGCCTGGGGGCGTAGTTGGTCCATTGTTGTTCGACGACGACGAAGCATCAGGACCGTTGTCCGACGAGTTGATTTTGCTCAAATGATGCATCTTGTGCGAAGTCGATGGCAGCGGCAGTCCTTGGGCCGACCCAGACGACAAGACACCTCCAGACAACACATGGCTCGGTTGGTTGGACGACAGTCCACCGTTCGAGGGGCCGCTCTTCGACGACTTGCCCTCCGAGCTGTTGGCGGACTTGCTCTTCTTGAGCACTGGCGACGAGTTTGCCGACCCTTCGCCTCCCATGTTGTTGTTGTTGCTGCTGGCAGGACCAGGGGGGCCTGGCATCTGCATGCGCCGGCTCTCGCTCTTCGAGTGGCCAAGGTTGTCTCGGTCCGTCAGTTGCTGACGGTCTCGAAGGTCGTCACCCGACCGGCCGTCCAGATCGTTGTTGCGCGAGGACAACCCAGGGATGGGACCACGGCGACCCGTCGGCGTATGCAGTGACCCTTCCAATGGCGCCAACGACTGCGGCTGCATGGGGCGCTCTTGGCTGCGGTCCGACGGACCAGGGTGCTGTTGTTGCATCGAGCGAGGGCGGTCACGGTCGTCCAAGCCGGAAGGCCGGCCCATCTGAGGCGCAGGAGCCACACGCACTGGACTCGTGCCGCGCGGGCCTCGAGACGGAAGCATGGGAGGCCCCCCCGTGTTTACTTGAAGCGGCGGCATCGACTGCTGGCCGTTCGGGTCGTCGCGGGGCCGCTTCTGCTGCTGCGTCGGCGGCATCATCTTGCCGCCTTCCAACTGCCGACGCAACCGAAGGATGTCGTCGTCGTACTGCTGACGAATACGGCGCTGGTTCTGCTCCAACGCCTTGATGGTTTGCTGGATTTGATCCATCTCTGCCACCTGCGCCGTGATCTTGCGTTCCAATTCCATGTTTTCGATCTTGCTGATGTTCAGCTGCTGGAGCACGCTTTCAAACTCGTTCTTCGCGCTCTCCAGCATCTCCACGACGCGCGACGCACCGCCTCCCGACATTTGCTGGGGGCCCGCGTTTTGAACTCCTACGTTGGGGTTGTTGCCCATACCCATCGAGGAAATCGGGATGTTCCCGCGAATGTCGCGCATGTCGCTGTGTCTCAAATCCCCGCGACCCAATGACCCGACGCCACCGACCGACTGCGGGCCGTTCGGAACCCCGCCGCCGCCGACACCCACATTCACTGGGTTTGGGTTCACTCGACGAGGAACGCTTCCTGGTGCACCACTTCCGGGGTACATGATGTTGAATGCGATGTTGCTTTGATCTACACGTATAAATCATTGTGTGAGTCACTTCCATGCTGCATCATTTGCGTGGAGAAAGGACGGTCCTCTCGTCGCTCGATGGGAAAAGCCGAACACACTGGTCGTGGGTTTCGGACGGAACCCCACCGCCCTATCCCTCGGCAAAGTGTCGTCCTGTATGCTATTCCCTGCGATCTATCGTCCTCACCTGTTGAATGCTTCCTGGTCGAATGCACGCGTAGGGAGGCCTTCTTCGTTGACTGCTCGCCTTCGAGGTGCGGTACAGAGGTTTGTGGTGCAGAGTAGAATTCGAGTATTGCTGAGGTCAAGTTCGCCCTATCTCTGATTGAGCTTGATATTAGTATGGTATAATTAGTATAGGAATTGTATACTTCCATCCCGCCTGCTTCCTGTGTCCGATCTGACTTGTGGTTTGTATGTGAATGTGAACTTGCAATAGGTCTGTACCGTAGTAGTGAAACTTGGGCCACGTCGACTATCCGGATAATGCCGTCTTGTCATGAAAATGTATACAAAATGGAAGTATAAATTGAAGAACTCTCGATTATCCGTACTGAAGGATGTGGTCGACTGGATGGAACGGACCTTGAAAGGAAGTCACAGGCGGGTGGGATGTATACAATTCGATCCGGCATTCGGCATGTGATGCATGCGTCGAAGTCACCACTGAAATCAGCGACGCGAATGTTTCGGAGATTGTTCAACTGCTGAAGGAATTGTCAAGTACTGCACTGTGTATGTATGTATCTTTGTTCGATGCTCTTCGTCGGCTTAATGCGCTTCACAATCCACAGTAGATTGGACACTTAAAGTGGGGAGTTCTCGATTGCCAAAGTCGAATTGCATTGTAATTCAACCAACAACAGCAATTACACTTCCGACATTGCAATTGGTCCTTTCCATAAGCCACCGCACGATGCGTCCATGCTTTGGCCGGCATAAATTCAGTTACCCACATATCCAAACATACATTTCCCATTACAGTATGTTAAATAGTTTGACACTGGTACTTCCAAATGCATGCAAAAGCATCCCCGCTTCCCGTGGCAAAGTACGGCGACGTCGGCGACGAGTGGACGTTGATCACCGAGTTGCGATAACCAGTGACGCTTAACACCGATCGTGACGTTCGGTGGTCCCAAAAGATCACAGACCGGTCCTTTGAGCCACTCATGATCCACCTATCCAAACCATCAGCACCAAAAATAAAGCAAGCAGTCATAACGTGAATTAACATACCGTCCATCAGGAGTGTACGCGACAGACAACACGAAGTCCTTGTGGCC
>NW_009798264.1:308800-373252 GCF_000520075.1 Aphanomyces astaci | reverse complement strand
AAGGAGCCAGAGATGATGTTCTTGCCGTCAGGAGAAAATGCCAACGAATAAACGGAATCACAATGACCTTCCAACCGGTCCATCAGCTGCGTGGTTTGGGTGTCCCAGATGCGCACGACCTTGTCTAAAGACGCAGCCGCCAACAGACGGCCGTCGGGAGACAGCGCCACGTTCGTCACGCCGTCCGACGGTCCGCCGCTTTCGTTGCCGAAAATGGCTTGGCACTGACCCGTACGCGCGTCCCAGAGTCGCACCTTTCGATCCCCCGACCCAGATACGATGTGGTTGCCCACGTAATCCAACGAGTAAATCTCCGCCTCGTGGCCGATGAGCGGTGGCGCCTCTTCGTTCGACGCCATGTCCCAAATGCGAATGGTGTTCTGGGGCATGCCAGCCACCAACTTCGTACCGTCCGGAGAAAAGCACACCGCACGGACGTACGCGTCCTCGGCCTCGTTTGCCTGCGCCGCGCCTTCCTTGATGGCCGGCCGTTGGACCCAGAACGTACGAGCTCCAGTCTGCACGTCGAAAACTTGGGCCGTCTTGTGGCACCCAGACGCCAACTTTGTCCCGTCCGCCGAGAACCGCACGCAGCATACCACGCTCTGGTGGTCCAACGTGTGGAACATCTCGACATGGGGACGCTCCGTGTCCGCAACCCCCGTACCTTTGTTGGAGTTGGTGTAATTCAACGCCCACTTGACCTTGCTTTGCTTGGCGGCAGCCGCGTTGTTGAAGTTCGGAGTCGACGCACCCGTCGATGGGGCGCTAGTCGACGAGCCTGGGGGCGTAGTTGGTCCATTGTTGTTCGACGACGACGAAGCATCAGGACCGTTGTCCGACGAGTTGATTTTGCTCAAATGATGCATCTTGTGCGAAGTCGATGGCAGCGGCAGTCCTTGGGCCGACCCAGACGACAAGACACCTCCAGACAACACATGGCTCGGTTGGTTGGACGACAGTCCACCGTTCGAGGGGCCGCTCTTCGACGACTTGCCCTCCGAGCTGTTGGCGGACTTGCTCTTCTTGAGCACTGGCGACGAGTTTGCCGACCCTTCGCCTCCCATGTTGTTGTTGTTGCTGCTGGCAGGACCAGGGGGGCCTGGCATCTGCATGCGCCGGCTCTCGCTCTTCGAGTGGCCAAGGTTGTCTCGGTCCGTCAGTTGCTGACGGTCTCGAAGGTCGTCACCCGACCGGCCGTCCAGATCGTTGTTGCGCGAGGACAACCCAGGGATGGGACCACGGCGACCCGTCGGCGTATGCAGTGACCCTTCCAATGGCGCCAACGACTGCGGCTGCATGGGGCGCTCTTGGCTGCGGTCCGACGGACCAGGGTGCTGTTGTTGCATCGAGCGAGGGCGGTCACGGTCGTCCAAGCCGGAAGGCCGGCCCATCTGAGGCGCAGGAGCCACACGCACTGGACTCGTGCCGCGCGGGCCTCGAGACGGAAGCATGGGAGGCCCCCCCGTGTTTACTTGAAGCGGCGGCATCGACTGCTGGCCGTTCGGGTCGTCGCGGGGCCGCTTCTGCTGCTGCGTCGGCGGCATCATCTTGCCGCCTTCCAACTGCCGACGCAACCGAAGGATGTCGTCGTCGTACTGCTGACGAATACGGCGCTGGTTCTGCTCCAACGCCTTGATGGTTTGCTGGATTTGATCCATCTCTGCCACCTGCGCCGTGATCTTGCGTTCCAATTCCATGTTTTCGATCTTGCTGATGTTCAGCTGCTGGAGCACGCTTTCAAACTCGTTCTTCGCGCTCTCCAGCATCTCCACGACGCGCGACGCACCGCCTCCCGACATTTGCTGGGGGCCCGCGTTTTGAACTCCTACGTTGGGGTTGTTGCCCATACCCATCGAGGAAATCGGGATGTTCCCGCGAATGTCGCGCATGTCGCTGTGTCTCAAATCCCCGCGACCCAATGACCCGACGCCACCGACCGACTGCGGGCCGTTCGGAACCCCGCCGCCGCCGACACCCACATTCACTGGGTTTGGGTTCACTCGACGAGGAACGCTTCCTGGTGCACCACTTCCGGGGTACATGATGTTGAATGCGATGTTGCTTTGATCTACACGTATAAATCATTGTGTGAGTCACTTCCATGCTGCATCATTTGCGTGGAGAAAGGACGGTCCTCTCGTCGCTCGATGGGAAAAGCCGAACACACTGGTCGTGGGTTTCGGACGGAACCCCACCGCCCTATCCCTCGGCAAAGTGTCGTCCTGTATGCTATTCCCTGCGATCTATCGTCCTCACCTGTTGAATGCTTCCTGGTCGAATGCACGCGTAGGGGGTCCTTCTTCGTTGAGTGCCCGCCTGTCGAGATGGGGCGTTTGTGGTGTACAAAGAAATTCCACGTATGCGGTGGACAAGTTCGCCCTATCTCTGTTTAAGCTTGATTTTAGTATGGTATAATTAGTTTTGGAGATGTATAATTCTACCCCACCTGCATCCCGCGTGTTGGCAACGACAATTCGGCGGATCTCTCTTGGCGTTTGTATGGAGTTTTCAAAATTCAAATGTCCAGCTATTTATAGGACTTCAAATGGAACATTTGGTCGCCCCTTCGACAATCCGGATACTGCTGTCGTCAAGCCAGTGAATGTGGATTGTATACAAATCGCTTGGTGTTTCACGGGAGAGTGGATGTAATTTCCGGATAACCAGAGTTGCAGCGAGGGGTGACTGGTGGAGAAGGCGAGATCCACACAGTGTAGGGATGTCATATGTGGTGAGGTAGGTGGCTGTATACAATTCCCTTCCAAGAAGACGACCTGCATTCCCGTACAACCTTGGTCCAAACCATACTTGAAACGCTGGCTTAGAAATCGGATCTGCAAGGAAAAGCTACCTCAACGAGGCTTTAATTCGTTGTTTTCGACCTATTTAGGGATCCATTCTACTGCATGTTGCACTTTGCTCCATTTTGACATGTAGCTGTTGGAATTCCAACAATCTTCAATCGCTGTCTAATGTGTGTTGCACATCAAGCACATGTGAAGAGCGACAGGATATGGATACAGTATATACGTGAATGGTATCCTCCATACTGTGCGATGAGGTACTTTGAAGTATTAAATACAAACAAACTCCAAGGCAAGTAAGTGCCCCTCCATATACATGTTAAAACCGTCATTTGCCACAGATCAGTGCCCTCGACGACGAGGCAACAGTTCGATGGAGCCCTTGTTTAATCGAATTGCTCTAACGTTAACGTTATGTTCGGGGTTTAAGTCGCCAGCCAATCTTGGTCATCCAACAGCACGTTCTTCACCTTGACAACACACACCACTTGTGGCAGGGCATAGAGGTACGCCGAGCAGCACCGTGAGCTTGAACACATGTGGTCGATTGGGACGCGCATCGTCATGGCGGCGGCGGGTGTCGACTGCTACATGATGGCGCCCAACCCGACGGTCCGGGGGAGGTACCATGCCAGCGTGGTTGGATAGGTCCACACGTCGCCGCCCTCCATGTACTCGGTCACGACTGCCAAATATCGACCAGCGAGAGCCTAAAGCACGGTATGATGGGTCGCCGTGAGTTTCATTCCACCGCAGCGATCGTCCAGCGGACTTGAAGGCGATGCTGGGGCGTCGGTTGGACAAAGAAAACTGCGACAGAGGTTGCGTACATGGCACTGATGTTGTTCCCTACGAGGCATCTACAGCCACTCGTCATCATCACGACCGACATTGGCGGACTATTTTTTGGAAAGGTGGCGACGACAACTTGCGTGACGCGGTTGAAGGCTCCCTAGACATTCGAGTGAGCCTCGTTTGAGATGAGACTATCAGGACATTACAAGGTGGCCAAGGCGGGGGAAATATCCCATCGCGTTGAGGCAGTGACGTGAGTACATTGCCTGCCACACACCTGAAGTTTCATTGGGATTAGAGCCAGAACACGACGCGCGGGGAAGGTGCTTACAAGTGCATCGAGGGTCGATGCGAATGACACCGATGGATGTCATCTCGTTGCACTCGACATGTCTACAGATTTCTGTTATGATGGAGTGTTTAAGTGCATTCGTATCTATCATATGCGTACAGATGGGTGAAGTTCACAGGTAGGAGTATCCTGTTCATGGTCAAGGATCTGTAGAGATGAAAAGTCAACTCAAAGGTCCAACAAAGTGACGAACAACTCACAGTGGGGCGATGGTGGGGTTGTGGAGTGCGTTGTGGCGGACGGCAGCGATGGCTTTGTAGTCGAGTTGCCTCAACGAAACACAGTTACAAGGGATCAAAGTCCCAGTACTCAACAGGTACAAAATACTAGTGTCCTGTGGCCACTGAATGCCTTGGATGGATGCGATACTGTTGTGTTGCATGCGACTACTGTAGGCCATCCACAGTTTACTACCTGACCAAGGCGATGCTGGAACAACATCCCCACCACCATGACACATTTATGCTTCAACTACCCGATATAGGACTGAAATACCGGATAAAAGTTCCTTCGTACACCCGAAAGCCTCCAACATGACAACATGCAAACTGGATTGACAGCGTTCTTCGAACGACAAGTGAAAAGTGAACATCCTTGGGGGTTAACTACTAACGTTACCCGGTACTGGTACGTCGATCATGCAAAGCACGGTTTTGAGCTTCGTACCACGCACACTCGTGGACGACAAACGGCGGTGGCGACTTTGTAGGTTCATTCTGCTGGAACCAAATCTGGTTTTCGATCCACGTGCGGTACAAGAATTCGGGAAATGAACGCGCGCACACCACGATGTTGTCGGTCCAGTATTGCACGACTGCCGCCGGCCCTTCATCGTCGACATTGACTTCCTCCACGTGTACTGGAGACGCAATTACGTGGCCTTCCAATGGACCATCGAGCACGAGATACCACATCATGCAGTCCTGTTGGTCTCGATAAAACAACATCACGGTCATGTCCACCTCGGCGACGTACACTGGATCGCGCAGTGAAAAGTACGCTGCCGTGGCCGACACAATTCTGTCCTGAAGCTCTTGGGACGTCATCACACGGATGAATTCAGGGCTCAACGGGTACTCCATTGCGAATTCGTTCAGCGAGGCTGCATTGGCTGCGTGCGTTAACGTCAGTGGGGTCGTTATGGGCGCCCCATCGTTGAGAAAGGCAAGCCCTTCATACTTGACGGATGGAACGCTGGGAATATGCACATCGTACAAGTCGTGTGCCGTCTCGACCGCGGGGAAGTACCAGGCCCACATCAAGGCCACCATGCAAACGTGGAAATACAGTGTGCAACCCTTGGGTTATAATAGGACTTCGAAGTTCTGTAGAAGGAATTTGTATGGGAGGTGAATTATCAATTTCAAAAATTTACTAGAGGCTGCGGAAAATCGAGAAATCCGGTTTCGCCTGGGCAAAACTCGCAAAACGTAATATAATTTCGAATGAAAAGTTAGACAAGTCTTAATTTAAAATGAATATAAAATGTTTTCGAAATGTAAGCAACCCAGTTTACATTTTGTAAACTGAAAATTCAATACTTTGACCTAAACATAACCTACCTAAACCTTGTCCAAATCCTCCCAATTTTTTTGTCCATAGACCTCTCACCAAGTTTTCAACGAATATGTAATCAGATTCATGAACTTCATGTTGGTTCATGTGAAATCACACCTCAAACATTATTGAAGTTTCGTCGGTTTCGTCAACCTTCAACCTAAAAAAGACCAACCTAAACCTCCTTAAATTTCATATCATTTTGGCTCATATAACAGAGCGCAACGTTGAGATAACGCTCCTAGGTTGTTGAATGAAAATACTTTCAAATAGAGTCAAAATTGGCCACGAAAGTTCATCAATCGTGTCAGTTTACAAAATGTAAACACCTGTTTACATTTTGTTACTCCGGAATAACTGCCAAAAGTATTCTAACGTTATTTTCGTTTGAAAGTCAACCTGTCGAATTGAATACCGTTACGTATTGTGGGTTTTGCCCAGGCCAAAAACTAGATTTCCCGCAGATTGCCATCACTACTTCAAGTTCAGCACAAGTGGTCGTGGTTGGCTAACAGTAGACTCGTCATGGATTTTGACCAATTACAGCGATGTAACCATTCCTCACAGCTGGACTCGTATTTCGACGAAATTGCTCAAATTCAATTTCGACAGCGGCAATCGACTCAGGAGGGGGGGTTACCTCACAACCCTCCGACCGACCAAAAACAAACCAACAGACACCCACAATGACCTTAAAATAACATGCTTGACTGTGACGTCGGGAAGGAAGGAATATATGGTTACGCGTAGCTCTATCCGGCAAACTAGTCTAGAGACTGGCTATATTTGCCTTGGACGAGTTTGCATCCGTAGGGCCAAATTTGGACTTGAGAGCACTACAGTACCAGTAGTAGCATTTGAATCCATTTGATCTTATTAATCTTGTGCACACTATACTACTACAAAGATGAGTATATAAATGGTTTTCGGGGTACAACGTTTGGATTGGCAGAAATTTGACATGACGTGATTTGATTGGCTCAGGGGGTTCTTTAATCGATTCTCATAAGACATTCAATTCTGCAGTTTCGAATCGACTATTTTAATAGTATTGTCAAATCGATTGACTCCTCTTCTATTAATATGTATTAAAATACATATTAATAGTAGGGGAGTCAATGTTTGTTATCCGTATGATTGCAATCACCGCT
Organism: Aphanomyces astaci; assembly: GCF_000520075.1. Taxonomy (NCBI): domain Eukaryota; phylum Oomycota; class Saprolegniomycetes; order Saprolegniales; family Verrucalvaceae; genus Aphanomyces; species Aphanomyces astaci. The sequence continues at coordinate 366,590 of NW_009798264.1, read as the reverse complement.
CATTTTCAATTTGAACACAGTAGACGTACGAATACATTTCTTGACGACGATGACGAGGAAGAGAACTTATCGTTCTTGAGATGATGATGGAGTGTGAACATGTACAACCAAGCCGCCCGTCTGTGTACATCCTGGCATGAGTCATTGCCTTTGTGTGTGCGGACATCGTGTCTAGGCGACACTGGCGCGTCCAGAACGAGTTGGGCGTTGGCCGCAAGGCGATCGTTCACGGCTCTCTCCACCCTAGGCGATGACCCATCGTGAAGTTACTCGGGGGAAATAGAAGGGTGTGGAGGACAAGGAGTGCTTATGCATGTGGTTGCCCAGCATGTTCACATCGACACTCTGTCGATCGAGGAGAGCTCAAAAAGGCGAATCAGAGCCATCGTCGTCGAACACTACATATAATGTATCGAATAGCCAAGCTTCAATGTACAAATGTCCATTTTCATCAGCCTTGTGTACGAGACCGTGGTCACCACTCGCCCTCCATTGCGTCCGAATCACACGCACCACAGCGCCGCGTACGTGGGGGACGTCCACGGTGTTCAGGCAGCGCAATCATTCGACACAGCCACACCTTTGTCTTTCGATTCACAGAGCTGAGGGGTCAGACTTGACGAGAATGGTGCATGTGTGGAGTCGATTTCTCTTGATCACCACCACAACAATCCAACTCGCAAACAACGTTCATATAGCTCTATTCGAGTTATTCCAACGACATTGCGTTGAGTTTATCCTCTAACTCCTCATCTTCTTCGTTGTCGCCATGGTGGACGTCCACACATTTGGTTTCCCCCATCTACCACCCCCTCGCTGTTAAAGACGTTCACACCCTCCCTGCATGCATCTCTTACCACTTGACAGCATGCTCGTTCCAACGCTGCGGCGCGAATCTCCGTCACATCAATCGATTCCCTCAACGACAACATGGCGGCTTCCTGGAAGATTGCATGGAGCTGGCCAATGGTCGCGCCTTCACTTCGGTCCGTCAGCGCCGCCACGAGCGCCTCCGTCGACTGGTGATCTGTGGAGACGGGGGTCCCCGCCACCAAATTTGTCAGCGCCGCCCGCCTAGCCGACTCGGTGGGCAGCCCCAACGTAATCTCCACGTCGAACCGTCTACCATGCCGTCAATACCATCCATGCTAAAAGCACCGCGTACCCTGGCCGCAAAATGGACGGATCCAACAGCATCGATGCCGTCGTCGTCGCTACCACCACGACATGCTGCTGGACAAACTCGTCGTGGGTTGTGCACTGTCGCATGTCTACCACAAAGTTGTGACATTGTCTCAGATCGAGCGACGTCACACACTACACTTGCCGTTGGTGCCGAAGCCATCCATTTCAGTCAGCAACGTGCTCAGCACCCGGTCGAACGTTTGCTCGGTGGTAGAATCAAAGCCTCGGACAGGCGCGAGGCTCTCGATCTGATCGAAGAGCAACACACAAGGCGCCGCGGCTCGCGCCGTCGCAAATAGCGCCGCCAATGCCGCTTCCGTCCCGCCCACGACCTTGGTCACCTACCAACAGCATGCATGTAGTTGTTGTCAATCTGCTCGTGTATGTCATACAAGGATTTAGCCAATCAGATTGCAAGAAATCAACATGTCGAATTAGCGTGTGTGTGACTTCAATTAGTGTGTGATACCAATCACCACAGGATTCCCCTGTTTACGTACAAAATATATATCAGGACAACGAATATAATCTATCGATAAATTTGGCAAAGAATCAGCACACAAGTCAGCCAAATTTTGTTTAAAAGAAAGACAATATATTGTCGATTTGATACAAATTTGGGGAGGGGGTGCAATCGAATCGCGCCGACCAAACCGATCCACAATCGATCTGATTGGTTGAATTTCATTGAGAAGGTTTTGATTGGCTAATAATTTTGAGCTCATCTGAGGTAGCCAATCAAATCGATTTAAATTCCAACGAGAAACCACGCCACAACACGATATTTCGCTCGAAAGCACAATATAATAAATATATACACATCCACCCGTGGCGAAAACAAATGAATTTGTATATATCCTATGTATCGTATATCAAAAAAAAGTCCATGGGGGTTGATATTTCGACTCGGAAAATATATAATACATCGTGGCCTCGATTACGATGCTACCGTCCTCGTCCCTATCGCAACAACACGGCATGCCTCTATTCGACGTGTCCGTACCAGGTCTGTGCATTTGACCGATAGACACGTGGCACGCTGCTGGGCCTTGGCGCCAAGCACGGCCAACAGATGCGATTTGCCCACCCCCGACGGACCCGTGATGAGAATTCCCTTGGGGGGCAACATACCCATGCGTCGAAAGGCCGATGAGTCGCGCAACGGCTGCAGCAGCGCCACGTCCAGCGCCGCCCACACATCGTCCAACCCGACCAGGGGCGCCAACAGATGAGATGACGTTTGGGGAAGGTGCTGCACGACGCTGGACGGGCGGACGAGCGACAGGGCGTGCTCCCACGCTGCCATGTCATGCAAAACCCCCGGGTGCTTGGCCACGTGGATCGAGTGCAAAGTGGCTTCGCGCACGAGGTGAAGCAAGTCGGCGCCCACGAACCCGCTCGTTCGACCGGCCACGTCCGCCAACATGCCCGGAGACGGCAATGGCGGCCTGCATTGCCGGCACATCTACGTGAATTGTGGTTAGTAGGAAGGCCCAACCATGCGACAAGGGGTTTACCAGCTCAAGCATGGAGACGCGGTCGGCTTCGCTGGGGGGACGCAATGCGACGTGGTGCAAGAGCCGGCGGCGTACGGACGCATCGATTGCGTCCAGGCGGTTCGTCGTGCCTACAATCGTCGTACGATATAGTGACCGTTGAGAATGATCATCTCGCCTCCGGGATACCACACTTGATCAAAATGAGATACGGTGTGGGCACATGAGATACATTATGTATATATATATATATATATATACTGTACCAATTACAAAGACGCGGGAGGAAGGCTGCTTTGAGGCCTGGTCCAAACAAGCTACCAACACCCCAAGCAGCGACTGGTCCAGTGCGACCGTGCTGGACATGGACGCGATCGCATCCAAGTCTTCAATGCACACGAGCGTCGGAACCGTCGACGCCTTCAGCGCGGAAAACACGCCCGCGAGATGCGCCTCCGAACGCCCCACTTGGGTGTGGAACAGGTCTGGGGCAGACACGGTCACGCAGTGCAGCCGTGATGGGAACGCACGGAACGACGCGTGCAACAGACGAACGAGATGCGACTTGCCGACACCAGGCGCACCGCTGAGTACCATACCCACCGGCAAGGTCAGGGGCATCGCGGCTGGCGGGTATAGCGAGTGGACGATGGTGGACACGATGCGATGGAGGTCCGTGATGTAGCCTGCCATGTGGGTGCTCACGTGGGTGAAGATGGAATCGATGAGAAAGGAGGGAGTTGGACGGGGGTGTTGGGCAGCAGACAAGTGAACTCGAGGCGATGTGATTGTGATGGCGATGGCGGTGGTCGCGTCGATGATGGACACGCGAGGACGCGATGCGTCGTCGTCGATGCACACGTGAGCAAGTTCGAGCGTGTGGCGCCACGTGATGGGAAGGACGCGGCCATGCCAGGCCAATGACCCGCTCAGTAGCTACAGCGACGACACGCTAGTAGACAAACGAGGATGAGCATTGTACCTGCGGTCCAATGCGTTCCATGGCGCGAGTGATCTTGGACGCGGCTGGAGCGTCTTGAAGAGATGGAATGTGAAGGGTGACGCTTGTTGCGATGGGAATGGTGACCACGGAGGCTCTGAGCGCCACGACGTAGCAGTTAAACGCTGCATTGTCTCTTTGGTCGACCGATAATCGAGCCATGGTGGACGATATGTGGGAGAGTTGCAAGGATACAGCTAGGCCGAATGATCCTAGTGCAACAGGTCGCCGCTCGGTGGCAACAGCGAACGTGGCGACAATGTCCTGCATGCTGCGCGGCAAGTGCTGCAATGACAACACCTGCCCATACACAAGAGGCTCACTAACGTCCATGAGACCCCCATGAATGGATGCAATGGATCCTTCGTGCAGATCACTAAGCAGATGATCGTCCTCCATGTATATCATCGTGCGGAAGTCTTCATGTCCGTCATGTCGATGCGGCAGCGCTACGCGAGGGACTACGAGAAGTATCTCCATTCGAACTCGAGCAGATTGCACAGAATGTGCAGCATATTCATTGGCTAAAATAACCTCGTTCTGGCTAATGATTGGTCTACCCGATTTGAACGCTGCAATTAGATTGGATAGATAAACTCCAGACCGCAATGTCATTGGAAGACATTTCAGAATGCAATAGTGAAATCACCGTCTTCTTCGATCAGGCGGCACAGTGAGAAGGATGCAGGCCAGAGGGACTCGATGCGTCCATTGCACTGAGCTCCTGCCGATGAAGAGCGCATTCTGTTTGAGCTGTGGCACCCCTCAATCATCTACGAGCACGTCGTCACATGCCGCCATCCTTTGTGCATCGTGCAGCGTCGAAGTGCATGCTTCCACCAAATTCTGTCCCGGATGCGGTGCGGCCATACACAGACGGGGCTCCTTGGCCTTCACTACCCCCACAACCTCTGCAGTCACCCAAACCTTGCCGTCGTCATCAAGTCGACGCTCGCACGGGCTTGACATGTCGGACATAGAAGAAAAGCGCCGACTCGACCAAACACTCACACAAGTCGATCGCGCGCGGGAAATTGCAGCTGCGAAACGCGCCATGGCCGATGCTAAGTTGGCCCACCTCGAGCGCAACATGCGACCTTCGGTGGTCTCCAAGGCCGCGTCCAGTGCCCAAAAGTCTCGGAAACCCAGTGCGGATCCACGTCTACCTGTCCCGTCGCCTCCTACGTCCGACCACCTTCTCTGCGTTCACTGTGGCGTTCTTGGGAGTCTTCGGTCCAAGTTTTGCTCGTCTTGCGGTAGAAATCCGTCTCAACCCGTGGTGCCCGCGCCATCGATGCCCGACTTGCCGTCCCCACTCCCACTGTCGTCGCACCGTCTACGCCAACCTTCTTCCACCAGCAGCTCACCGTCGTGCCCTCAATGCCACGCACCTCTGATCGTTCCAGATGCAAAGTTCTGTCCATCTTGTGGTGCCACTACTGGCCTTCCAACCACCTCGTCGTCGTACATCGTTCCAGCTTCCACCACTCGTACTTCTCGACCCACCTCCTCCGCACCAACTACCTCCAGAGCTCCCATGGCGGCTGCGTCGCGATATTTATCAGCCGCGGCGTCTGCGGCCACATCGTCCACAACGCCTCCGCCATCCATCCCGTCCGTTGCCCCTCCATCATTTCCATCTCCCCCGTCGTTTGGCACGGCTTTTGTGCCACCAGAACAAGGCACAGGCCACGTCTACACAATCTCCCAGACGATTTCTCGGTCGGTTACGTATAATGCAAGCTGAAGTAAATGACCAATTTATAATTACTGTACCAATATTTATGATCACTCCCATTGAGCCAATCACATCGCGGTATTTTTTGACAAGAAAGCCTCCAAAACTGGATACGTTACACACGCTAGCCATGCCGAAATTCGACTTGAAAATGGGAAGTTAACCTAAAATTGCTAATTGCTCATCATGGATAGTATGGGTGCTTGCTTGTCAGGGAAATGACAGGTGTCGAAGACGACACAGACCTACCGTATTCCCCATCTACCTGTACCCAAGCATTATCGTTACCCAATACTTTCACGCGCGCTGATGCCATGGCACTCAGCAACCGAGACTAACTTACTGTGGTACACTGTACCGTAACGTCAACCTGTCCTAAAATCAACGTTAAGTCCATCGCTCTACCGACGCGTCCCATGTCCATACATACACGGACTTAATGACGTGGCAGCCTGCAGGTACAGCTCCATGCACGGGGAATATCCCTGGGTCCACATAGGCACTGGGAGTGTCGACGTCTTTGGCTAGAGGAGTTGAGGCCGAGCTACAAGTCGTGGTCATCCACTGGCGGAGGGTGTCGAGGGCTTGCCGACGCCGACGCCGCACCTCTTGCCGCGCGAGGTAGCCACGCATCCACTTCTGTAGGGTTAGGAGACTGCGACGGCGGTAAACATGGCGAGGTCGCCAGTGGTGGGTCACAAAGATCGTGAGCGACGGATGGAAACATGGAGACTTGGCATCGGTTGCCAAGGATGTGTCGTATATGTCATGTGATGGGGTGGATTCGATGGAGTTTGTGCATGGAGGGGGGGCAATTGCTACTGGGGCAAATGAAGGAGCACTTAAGAGTGCCCGAGGGTAGATGTCTTGGTCAGTGGTAGATGCCGAAACGGCGTGCAAGGTGGGTGGGGTGGTCGCCTTATCGACTTGTAAGTGCCAACTCGTGTCATCGGACGACGTAGCATCAGCGTCGGCACATGCTTCGAGGATGTTTGAGTTTATTTTAAGTCGCACCGTCAGGGGCATTTCATTCGGAGTGGCGACCAGTTCGGCGTCCTCTTCGACCTTTGTGGGACATGCTTCGACGATATCAATAGCAAGAGTCGGTCTGGCGGTGGAGTGGCGCACCATTGGACGGGTCAGATCCGTCGTCGAGTCGGGAAGGGTGATGCGCCCCACTGATGGATTCGCAGCAATTGAAGGGTCAACATGTGCCACTACCGCATCCTCGGGTTGGTCACCATTCAGCCCGTCTTTTACGACGTCGTGTCGCCCTGTGTTGATGATGCTCTCGGAAGGGCTTGGTGTGGAAATCATCAAGGCACGTCGTCGGCGCTGGAGTTGAATCGTGTGGTGCCGCAACGCTTGAAACGCTGTCGAGGCCACATGCATGCGATATGCCGCCTGACATTTGGTCACGCAGCACACCCACTGCGCACTCCTGAGCCTTCGGCGTTGGCATCGCACCCACGATTGAATTCGGCTGGCTGCTTGGCGCCTTCGTCTCCACACCGTTTGGATGGCAACGACAGCACGATGCCGCTGATCTTGTCGCTGGTGTTGTCGATGGGTAAAGCGAAGATAAGCCCGTTGAATCTGCACAATAATGTAGCGAAAAGGCATGAGATGAACCAGCTAACTAGCATTACACACGATAAACGAATCCAACCTCCACACAACCCATGTGTATTATATTCGATACAATAATCCCAACAGCGTAGTCGTACGTACCACAAGGCATGCATGCGACCGTGTGATCAAGAGCTTCCGCCGCCATGCCCGACTGACGACCCTCCGTCGCCACCGCCGTGCGGCCATACCAATCTACAGTGCTCCAAAGAAGGACATATTCGTAACCAGAGCTTAAATATGGACAATAATCATCCCATACGTGATGCGCAGCACAACGTTGGTTGGCTAGCCGGCTAGTCAAGCGTTTGACGACACATCGACCAGCATGCCCCCTCCACATTCGCTGCACCGAGGTGGCCGCACAAATGCGCCTCCGATACATGACGTGGCGCCTCCAGGTCCGTTGGATGGCTCGACCCGCTCGATGGCGCTTGGTGGCCACGATTGACGCGGTCAGAACGAGGTATTGCATCGCCTGCCTTCGCGCAAACATGCCAATGAGCCGCCGATACCTGGCCAGCGTTGTCGTGGAGGTCGGAGCAGGGTTTGTAGCCTCAGCCTTCGCAGTGTTTTTGGTGTGCCAAAGGTGTCGACGACCCTGTAACTTGTTGGGTGGGTGTTGTACAGCAGGGGAATCTTGTCTCGTGTCGAGGGAAGGGGAATTCAATGCAGTTTCGTGGATGTTTAATGTGCTAGTGTGTTGGTGTCCATCTTGGTTGCATTCGACTTTGTGAAGCGGTGGCTGAATTGCCAAGTGTGGTGGTCGTGCTTGTACTTGTTGGTGGTGGATCATGGGTGGCGGATACATGTTTGTGGATGCAGAAGGTGCAGTGATGTGGCAGGCGGAGGTCACAGCAGGGGCCAACTTAGATTCTCGTAAGGATAAAAGTTGCTGCAGGTGGACAGAGTGTAGTTTTGAAGGTTGCGGTTCATTTCGGGTATTATGAGCGGGCGACGACTTGGCCGATCGAGTTGGATATTTACGACCAGGGCGTTGATGCAACTGTATGTCTTGCAATGCCGACGTCGAGGACATTCGCTTGGTCATATTAAGAACATGATACTAAGTGCACGATGGTCCTTAGCGATAGATACTGACATATGAAGCGTTACAATTTCATTGAAAATGAAACTGCCCTCCGTTCATCCACTTCGAATCAATGACACGCCGGACAATATGACTCGTCCTGGTGCTGAGGTCTCGTCGCTCGAGATCGATGCCAACAGGTCCGACGTCACACACACATACAGTAGATCCGTGCACCCCCCGCGTTCTCATAAGCATCATGAATACATGCGTCTGTCGACGACATTGAATGTAACATGGACATGTGCGTGTCATCAGTGGCTAGGATGGCAGCCATTGCTTTGGCATCAGCAGCGTACATATTGGCGAGGAAACGACTTTGAAACGGCCGTCGAGGTGAATTTAATTCCACTGGACAGTCTTTATACTTGCTATTTGTATGTCAGCGCTGTAACGATCGGGTATTTAATTACCGTAGAGGGGGTTTCAAAGTTGGTTTTCCCAGTCAGATGTGAAGCAAGCGTGCGTTTTGCCTTTCATCCTGTACGTTTTGGCACCTCAACGTTATTACATCTTTGCCCCACGACGGTGAGCATGTCCAAGAAGAATCTGTCGAACATCCGCACCGCCACCATCCATGGCCCCGTCCTCGTGTCTCCCATCTCGGTTGCGCATCGGGTACTACAGCATGTGCCACTACCGCTGAGACGCGACATCTCTCATCTTGTCTTTGTTCGCACCTTGGTTAGAACAAAGCCATGGAAGCAACAACCGCTGACGGAAAGAAAGGTGGCGAGGGCAACAACCAAGTGCGGGCGCAGTGGATTGCGAACCTCAAGAAGAAAAGCATGGCGACCGAAGGTGGCTTGAGTCCGCCCACGTTGACATCGACGTCGTCGCTACCGCTTCACCATCACGACCATCATATGCAGCAGAAACATTCATGCATCCTCTTAGCGACCGAGGTAGACAACCACACCATCAATGACATAACACAGCTCAAGCTGCTATCACATTCGTATCCGTACCACATACTCATGGAGCGATCGGTATAGAACCTGGGCTACGACATGTACTCGAACGTGAAAGTCGAGCCCAAGGCCACCGTGGACATTTTGCCCAAGAAATGGATCAAACCTTTGCTCAAGAAGCGCAACAATGCGCTGGACATGCACAGCGGCCCCAAACCCCGAACCCCGCGGCGCAAACTGAACTGTGGCAACGCGTTCGAAGAGATGCACATCCAGACCAGCAACCAGCACATGCTCGGCGACACCGCGTGGGGAGGGTTTCTGGGCGTGGGGACGCCGTCGGCGCACTACTATTCGATCATGCCCCACCATCTCCACCCCCCGACCAACCAGCCACATGCTACAGGTGGCGCCCTGCTTCCGAATGACCACTTGTTCGGCCCGGACATGGACTTTGGATGCAATTTTGACACGTTTCTGGATCTGCCCACGCCCAAGTCGGCGGAAATGCCCAGTGTCGTCCCAAGCTTTGCTTTGCTCCACGACCAAGAAGGAGACCCCCATCGTCACCACGACGGAGGACGAGGTGTAGCAGCAATCACCCCCCGAAACAAGTTTTTGGAAAAGCCGTACCAACCCCCCCCCGCGTTGGTACGGACATCCAGCGTGGAGCAGGAAGGGCTAAGCTACTGCCTCGGCCAGACGCGGTTGCACTCGTCGTCGCCTTCGTCCAATCAAGACGACAATGACTATCATCGTTCGTCCCCCGAGCCCCAGCCAGATGGCGCGACCACGAACCTTACCCCCAGGGCCCAATCGTCCGGATGTATTTTTGACCATAACAAACACCCCGAGCTCGAAGGCATGTTCGACTACGAGTTCAACGACGACGACATTGACAAAGAAGTGGACAACTTTTACATGGCGGACGGCCACGAGCTTGAGATCGACCTCATCGCGTAACCTGTTGTTGTCTAAAGCTAGAATTCCACCGGGACGACAAGCGCGCCACCCACGACGAGGTGTAGCCTTCCCTCACCCCTCCTCACGTAGTAGTAATAGTCATGTTTCGCCCTTTCAGTTGCGAATCGTTCCCGTCCATCCATTATAATATCAATTTTGTGACAACGTTACATGAGACGTGGTGATGCCTCCCAAACACGGTTTGGCGGCGGTCGAATGCTGGACGAGGCACGACGCACCGTCCTGTGGACATGACAGAGGAAACCGTCGGATCGGACAAGGACGATCGGTATTGCAATGTCACAGACATCAGTTGGCTATGATGTGCGACGAGCGACAGTCGTACTGGAGTGTTCCCATGATGTAACTCAAGTTGGGGTTGAAATTCATCCAGCAAAAACTCGTAGCCGTGTTCTGTTTGAACGAGGTAGAGCACCATCTACCGCTGTACGGGCCGTTGCTCATGGGGGTGAAGTTGGAAGGAGCACCAGACAATCAAGCTTGAAGGAATCCTCACCTAAAATTCTGCGGCCAAGTCCTTCAAGGGCAGGTATGGAACTGTGTGGGTGCAGATGGACTCGACGAGTCGAGTAGACGGACTTGGCGAGGAAACTGTTGATGAGGCGCATGTTCTTGCAGCGTTTGTGCTGGTTGATATGTCCCGCCGCGCTTGTTGGACGTGGTTCAACAATAACACGTTGTCGCACAGTAGCATGAGAACGTTCCTCGTCCGATTAAGGTAGATGAGCTTGGACGCGCTGCATTAGCTTAACACTCACCCGAACGACAGGTGCAACACCAATCGCCCAGTGCGCCACCGAAATCGATAGCGTCAAACGCGAACGACCTTGCCACAGCAACGCGCACTTTGGAATCTTACAATTCATTGTAAAGCCGCCCACAGTACAATGTTCACTCGTCGTGACTGTCTCGATGAGACAGCGTCCCCCCAAGTGATGTCGACGTGGTCGTCCAGTTGGCTGTTACATCTCCTTGACATGTGCATCGCAATACCAGCGAGCATATATATTATCCTAGCAGGTCGCCTCGGATGTCTTTGCAGGATCGCTTTGTCCAGTCCCAATACCACTATGGCGTCGCACGGTTGTAAAAATACCCTAAACAAACACCGATATATCCCTAATACAGACGAAAATCCCTAAATACCCTAAATAAACGATATTTCGCTTTTCACCGAAGTGCTCATCGACGAACTCAGGTCATACATGAGGGCGTTCCGCAAACAATTCGATTGCAACGACATCACTTGACGTTATCCCGTCTTGGCCTCCACACATGTGGTTGCCTCAAGCAACAACAGAGTGCTTACAGTTATTAAATAGTAATACCACTACATACTGTAGGCATATCATTTTTTGGACACGTGGCTGGTTAACCGGCATGAACGAAGCGAAAGCATCCGTCGTGGTTGCGCGCGTTGGGCTCGAAATGGTACAGAACGCGGTATGGCACGGGGAAATGCGGCAGGTACGCGGCCCAATCTCGGATGGCGACAGACGTGGAGAATGGCGGCGCGGGCAACTCTTCTTGCATTGCAAACGCTTGTGGATGCGACGCGTCTGCCATGTACATGGTTGCTCGAAGGAGAAGCATAATGGACACGATACCTGGAACGAGCTCGAGCAAGAGAGAAAACCATCGGCGGAGACGATGCCGTTCGTCCTTGCTGTACGCCGCCGTCGATGAAATCACGACCACATGGCCCATGCCATGCACTCGATGCATAAACTCCATGGTTTCCTTTAAGAGTGCTAGACATCGGAACAATGCCGCGCTACAAGGACCAGTTGAGGAAGTGATCGATGGCAAGTCGTTGGAGACCGTACTCGGTGGCAGGTTCGTCTTGCCAGAATAAATCAAAGTCGTCCACGATCAAAGCAATGGGTCGGCCACCAAGGACATGCAACGAACATGCGAAATGGCACAGCTGGGAAGCGTTCCGCAGGTACCTGGACTCATTGAGCATGGACGGGGGGACATTTCGATGGTACATGTAGATCGTACTTCATCCGGACACGTTCCCAGTGGAGGACGTCTCGGCCGCTCTTCATGGGTGTTTGACACGCCTCGCACGGATTAATGGGGACAAAGCGCTCGGGCATACTTCGCATACTTTCGTGGCATACGAGCACGACGTATGGCAACGGGTCAGATGCCTTGGAGGAGGACATGTCGGCCACGCCTTGCGGTGTTGCTGTCCTCACGAGGTCGAAGGCATATTGGAAGGCCAACGAACTCTTCCCGCACTTGGAAGGTCCATGCCACAGCATCATGCCAATATCAGATGTGATCATCGCTACCTCCTTCTCCACATTCTCACATGCGACAGCACCGTCATCGCGGTGCGAAAAGCATCGCTCCATGTCCCCGCCAAATTTGAAAACCACTTGTGGTTATCCGGTTGATTTCAAGTATCCGGATAGTGTCCATTACATTGTGAATCTGTGTGGTATGATGGTGGCTTGATGGCACTTAGAGAGAGGGAGGTACTACCGGTAGGACGTTACGAGGTCTCTCTGCTAAAGCGTTGGCAGAGTGTATTGTATAAGCGTCCGACAGCAACGAACCGCCGTCATCGTAGGCATTGGACACTAGCATTGTGTCCTGATGTTGTTTGACCGGTCGCACATGCATTGCAACCCACCAAGCGCATACTGTAGTTAACGTTAGTTATCCTTAGCACACCGAAGTTTTCAATTGCTATGAGCATGTTACAGGGCATCAAATAAACCCGTATGAGTGTCATGCTCGGGTGGCGCGGTCTGAAACAGCGCCGACTCGAGCGCGGCGTACTGGGAACCGAGGCTGTCAGAGATGGTGCCAAATACTTCGAGGATTTCTCCGTCGGGGTTCTTGATGAAATGGCGGTATAGCTGCCGCGACCCGTCCAGCTCGAGGTTGAAGATGGCAATGTGCACCGTGGTTTCGACGAACGCCGGGTCCAGTGGGTCGCGCAGCTCGTACTCGCACACGGCGGTCTTGCGCTGAGTGCCCGTCATGGACTTCCACCGCGCCGCCCGATCGCACAGCGCGGCGACGTCGGCGTCGGACACCTCGAAATCGTTGGGGACGAAGAACACGCCTTCCCGCGCGTGGATGCGCCGGTACACGTCGAGCATGCGGCCGTTCATGTGGAAATGCAACAAGTAGGTGTAGAACACGACCGCCGCCACACTCATGAGGAAGCCGTACACGAGCAGCGTGAGCACGGCGCCTACCACCCCCGTGCCTTCCTCGCTCTTAAAGCGTTGGTACAGCTTGAACGCGTCACCTTCAGCACACCTACAGTCGTTTCTTCAATCAATCACATCTCCTACAAGAGTTTCCTTCATCTCATTCTAAATCAAAGGCCAAACATAAGCATATTCCGTCCACACATGGTCAAGCTAGCTTGGCTCCTGGATTCATGTACACAGCACCAGGATTGGACATGCATGCTCTACGGAGGCCACTGAAATCCATAGGTGGTCACCCAACCCGAAGCAGAATAGAAAATTTGCACTGCGAGGTCGAAAGATCGACATGTCGTTTGTTCCCAGGGTCTTGCTTTGGCGATACATACCTGCATGAGGATGACGACGGATCTTTGCATTCTCCGATCGACGCGCAGTCGTAGTTGTGCTGGACCAAATCGATGGCGAGCACCAACATCGGATCGAACACCGTCGCCAACCCAAAGCACGCTATGAACCGGCTCCCAATGTCGGGGAACTCGCCGAGAAGTTTCTGGCACGCCGACGCAATCCCCATGAGCCCGATAAACGTGGCAATGTTGAACACGACCCCCACGGCGATCACACCAATCTCCGTCGGTGTCGGCACCGTGTTCCACGTGTACTTGAGCACGACCGTGAGCATTTGCGGGTTGAACGCAAACACAGGCACGTTGACGGCACGGAGGTACAGCCACTGGCCAAGGTAGTGCACGTACACTCGTAGCCACAGCGCGAGACACAAGAACACGACCATGAGCCAAAACTGCATCGTCGTCGCTTTGTTGAACCCCATGTCGGCAAAGAGCTAGGAAATAATCATGTGATGCATATCTTCGTCGTCGTCGTACCTCTTGCTTCAGGTACCGCAGTTTACGAGCCGTTTGGAACCGGGTGTGCTTGGCGACCTCGTCGCCAATGTATTGGTTGGTAGCAAACGTAAACCCTTCCCACGTTTGGGCATGGGCGGGCTCGGGGGCGTCGACAGGCGGGAATGGATCGTCCAGCATGTCCTTGTCATCGTCGTCGTCATGCTTGTCAAGAAAAAGGTCTCTCGTCGTCGTCGTCGCCTCCTGAAAACACACATGTGTCAGAGAGTTGTGAAGGTAGACGTGTCGTACTTGGGGGGTCTGTGACAGGAGGTTGGATCTGGAGGCCTTAGAGCCTTGCCGTCGGCGCCACCGCCGTCGAAACCATTGCCGCCATGACCTTGATTTGTATGGTTTGGAGTTGTCTTCGTCGTCATGATGAAACATATCATGGCGATTGTCGTCGGCGTCGTTCGCAGCTGCATCCGCGTCGATGGGCGTCACTTTGGTTGACGCGTGTCGTGGCTTAGTTCTTCTCCTCGTTTTCACTTTGGCTGCATCTTTGCCCCAAGATACGGTGTTGGAGAAGCTCACGGGAGTGGGGGTCAGCAGGTTTTGCGGTCGCCTCCGCCGTCGCGACGACGACGACTGCTCTCTGCGTGCTTGAACGTGGATATCGTCGTCGTACGTGCCTTGGGCTAATAGGTCTCGATCTGTGCTTTCGAGCTTCAGAAGCTGGTTCATCACGTCCACTTCCACGTCGTACTCGCGCTGGAGCATGCCAGTGGCGTCCAAGCGCTCCCGAGGGAGGTGGCGCACGGTCACGTACATGTTGCACAGCCACGACGACAAGTCGGTCAAGTACATGTGCTCGATTTCCTACCAATCCTCTGTGAACATTCTATCGCAACGAGGAATCGTAGTACATGAAACTTGGTGATCGTATGGTCCACATCACCGCGGATCAACGGCACTTTAAATCGCCCTGCCAGCACGTCAAAGTCGGCATTGCACACTGGCAGGACACCCCAGCCCACGACGGCATCCTTGGTTGCGTTCGCACCGCTGAGAAGGTACATTTCGAACACGACCACATTGGCTAGCCCATTGTTGTTCATACAATTTGTTGGGCTTCAATGGTTTTGATGTCGTCCCTACTTCCTACGACGCACCTGGTCGAAGTTCGTGCTGGGGGGGACACACGACGTATACGTTTTGGTCCACGGGCAGCTCGGTGTTGTAAAAGTGGCCGCGGTGACTCAAGGGGGTCGTGAGCCCGGGGAGGGCGGTGCCGATGCCGCGATCCCCCGCGACGCTCCACGAGATAGGGCTGCCCCCCAGCCGATCGTACAGCGTTGCAAGCAGGACGTAATGGCCTTGGGGGAGTTTGTCCTTGACCGCTCGCAGCATGTGCACGTGGATCTCGATGGGTTGGGGGATGGACGCCCACTCGGTGCGGTACCGCCGGTGGGTGTGTGACGACGAAGAAGGGGACGACATGGTGCCGTACGTGTGCTGCACATGCGCTTGTTGCTGGGTGAGGACGTTCTTGAGGTGCGTTTCGGCTTGGTGGTAGACATGCCAGAGGGACTTGGACTGCAAGTTGACGACTTGCAAACTTTGCAACTCCTTGGCCGCCATCTTTTTGGTGTGCGCGATGGCTTCCTCGGCAAGGCGGTCACGCGCTTTTTGCTCCTTGTATGCTAAGAGCGTTTCCCGCATTTGGTACTCATTGGCTTCTTCCTACAAAACGGACGATCCATTCACAATTGTTGACATCGCTCATGTGAAGTTGCTGGGGACGGATAAGGATGACTGTAGTTTAGGACGTCCACACACACCTGGGCGCGTTGGATCCGAGCGCGTTCGAGTTGAATTTCGCGCTGCTGGACCACCTCCAGCGGAATGCTCGCGACGACTACTTCTGCCGCAGGGACGACACCATCGAAATCGTCCACGTACGCCTTGAGAAGGTGGGTTTTGGAGTCTTCTTGGACCTGGTCGATGACGTCGTGGTCGGTCGACGTATCCGGCGCGGGCACAGTTGGCGCCATGAGCAGGGCCTCAAAGTCATCGTCGCCTTCCTGCTGTTGTGACTGCATATTGGTGGATGGCCTTATATGCTCGTCTCCATTGGACACCATTTGTCGTGGTTGTGTCGGAGGTCGCTGCTCACGCAGAGGTCGCGCTGGAGGTGGATGACGTTTGACTTAGAAAACGACGCCAATCTAAAAATAAGTGTCACAAGAGTGCAATCATTTGCTGCATACATTGGTTCTTGACATGACAGGATGGGGCGAGGCTAGGAAGACGAAGAAAGGCAAGTCGCCCCTAAAATCGCCACAACCAAAGTCCCGCAAAGTCCATGCGGGGCAGCATGCAGAGGAGCAGGTAGGCCATCACTTGACTGCGTGAAGTTTCATGGGTTTATGGTGATTCATGTCATGTAGCAAGCTGGTACATCGTCCAGCCCCAAGACATCCAAGGTAAGGAACCGCAAGTCTCACAACACCCCCCTCCCCCTTGAAGCCAACAATTTGCAGTCATAGCGTGTATCAGCATGACTAAGAGGGTATAAATATGTAGCCACCAGAAGGCCGCAAAGTCGAAGTCAAGCCCAAGCTGTTGCGTCGAAGTTCGTCCGAAGGCAGTGCATATATGCTGGTGAAACAAAAGAACAAAGAGGTGACGACGACCTCGTAGCAGCCTAGCTCAGTTTTGCCCTTGTAAAGTCGTCCAATTCACCATCCCTATGTACCTCGATCAGGCCCAGCACAAGATGTTGACGACTTCGTTTCCAGATGACTACTCGGAAGCCTCGCTCTTGGACACCATGTCGTCTTGGCTGGGCCGCCTCCTCGGACTCAATGCGACGCCACACTCGATGGACAAGATCCTTCCGTTCCTCTTCCTCGGCAACGACCACGCCGCCAGCCACCTGCCCGACCTCCGCAAAGCCGGCATCACCCACGTGTGCAATGTCGCGACCCAATGCAACGACCACTTTCCCGACCACTTTGAATACCTCCACCTCCATCTCTTCGACTCGCCGACCCAGAAACTGGCCAAACACATCAAGGCTGCGGGCGCGTTTATTCATCGCGCCAAGCACACGAACGGCCGCGTGCTCGTGCATTGCGTTGCAGGTTGGTCATAGTAGGCGCTTTGAACAAGATGGGATATGTAGACGTAGACGTCGGGTTTTTCCTCCGGGAGAGTGTTGGGGCTCGTTAGGGTGTACTAAGTGTGGTGCATGACGTGGCGCAATGTGGTGTAGGCGTGTCTCGATCCGTGTGTGTCGTGGTGGCGTACCTGGTTGAGCACTGTCACATGCCCCTCGTGCAAGCGTACGACTATGTCAAGCGAAAACGACCAGTGATGTGCCCCAGCGAGTCGTTTCGTATGCAGTTGGCCATGTACGAGGTATTTCTTGCTTGACGTATATGATATATAAACGGCACTTTGCCTCAACATGGGGGTCATGATAGATTGCTCTGTTTGAATCGTCGTCGGTGCTGTCGACTTCCAACTCGGACTGGGACTTTTACGAACTCAACATGTATCGGCAAACCAGAAGGCGGCATTAATATTATTAGGTCATGCAACTATTTAACGCTAAAATAGATTTAACCCTCGTACGTACATGGACACGCATCTCCAACAGGTTGTTCCTTCGTATCCACAGGCCATCCGATGGGGAAAGTGATTTCGGCCGCCATGTGATAGAACGCCTACTGGAATACGTATCACAGCCGTCCATCTCAAACGCACGAAGTATGGACAGACAACGACGAGAATTTCCCCCTCTCCCAAAGCCACAACCATGAAGCCCTGGCTCCTCGAGTATGTATAGTAGTTCACGTGAGGCAAGTTAGTACTAGTACTACAAGTATTACTAGCTGGCTTTGTTTTGGCCTTTGTGGTGGTCGTGGCTGATATCTTGGAGCAAATGCAATGCGTGGGGCAGCACGGGGGCGATGGCGTTGAGCGTTTCGACGACGGCGTTCGGTTTTCCAGGCAACGTCACGACCAGCGTATGGCCACGGATGCCCGCGACCGGCCGCGCCAGAATGGCCATGGGGGTCACTTCTAGCGACGCCTGGAGCATCTTGTGCACCAACCCCGGCGCGTCTCGGTGCAGCAGTGTCTACCCAGAATATCAAGTTAGCGAACTAGTAGTACTACTAGTAGAAATTACAAACACACCTTGACGGCTTCGGGGGTGACATCGCGGGGACTGAACCCCGTGCCGCCAGAGGTGACGACGAAGTCGACGTGGAGGTCGTCGCACCACGACCGCACAACGTGTTGGATCTCGTCGTGCTCGTCGGCCACGATCGCAGCTTGAACGATTTCCACGTCCAAACCAGGAATGGCTAGGTCGGATTCAGTATAGAACATGCACGACAGGGTTCAGAAGACTATTCGTTTCTTTATTGTCGATTTGATACAAATTTGGGGAGGGGGTACAATCGAATCGCGCCGACCAAACCGATCCACAATCGACCTGATTGGTTGAATTTCATTGAGAGTGTTTTGATTGGCTAATAATTTTGAGCTCATCTGAGGTAGCCAATCAAATCGATTCAAATTCCAACGAGAAACCACGCCACAACACGAAATTTCACTCGAAAGCATAGTAAATGAACAATATGTATTCACGATAGTCAATAGGATGCAAACGTTGAAAGTGCAATCTACACTTGCATGATAGTTCAGACGAATATTCTATTCTTTATATTGAAAAATATATATTTGCACGATAGGGTAGGATATTTTACTCGATTCGATATTATGCAACCATTCAAAGTACAATGTACTACTGTATGTACACTTGGTCGAAACAAAAGCATATATTCATATGCGACGACGTACCTAGCAACGTGGATTGCATGACTGGACCACTGCGGTCTATGGCCAGTCCTTGCGACACGGAATCGCTCACCTGTACAACAATCAATCAAGCTGAAACAGCGTTCCAAGGTACCGTCAAGACGCACGCCCGGACGCGCAACCGTTTCGCTGTCACAGGTCTAGTCTGCGACGGGGTTGGGGCACGTTGTGGCGGCGGCAGGTGGACATGAGGCACGGCCGATGCTCCGCCGCCCTAAAGCGCAGAACTATGAGCCAAACCAGGTTGAACCCAATCTATTAAACGACGAGAGGTGCAAACGATGGTACTAGTCGGGTGGTATGGTTGTGATTATTAGTCTAAACTGGAGCAACATGGAGAATGACTCGACACAACCACATGCACAGTACTACTACCATTATCGGCAGAAGCATTTATAGCCAATCAAATTGCAGGAACCCATCATCCCCAACATACAGTATATTTAGTGTGTGTGACTTTTTTGATTCAATGTTGTTCGCATTCTTCTTCAACAGATGAAGAATTAGACGAAAGAGATTTGGTAAATGATGCTAATGAAAAAATTATAATTCCTGCTAATATTAGATTAGTAGCTAATCCTATTGATATAATTCCTATTTTATAGTAGCTATAAAAGCTAAATATTTTGGATTAGTTTTGAAACGGGGTATAATTAAATTTAAAATAAAATAAATAATACATAAAGCATTACAAATGTGTTGTACAAAAGTCCAAATGGGGGTAAAAGGACAATACCATGTCGGAGAGAAACGTGCAGTCCACGACGCTACCCGTTGCCAGTTGGGTGCCCACGGGCAGGTGCAAGAGGGCGTTTGCATGGCGGCAGCTGCGCAAGTGTCGAATTAGACAAATTCCTTCTTAACGTGCACACAATAAACCATGCCCCATACTGTATGTAGCGTAAAACGACTAGGTTGATTTGTATAGTTGGTCCACACCTGAGCAGCCGACTGCTGGCCTGGACCCCCGTGCTCGTGGCCACCCATTCGGTGCGTTCCCACCGCACCACCGCGCGATGGTACTCTGGTCGGTCCGTGTCCAACGGCAGCGGATGGAGCAGCCGCGCTTGAAACACCACGGGCGCCGCTTGTTCCGCCGTGAACCCCCCGAGGCGCTTGAGTGCTGGCTGGACGAGCAGGCACGATGTCACCAGGCAGCTCACGGGGTTCCCAGGCAGGGCAAACACGAGCTTGGGCACCCCCGCAATAGGGACCTATCGCCACAACAACCAAGTTACTACCGTAGAAATGCCATCTTGGAAGCCAGCGCTGGTACATAGCGTTCAAACACGAAAATAAACAAGCAACCCCTTGTATATGACATTATCTGACCAGTATAGAATAATGCCGTCAAGAAATATATATATTATAATACGTGACATATTTTATATATATATTGTTAGTACATACGGTGGCCACGGTGGTGGGCTTGCCAGGTTTCATGTGAATCCGTCCAAAATGCACCGTACCCAGCTCTTTGAGCAATGGCTTGACCAGATCGTGTTCGCCCTACGAATAAACAAGTCACATATATATATATTTGGTATCAAGGTATATCATATATATATATATATTCGTATTCATAGTTTATACCATGCTCACGCCTCCACTTGTGATCAGCACGTCAATTGAAGGCAACTTGGCCAAGACGAGGTCCCGCAAGGCATCCCACTTATCGCTGCAAATGCCTAAGGTATACACCTCATGCCACCACGTTGTCGCATATATATCACCACCAATACTATCATCGACCAACCACACAACAAAATCATGCAACGCCCTTTGAATGTACCTAGATCTACCGTTTGAAAGCGGAGCTGCTGCATGTAAGCCAGCAGCATGGGTCGATTGCTGTCGCGGATCTTCCCGCACCGGATACCCGCAGCGTCGGTGGCATCGACCAGCTCACTGCCCGTCGAAAGCACGCCAACGACTGGTGTTTTGTAGATGGACACAGTCGCGATGCCGACCTACAAAAGAAGCTGTCGTGAAATGCGCTTCTTCAGATGGAAGGATAGATGGAGGAGGACGCCACGGAGTGAACAAGCAGCAGCCTACAGTTGCAAGCAGTCCGAGCACAGCCGGCGTCACAACTTCGCCAGCTTCCACGACCACTTGGTCCTGGGCAATGTCAAAGCCGATGGGCCGAATGCTCGTGCCACTTTGGACGGCGTGGAGGATCTTGATCGCTAGTTCGGTCTTGCCGTCCTGCGAACAGGCCATGGCATAATGAGACAGCTTGCGTTTCGATGGATGGCGCTGAATGTACGTACGTCGCCTAGGATGGCCTCCGTGTCCTCGATCTTGACGACGGCGTCAGCGCCGTCCGGCACGGGACACCCAGTCGTGACGTATGCCACGTGGCCCGGCGTGACCTGGACACCTGGTGCATCCCCCGCGGCAACGCGACTCAAGATGGGGAACTACGAAGAAGTCAGAGAGAACGTATGGGGATGGAGTGGTGCATCGACCTCGCCGACGCCGTCACTTGCCACGACTGCATAACCATCCATAACGGACGCGCGAAAGGGCGGCAATGGTTCCTGCGTATGAATAGATACATAAAAGGAATGCTACAATGTGACGTTTACTTTGCTCTTGATCGTCTCGGCGAGGACACACCCGAGCGCCTGCGCGGTACACGCTAGTAAGTGTGGGTATGAAGAGTGATGCGAAGGGCTCGTACCTCGTGCAGCGGAACAGACGTCTTGAGGAGAGGCTGGGCAAGGCGAATGACGGTGTCGATGGCCTCTTTCATCGGGATCATGTCATACGGACTGTTGCGCAGACCCCCCACACCATCGGAGCAGTTGCAACTCATGACGAATTGTCACCTCCCCCGACAATATTCTTCTACTATTAGTAGTTAATTACGGGTATAATTAAATTTAAAATAAAATAAATACTGTACAGTAGTTGAGGTTGCTACTAGTAGCACTATTAATAGTAGTAATGCTAGAAACGGTACTATTAATATTATTAATAATACGTAGTATTAGTCTTTTACTTCTAATACTTCGAAGACTCACCCAAAGCTGCTTAAAATATGTACGGTTTAGGCATATGTTTTGGTCACTTCTTTTTCTAGTGATTCGATTGGCTGTACCCAAAATCAAGTAATTCCATTGGCGGATTCGAGCTCCGAATCAGAGTGCGACAATTGAGATCTGTGAAGTTAAGTGCAAACAGCCAATCCAACTCATGGAGTGTTTCAATTGACTGCATGTCAGCCAATCACAAGCCACCCTTGTCGTCGTGTGAATGTGCGCATTCCCACACTCAAAGCAACTGCATCACATGACAGAGTCTACCCCTGTGTTTCAGACCCATGCTACTGCCGACGTGAAATCACGCAAGTGGCTCGTGGCAGGTTCTGCTCTCGCGTCCACACTGGTTGTGTTGGGTGTTAGCCAAATCACCGCATCATCGTCAAAGCAAGTCAATCTAGTGAACCTTCGCGCGGAGTCGGCTCCGCTTGGCTCGCTCAGTGGCTTGACGGCGGAAGAGTCGGCCATCGCCACAGCCCTCAACCCCCAGACCCAAAGGTGTGTACCCCTTTATCCTGTTATATACACCGAGACGGGAGTATTTTGTATTCATCATGCGCACCGGACAATGTAGTGCTCGAACGGCGCGTTGGTTAGTGCATAAGAACACGTGGGCCACCATAGCCACAACCTCGATCCATTTGAATGGCGCTCCGTATGCTGGACTCGCGTCCTACAGCGGTACACATTTCCTATTAAATTGGCGAATTCATAAGCAATTGTTATTACGTAGATGGAGTGGGGACCTCGGCTAAAAATGCCACGGGAAAGCTCTACTTCTACTTGACTCCCATGGATTCCACAGGTACGACAACGGCGTTGGCATATAATATAAGCAGCCATTCGTGATAAAACGGCAGGCCAAGATGTAACCAAAAGCCCAAGTGTATCGGTGGGTATTAGCATGGCACAGCTTGGTCAATGCAAGATGGATCCACAGGTACATACATTCATTGTATGAGTCGATATACAATGTGCAACAAGCGTATTCGTTTTTGCACGTGTGAAATCAACTTAGTTGACGGATATTGAATAGGACCCAACGTGCTGGAAAGCAACGTTCTCGGGCAAGTTGCTGCCAGTGGAAGGGGACGATGTCAAGGCAGCGCTGGAAGTTCTCTATTCCAAGTAAACGTTTAGGCCTTCTTGATGAACGTTGTGGAGTTAACTGCAGTATTGTTGCTATATTACGGTAGGCATCCCCAAATGTCGTGGTGGCCCGCTGACCATGGATTTCGACCGTAAGTTAATTTTCGGATTGATAACTTGGGACTCACGTGAGAGCTGTTGATAGTTACGAGCTCCACCCCACTGAAATTTTGCTCTTGGATTTCTACGGTGGTGCCAAGTCTATCGCGGCCGAAGATTATTATGCTGTGGAATTCTAAATGCGCGAATTTTATAGTTATGGCGTGTCGTTGCGATTCTGCTAGGACATTCCATCGGCCATACTGTCTTACGGTACTAGGTAATGGACTGCAATCGCAGTATATTAGAGTAAACTCGTTGCAGCTCCACTCGTCAGGCTTAACTGTAAATGTCTGATTTATACGGATAGCCTTTGGCAGTTTTGGACTTATAATCCAACCTTTTCGACATCGCAATTTACACGTTTCAAATCATAGTCATTCAGGGATTGGGTAGTTTTTTTGTCCAATCAAAATATCGGTGGACGGGGCATACAAACATCAAGTCAACGATAATTCGCTTAACAAAGTGCATTTTTTGATGTGATGCTCATGGCCACTCGATTTCTTTTACTGCCGGTAAAAAAATACACGGCAATTTCAGCTTGCGTCCCGTGCTTTTTTTGGTGGTGCTCGGCTGGCTATGGGACGTGAGAATGGCCAAATTCAGAGGTTACGAAATAAAAATACACGACCAATGTATGGCACTGGTCACGTGAATAAAAATATACAATAAAACACGCGCCGCTGGGACTATTTTTGTTGGTCTCCTTTCACTCACTCCCCAGAAACCCAGACCACAAGGATGAGCGCGCCGCAAGGACAGACGAAGGAGGAGGAGCAAGTGGAGCTCTTCAAGATGAAGAAGCTCATCAAGAGCCTTCAGAATGCCCGAGGGTACGTCTATTAGATCCATAGAGTTCATGACATGATGGTCGCTTGGTGTCATGTAGGAACGGGACTAGCATGATCTCGCTCGTGATCCCGCCAAAGGACCAAATTTCCCGCGTCGCCAAGATGTTGTCGGACGAATACGGCACGGCGTCGAACATCAAGTCCCGCGTGAACCGTTTGTCGGTGCTTGGCGCCATCACGTCGACCCAGCAACGCCTCAAGTTGTACACCAAGTGTCCTCCGAACGGACTCGTCATGTATTGCGGCACGTGCATGACCGAAGACGGCAAGGAAAAGCGTCTCAACTTTGACTTTGAGCCGTTCAAGCCGATCAACACGTCGTTGTACATGTGCGACAACAAATTTCACACGGAAGCATTGGGCGAGCTGTTGCAAGACAACGACCGGTTCGGGTTTATCATCATGGACGGTAACGGCGCGTTGTACGGCACGGTGGCCGGGAACTCGCGCGAGATCCTGCACAAGTTCAGCGTGGACTTGCCCAAGAAGCACGGGCGTGGTGGTCAGTCCGCCATGCGTTTCGGGCGCATTCGGTTGGAGAAGCGACAGCACTACGTGCGCAAGGTAGCGGAGACCGCGACGCTGATGTTTATCACCAACGACCGCCCGAACGTGACCAACATCGTGCTGGCGGGGTCGGCCGATTTCAAGAACGAGCTGAACCAGAGCGACATTTTCGACAAGCGGCTGCAAGAGATCGTGGTCAAGATCGTGGACGTGTCGTACGGGGGCGAGAACGGGTTCAACCAGGCGATCGAACTGGCGGCAGACACGCTGTCCAACGTCAAGTTTGTGCAGGAGAAGAAGCTCATCTGCAAGTACATGGAGGAGATTGCGATGGACTCGGGCAAGTACTGCTTTGGGGTGACGGACACGTGGAAAGCGCTCGAGCTGGGCGCGGTGGAGACGCTCATCTTGTGGGAGGACCTGCCGCACCACCGCATCACGATGCGCAACAACCAGACCGGCGTCGAAGTGCACAAGGTGCTCAGTCCGCCAGAGGAGAAGGTCGCCGCCAACTTTGTGGACGCCGAGACGGGCGAGACGCTCGAGGTGCTGGAGAAGGAGCCGCTCGTCGAGTGGTTTGCGAACAACTACAAGCAGTTTGGGACCACGCTTGAGTTTGTCACGGCGCGGTCCCAGGAAGGGTCGCAGTTCTGCCAAGGATTCGGCGGCATCGGCGGCATCCTGCGATGGCAGGTGGACTTTATGGAGCTCGAGTACAATGGCGAAAGCGACGACGACTTTGACGATGACGACTTTATCTAAGCAACCGCCTGTTTGTCTCGACGATCGATTTGGACGGCGGCGCGTCCATGATGGATGGGTCGAGATAATATAAAGAGGTTTATGGAACGAAATTGTGAATGAATGATGCTCTTGGGTATAGGAAATCCTAGTAGTACTAGCACAATCCACGCTTTCGAACAGGTTCCACTATGTAGTAGTACTAATAGTAGCCCTACCGTGGTACTATTAATAGTAACTTTAATAACTAATAGTAGTAGTAGTGTACTACACTCTGTACCACTCTCCAGTACACTACTATTAATAGTACACTACTAGTAGTAATACTAGTAACTGTATACCGAGTCTTTGGAGTACAGTATGGTGGTAAGTACTAATAGTAGTACTATGGTGGTATGTTGGTCGCATATCGGATACAGCACAGGCGACTTTCCCGACGACAATTGGATCGGCCATGTCAAATGTGACAGTGGGTACGTCCGATGATCATGACGAACGACATCCTCACTCACATGATGTAGCACCCCCCGTGTTCCACTTGGAATTCCATTACAAGGAAATTGACACGATGCTGGCCGTCGGGTATGCGGTCGCGACATTCATGGGCCTGTGGGCGCTGTGTGCCCACCTCAACAACGTTGCGTCGCGAGACGTCGCGACGACGGGATTCTACCTGCTCATGAGCCTTGCCTCCCTTGTCCGCGGTGCATGGTTCTCCACTCCGTTCAGTATCCACGTTTCGGGGTATGTCCCCCAGCGGCTGCATATCTTTGACGACGGCTGGACGATGCTGTTCCTGTCCGAGGTGGCAGAGATGTTCGGCACCTTTTTTCTCTACTCGATATTCATCCTCATGGTCGTGTTCTGGGCCGACATCCTTCGACGGTACGATTGACCCTCCCTCCATCAACCAACCCACCTATTCCATTCTCACCGCATCAACTGTCCAGAGCGTTTGAGCCCCATGCGTACGCAGAGTCACATCCGATGCGCGTGTTCCTGTCGCTCTTGGTATTTCTCTTCCTCTACGTGTCCACAGGCTTTGCGCTGTTCGCCCTCGACCGCATCGATTCGCTCCTCTTGCTCATGTACAACGACATCGCCGTCGCCCTGCTGTCCACTGTGTGCGCCATATTTGTCGGCATCTACTGCTGCCGCATGCGCACGGTCCTCATTGCGTTCTTCGAAGTGAGTCAGATCGAAACCACAGGGCGTATCCAAACAGTCACGCGCACCGGTATCCTCTGCGCCACATTTCTCATGGCGAATGCTTGCTTTGCCACGGCCATGGGGTACCACATGTATCAGCTCTTGACCGTCGGGTCGCCCCCGCTTCGTGCGTCCAACGACTCCATGTCGTGGTGGCTGCTCCTCATGACCAAGCACTTGGTCGAGATCTTCGTCCTGTACGCGCTCCTCTTCCTCCTCTGCGGCGCCACGGCAGGCGACAATGACTCCAAGTCGTCCCAAAGTGACATCCGCCGCCAATACGACACCATTCCGGACGGACCCCAGTTGTCCCCGTTGTCCGATGCCTCCATCATGGCCACCAGACGCCCGTCCTCGCAACGCCAGTTTCGCCTAGAGCAGCCTCCGTCGAATCCCCCGTCGTCGTCCCGTCACCATCCTTAGTATGATGAGTATGAGTCGCGCATTCATTTTAGCGTCCCACGATGAAATCTTCAAACCTCTGTCAAGCAAGCTAACGTAGAAAACCAATTTAAGGTCACTTTTTCCGAGACGCTGAACGAAGCTCAGCATGGATGCATCAGATTGTCAAATTCCGAAAAGTGCTGGATGAGGCCAAAGCGGAGTAGATTCGTTGGACATTCAAATAATCGTGTTTTAACGTCTAATTTGACACGCATAAATAGAATTTTCGAAGCAAATGTACTCCAAACGTGAGAACCAGTGAATGATGCATACTTTTATCTTAATGTTTGTATACCCATTTGCATATTTTTTGTGTAGTTAGGTTATGTAATTTCAGAAGTTTATGTTTTGTTTCTCAAAACTGTATAATTACAGTTTTTCGAAAGAGCTCTATTAATATACAGTTTTGAGAAACAAAACAAGTCACGTGCCAAAATTCAATTCGTGTATTAGATTAAGGCAGTATTTTGACTACATTTGATTGGCTGATTCAAGTGCACCATTAACAGTAAATGGCCTTAAATTGGTAGCTGTAAAGTCCAACTGCTGGGGGTGAAACGCATTTTTGCATATTTTTTGGCGGTTAGCTAACTCGTGTGCGCTGAAATAAGTAGGACTTTGACGTTGCAGTACTACTATGTACTGTAGTACTACTACGTAGTACTTAGTAACGTACTACGTACTAGTAGTAACTAGTAGTAACTACTCATCGTACTACTGTACTAATTGTCTTATCAATATTGACAGTGAATATTGTACGAGGACTACAATACATAGTACTACCGATAGTTGGTGTTATTGTTAAGGAGTCGCGTCCGTCAAGTCTTCGTTCAGGTTGACACCTAGCACCTTGGCAACTTGGATCATGTCCTTGTCGCCGCGCCCGCTGACGTTGATCACGAGCACTTTGCCTGGTCCGAGTTGCTTGGCCAACTTGACGCCGTAGTGGATCGCATGCGACGACTCGAGCGCGGGAATGATGCCTTCGATGCGGCATAGCAGCTTAAACCCGTCCAGCGCCTGCGCGTCCGTCACGCTCACGTACGTGGCGCGCCCAGAGTCCTTCAAGAACGCATGTTCGGGCCCGACGCCGGCGTAATCCAAGCCCGCCGACACGCTGTGCGTTTCAATCACCTGGCCGGCCGCGTCCTGCATCACGTATGTCTTGGTGCCATGGAGGACGCCGATGCGGCCGCCCACGAGGGTCGACGAGTGGCGACCCGTTTCGACGCCGTCGCCGCCGGCTTCGACGCCGTAAATGTCCACCGCATTGTCCTGGATGAACGGATGGAACATGCCGATGGCGTTGCTGCCGCCGCCCACGCATGCGACAATGGCATCCGGGAGACGGCCAATCTCTTCTTCCAGCTACGAAATGGACGAAAAATGCAAGCAGTTTTAGCATCACGAGAAGATGGAGGGGACCATATGGCCGTGTATATACTGTACAGTACCTGCGCCTTGATCTCCTTGCCAATGATCGCTTGAAAGTCGCGCACGATCGTGGGAAACGGATGCGGTCCGATCGCAGACCCAATGATGTAATGCGTGGTCTCGACGTTTGTCACCCAGTCACGAAGGGCTTCGTTCACCGCGTCCTTGAGCGTTTGTGACCCCGACTTCACGGCAACGACCTTTGCACCGAGCATCTTCATGCGGAAGACGTTGAGGGATTGACGCTACACATACGAGGGTTAGCACGGACAACAACATGACGACATAGGTTTCAAGCACGTATGGTACCTGCGTGTCTTCGTAGCCCATGTACACGGTGCAATCCATACCCATCAAGGCACATGCAGTAGCAGTTGCCACGCCGTGCTGCCCCGCGCCTGTTTCAGCGATGATGCGATTTTTCCCGAGACGCTTGGCAAGCACTGCTTGGCCCAACGCGTTGTTAATTTTGTGGGCGCCAGTGTGTGCAAGGTCTTCCCGCTTGAGGTAGATGTCGGCGCCGCCAGCATGCTCGGTCAAGCGGCGTGCAAAGTAGAGCGGGGTCGGGCGGCCAATGTAGTCTCGGCCTAACTGCTCCAATTCCAACCGGAAGGACGGGTCTTGCGTGGCTTTGACGTACTCGTCGATGAGTTGATGGTGGGCTTCGATCAACGTTTCAGCCACAAAGCACCCGCCAAACTTGCCAAAGTACGCCGGCAGTTCGTCCTTGCTTTGATAGACAGGGGGCGCGTTGGATACCTTCAGGTACGGCGCTTGTGTGGACGACGAATCGGCGCTACTGCTCATGGTGGGTTGAGTCGATTGAATTTCAAAAATGACGACTTTTTTGCGAGGGCCTGGTTATCCGGAATTTCGGATAAAACAACTTTAGTTCAATATGGCGATTTCAGGGAAGAATCTTATGGGGCGATTTCTTCACAGTCGAACGTCCATGGCTTCAGTCTTGTTGTGGGTCGAGACTGACCAGCGTTTTGATGGGATGACGAGGATTAACAGCATGGGACCTCTGTGCAAGCACACTAAGATGGCTCGGACCTGCCTAGCACACAGATGTACAGAGGGCACGAGGGCTGAAGACGTGGTTTCTGAAACTACTTGCTTTTTCGAGGATTATTGGCTGCCACATGAGTGCAACTTACTACTATTAATAATATTTCACTTTTTCGTACGGGACAAATAAATAACTTCTTCCAGAGAAATATCATACTAACGTTACTACTTAGTATAAATATTAATAGTATTAATACAACATTACTCGAGTTATTCGATGTATTTTGAACCAATATGTGAGATGCAAATACAGTAAGCGACTTCTTCCGATAATGTTATCGTCAGGAGGAAAAATAACTTCCGTGTACATCACAATATATATAATTTTAAAGAAAGATTGTTTATTCGGAACCCCTGTGCAAGAAGGTAAGGTAATGTTATGCTGAATAAGATTAGTGTAAAGCCACTGACTGGTACGGTCATGGTGGCCCTTTACAGATGCAAGGACGACCCTGGGTCGTCCTCCACGTGAGGCTCGGTGTCGCTGATTGTGTCGTTGGTTGTGGTGAGGTGGACGGGTGTGCAAGGCTTCCCTACAACACCTCGACATCAAGCTTGTCCGAGAGCGTCCCATTCTATTTGGGAATTGCAGGAACGACCGAAGGGGGTTCCACGGTGTCAGTTGTGGGGGCTGGTGTGACAGTTGTGGGGGCTGGTGTGATAGTTGTGGGTTGAACTGTAGTGGTGATCGGCTCCGGAGTGTCAGTTGTGGGGGCTGGTGTGACATTTGTGGGTGTTGGGGCGACGGCAGGAGTGGGCTCCGACGTATGCGAAGTGGTGACGTTGGTCGTAGTGTTCGGCTGAGCAGAGATCTTGGCGAATGTGGATGTCTCGTGAAGGTCGGCAGTGGGGGTAGCATTTCCAGTAGAATTTATGACTTTCATTGAGTCATATCCCTTCGGAACTGTCGGAGCTGGGATGGGGAGTTCCAAGTTGGTCGTTGTGGTTGCAGGTGATGCAGTGGTCGTAGGGGTAGAAGTTGTCGTCGAGGGAGAAGATGTGGTCACTGGTAGTGTGGCCTTGGTGATGACGTCGGGGGTTACGGAAGGCGATGCTTGAGTGGGTTGGTCGGTTGTGAATGTTCCGTTCGGGTGCGGCGCGAGGCTGAGTGCATCGCTAGAGTTCAAGGATACAGCCGCGGTTGCATTGGTTTCATTTGACAACGACGCCGAACCGACGGATTGCTTGTTGAGCAGCTGTAGAATGTCGTCTTTGAAGAAAAACACACCAAACGTGACTGCCCCAGCAAACAAGAGCACGCCGACGACGGCAAATGCGCGGGATACGAAGCGGCTTCCCGAGTATTTTACTCTCTTGTCTTCCTTGGAGGGATCGTTCTTGCCGTCACCAATGAGATCTGCGTCGCTCTTGCTCGAACTCTTGGTGGAATCCAACGCGACATCGTCGACCCTTGACTCCAAGTCGGCATCGATGTCAGCGGTGTTCTTGTCCTTGTCGTCCAACAGCCCCTCGTTCTCCAGTGGATTCTTTCGTAGCGCCACGGGGGTCATGGCTGGACCAGTGCTAAATGCCGCTGGTGTGTCGAGAACCTGAGGTCGCATCATGGTGTGTGGGGTGATTGATTCTTGTGTGCAGGTGAGTTCAGCATGGGTGCTGGACAATCTCATGCAGGTCGTAGGAAACTCTACTTTACGCGTGTAAATCCCACTCGATAATATTTAAATAGTTATTGAAAAGATTGGAGCAAAACCTATGGCAATAAGTAAACAATATTGTACTTCGAAGTACTACGTACTAACTATTTACCTAAAAACACTGGAATGAGTTAAACGAATTGGGACTTTCGTGTATTTCCCACTTGGATGTACCCAAACTACGGACAGGCCACACCCATCAAAAAATAGGGGGGCACCCAAGAAAAGCCAACCACAGATGAGGGGGGGGGGTACTTGAAAACGGCTTCAATCGAAATATATAAATGCACCAATCACATGCGACCAATCGAATGGTGATGTTGGTAGCGTCAATTCATATTCGCACTCGTAGCATCATGTCGACGATTTTGAACTCGATCGTGGCAGCGCACGCAAAGACCCCTGGCAATCAATGGGAGTACTTTGAGTTCAGCGTGAAGCTAACTATGGCTCGATGGACTGCCTTGCGTATGGCCATGGAAGGCGAATGGGGTGGAGGAGACATGCGTCGCAAATTCGAGATTTTGCTAGACGACGTGTTGAACTGGTTCAAGTACCAAAAGTCCGTCGAGTACGACGACTTGGCCGCAGGCATTGAAGAGTACATTGAAAGCGAGTTTGCGCTTGTGTGCGAAGACGACAGCGTGGATGAAGTCGCCAAGTTGTTGCTCACGTTGGCTGCTGAATGCAAGCAAGGCGACTTTTCGCGCGTCCGAGCGCTGGAGGAACAGTTCCAAACGTCGACGTTTGCAATCGATCTGAAGAAGGCCAAGCTTCGGGAAGAACAGGCATTGCTTCGACGAGCGGAGCAACAAGACGAGAACCAAGACATGGACACTGCGGACGAACCCCTCGTGGACGACGATGGCTTCCAAACCGTGCGCCGGTCGACGCGCAAGAAGACCCAGCCCAAGTTCTTTGACCCACAAGTGGAGTTTCCCGGTGCCAACTAAGCATTGTGTACTGTTAATTTACCTTATTGCCCCATCACTTTGGACGCGGTGTTCCAATGCTATGAAGGTCCTTCCTGTTGGGTAATTTAACCTAAAGCGTACATTGTGTACTTGTATTACAATGCGTATGTACGTTACAAGCATAATTAGATACTTATGTAGATTTACGTACATTGTGGAACGTACGTACAGTACGAATGTACGGATATCTGCCTTCCATTTGGCTGGTGGAAACGCCTTGCCTCCATCCAAGTACAAGTGTACACGTTGACTTCCGCATCATCATGTCGCTCCTTCGCGCGTTCCAAGCCTTGCGCGTAAGTGCTCCATCCACGGGGGTCATCGCCCGTCATTTCTCTGCGGCCGCTGCGACGCTTCCTGCCAACCTTCACTTGGCCCCAGAGAAGCCCGTGCGAGAACTTCGCGTGGTCACGCGCGAACCCGTTGTGTTCGACAGCAATGGCAACATCCAAGCCAAGGTGTTGTCCTTCACGGATGGCTCGGTCATTGACACGTTGACCCTCAGTCGCAAGTAAGCACGGCGCCACGTATGATCAACTCGTTTGACATGGTTCTCGTGTAGTGTGTTCGGGTCCCCCGTGCGCAAGGACATCTTGCATCGTGTGGTAAAGTGGCAGTTGGCTAACCGCCGTTCCGGCAACCACAAGACAAAGACTCGGTCGGAAGTCAGTGGGTCCACGAAGAAGGCGTGGAAGCAAAAGGGCAGCGGTCGTGCCCGTGTGGGCAACATCCGGTGCGTCCGCCGCTTTGACTTGCTTGGCGACGCATCAAACATGACCGACTCATATGTCTGTTCGTTTTAGTCCTCCGCAATGGCGAGGGGGGTACCGCGCTCATGGCCCCGTGGTCCGCGATCACTCGTACAGCCTGCCTAAGAAAGGTAAGTTTAGCGAAAGCAAATGTATATGGATGGGGTCGACTGTAACCTTTTGTGTTTGTAGTGCGTGCGATGGGTTTGCGTGTGGCATTGTCCACGAAGTTGGCGGAAGGCAAGCTCGCGATCGTTCGCGACTTGAACGCCGAGGTATATATGTATACATATCACGATTGTTGTTCATGTTTGAGAGATGGAACAAGATGAGATGGACATATGTTTCGATGCGTAGACGGAAAAGACCAAGTCGATGAAGCAGTTGCTGGCCACCAAGGGCTGGGACCATGCGTTGTTTGTGGACGGCGAAGAAGCCGTGCGCAACTTTGTGCTGGCCACGCGCAACCTCCCCACGGTGGACATCATCCGCCAGCAAAACATCAACGTGTACGCGATCTTGCACAAGGACGTGCTCGTGTTGTCCGAGAAGACCGTCAAGTACTTGGAAGAACGCTTGGCCGTGGAATAGATTTAGATAATACCACGACCCTCAAACAAATCCTACTGTGCGCTAGCGTTATGTCCCCTGGAAGTTGCAGCGCAGACGCAATATGCAAAGTAGCTGGCTGGCTTGCCTGGTGGTTGGTGCTGGTAGTTCATGCTACTATAAAGTCAGCAACACTCCACGAAGGGATGGCTTCGTCATATGGATTTGTGATGGACAGACTTTCCTACTTCCTCCGTTCCGCAAAACACGATATCTCAGGCCAATAATCCCAAAATCGAACTAAATTTCGACCACAGATAGCCAATCAAAAGACGATTCTGAAGCTATTTTCAGATTTTTTTTATTGTTTCTTGTCGCTTCGCAAGCACCTGGCAGGACCCAGTGCTCAAGTCAGGAAATTTTCTAACATACGCCACACAGTCATTTTTCATTCAATCGTGCTCAAATCAAGCGCAAACGACTCGCGGCGCTGCGTAGATATTGCTAGAGCCCATCAGAATTGGAATCCCACAACTGGGCGCGGCATACTTAAGAAATTCAGCCACGACCAAGTTGGTATTTGGTGAGGGGAAGTCATACCATCCTCGTGTTGTACCGATTGATGCATAGTTAGCAGGTGCTGCAATACGAGAGTGTGGTTAGATACTCTAGACGCCTTGGTAGATGATGCCGCGAGAGTACTAGTGCACGTAATGCGTCCCTAGACCGCAGCGCCTGCTCGGCCAGGGCCTTGAGTCAGCAGGGCATGCTGAGGCCTGCTGCTTGCTTAACCTGCTTAGGAGGGCATGCAAGTCGTTGACATCAGCCGCTTGCACGACTTGCTGGTTCAAATCCCTGGCCGAGCAGGCCCTAAGGCCCTACGGTCTAGGGATGCATCGGTTGCTCCACCAGCCCGATCGCTGTCATGTCCGTCATGGATGCCTTCATTACATTTTACGTTTGTATGTGGACTGGTGGCCAAGTCAGCACATGATGAACCTTCTCGTCGTAAAATCAAGTTTGTGAATAAAAATACACTTTTTGACGGTAGAGCCCATACAAACATTAAGATAAAAATGCAGGGAAAACCAATGTCTCCAGTTTTACGGAATAGAGGAAGTAGCATGGTAGTTCTGCAGTGTGGGTGAGTTGGTGCTGCTCCTACTGTAGTCACAAAAAAAACCGGATGTATCCGGATAATTTGAGATTGACGATTTGAATTTCAACCAATCTACAACAGACATCATCAGGATGATGCCGAAGCGAGGAGCACCGACAAAGTCGAGGCAGCCGCCGCGGCCGTCCGCCGCCAAGGCTTCGTCCCATCAAAAGTACCGACCGCAATGGAACGAGTACTTGACGGATTCATCAACGTACCAGTTGAACCAAGACCAAAAGCTTCAAAAACGGATCCAAATGCTCACCAAGATCCCGACCGAGGTTTCGGCGCCGAGGCAGCCCTTGGCTCCGCCCACGAAAGCGAAGCTCCACAACAACGTCCAAATGCCGTCACGCAAGCCAGCCGTTCCCCGCGCGAACGTTGCCCCTCTTCCACTAGCCTCCCAGGACAAGAGGAGCCTTCCGCGTGTGAATTTTGACGACGAACTGCGAGCGTTTGCGAGGGAGTCTACTAGTTCTGTCGCTGCGGCCGAGACACAAAAGCAACACCTTCAGAAAGAACTCGACCGCATGGACGTCATGCTGGCGTCGTTGGAATTACAAGCGGATGAAATCAGCGGGGTCATGGAACCCCGAAGTCTTGAGGCTCCCACAAGCAGCCCCGACAGCAACCCCGACAACAATTCCACCGTCGACATGACCGACACCACCTTCCACCATCACGAGGACAACGATCAAGATGATAGTGTACTTGCCACGCCGTCCCCCACCGTCGCACCGACATCTCCCATTGACCACGATGTGGTGGACCTTCTGCACCAGGTATGTACACGCCCGTTGGCACCTTGTTGTTGTAGGTATAATCATACTTTTCCGTACAGTTTTCCGTCCAACTCCACGAGGAGCGGCAAGCGCGGGAAAGCCAAGACGCGATCATTCGTCAACTCCAACATGTACGTCGCCATGGCCAGTTCTGTATCGAGATTAACCAGGTGGCGCGATAGACGTTGCAGGACGTGATGCAGTCGCATGCGCATCTTCGAGATGACTTTAACCGGGCGGTCAAGCACATTGTAAAGCTCAAAGCCGTCGTAGTGAACCTCCGCCACACTGTCCACGATGTTGAAGACATGATGGCGGCCGCTTCCGTGCCTTCTCCTGGTTCGTTGGAACACTACCATCATCATCCAGACATGGCAAGGGACGTGACCGTTGTGGATAACCCGACGACGCATGTACTATCTCCTCAACAGACGACGACAACTCCTCCATCACACAAGCTGGCTTGTGCAGTCCATGAGGCCGACGGAAAGCGCGGGCAGCCAAACAGCTCGGCGTTAGCCCCCAACAACAACCAAGACACAAACGACTTTCCACCTGGAGTTATTGTTCCTTCCACTGAAGTCGGTGGTGGCAGGGCAGCCGAGTCGACGACGTCCACTGCACATACACGGCATGTTGGGTTTCATTCTCGAGCCAAATGGACCAGCGGCCAACATGCAGCAGACGCAGTCTTCATTGACGACGTACGTACGGGGTCCTAGGAATTGCATGCGGCTGCAATGTACTTATGATCTCGTTGTTGCCCTTCCAGGAGCAGCCGCAAGAGCAAAGGCCGATGATGCCCTCACGACACACGGACGACGTGCGGCGACGAGAGTCCGTGTCGATACGACATGCCATGCGCACGTAGTAGTAGTACTACGTACTTAAGTAGTAGTACTATTATAGTATTAATAGTAATTGATAAGGACAGTCTGTACAGTATGTGTATGATGAATGTGCTTCAAATTTCCCAATTTTGCTCGATTTGTTAAACCGTTCACAAATCTCAACACATTTCATTAGCTTTCCCGATTCGCACAAAGTAAACATAATGTATCCAATCAGAGACAAGAATTTTCAGATTGACCAATAGGAGCTATTCGTGATGGTAAATTCGTTCCAAATGGACATAACACACATATTTATTCTTGCATTTACTCTCATTGATTGAAGCTCTTAAATTGTTTGTTTAGGTTAGAATTGCTTTGTTTTTTTCGTTTTAACGTTACATGATCATTCATACATCTACAATTGCTATGACCTAGATCTAAATGTCATGGGAGTCTATTCGTCCTTGGACTTGAGGCCCTTCTTCACCAGCAGGTCCTTGACAAACTACCCAAGCATCATATTAGATGAGTTCTCGAGTACATCATGCACAATGAAAAGACGTACCGCCACGGACGGCAGTTGGTTCGTTTGATGCTTGGAGTGGATGAGCACATCTACAAACAGACAAGACATCCCGTGAGCACGTGCATCACATGCCGATGATGGTCGGATCATACCGTTGAGATAGACTTCAAACTTGCCACTTCGCCCAGCGTATTGCATCAAAGGGGTGATAAACACGATCGGGATGAGGATGATCATTTGGTAGTCCTTGATGAATTGCGACACGTAGAAATCGAGCTTGTAGTCGAAGTTGTTCAGGAGGAACGTTTCGCCATGGAACACGGTAAGCGCGAGGAGACCTTGCACGATAAAGATGAGGAACGCGAGAAGCATGCCTTTCAGCGTTGGGGCCGCCCTCTGGCCAAAGCATCGGAGGTTTGGGAATCCCTTGACCAGGTTCGCCGCCATGTGACTGTAGTGGTTCGCATACGTTTCGGTATCGTACTCAATGCGCACGGACGCACCGCTCTCAGCCTTCTTGATCGCGGGGGCCGCGGTGGCAGAGGACGACGTCGACTTGGATTTTTTCTTGGTGGACATGGCTGTGACGTGCGACGGCAATTGAATTCTGATCGTTGACGTCTCACCAAGCGGCCATGGATACATATCCGGATATATATCCGGATAACCCCAGCCCAGACACAAAATAGACGTGGATTTTTCAAACAATCCGGATATTGTGGTATCCATATCCGGATTGCCACGTACCATGTCAACCAAGAAACGCCGCGGAGGCGACGCCCTCAAGAAGTCGACGAAGAATGACGACAAGATCCGAGTAGAGTACGACAAGGTGGTGTACACGACGGCGTACAAAGAGATTGCGGCGACCATCAAGCACGACTACCCTAGCATCGAATGCCGAGGCAAGGCTTACCCGTTGCGTGGGCACAAGCAGCAGTGGATTTATTTGCTCTACGTGATCCAATTCACGTTGGCCATCTTGGTCACGTTTGCCGAGGACTTGGTGAAGCGATACGAGATTCCTGTCGATGATCGATGGCTCGACTTGCTGCGAAAGAACCGGTACTACCTCATTCCAGGCATCATCATGTTGTCCCCGGTCCGTCAACTGCTGGCCAACTCCGGCGCGTTTGAAGTGTACTTGAATGGTACGTACTACATTCAAAATCGGCGTTTATGTCACGTGCTATCTCGCAGATTCGTTGATCTACTCGGCGTTGGACACACGACTACCCCTGACCGCGGAGGTGCGATGTGACTTGCAACATATCGGCGGTACATTCACCATTCTGTTGTTGAACGTTTGTAGAAGCTGTATTCGTTGCTCCAAGCCAACGGCATCCACCCCGCAAAGTAGAATACTATCCACGAAATGTTAACGATTACAAATCTCGACGGCTGTTGAGTTCCCTTCTTGCGGCGGCGCCGCACTGCAGTCCCAATTCAATGCATTTTCGCTTGATTTCAAAGGGACTGTGTCCTTGAAGTTGTCGTGCGAGGCTTTCGATGGAGTCACCTTGTTTCTGTCGCAGGAGACATTCTTCGCCGTACGTAAAGCCTGCTGCCACGACCGTCGTTGCCGCCAAGAACATCGCCGCCATCACCATCACCACGGCCTTTGTCCACGCCATCCCGTTGAGATTTGTTTCGAAAAATGGAAACGGTCACTTATGCTAATGTCACTATACGATTGTACTAGTGTTCGATATAAAATGGCAGTTACATTTGTGGGTACCGTATTTCGATTGGTTCTGTACTTAACCAGTGGGTACACGAATATCGGGATTATGTAAAAGCTAGGTACTGAACTCTCCTGAATACGGTCATTCTACCTTACGATTTTAGAACGAACATGCAAGGGTGGGAAATGTCTACTTATGGCATTATGCAGCGCTCAAGGCACGTCCTCGATACTGCAGAAGCTATCGGGATTAGTTGGCCTTGGTCGTCTTCTTGATGCCCTTCTTGTCCAGGACTTGCTTGAACGCCTACAACATCCACGTACATATCCTTGATTAGAACTCGAACTCCTCAAGCTGAGGAAATGATGGCATGTTACCTCGTAGTTCGGCATGAAGCGAGAGGTCAACGTGGACGAGACCAACTCATCTACAAGAACGAACGAACGATTGCCATGTGAGATCACCACATCGTGAGACGGATATGTACCATTGAGGTAGACTTCGAACGCGCTCGTCTTGGAGACCAATTGCCGCACAGGGGACAACACGAGCATGAACGGCACGATCATGAACTTGTGGTCTTCAAAGTACTTCATGTTGTCGGGGTGCACTTCAATTTGAAAGTGTTTCACTGCCATGCTGCCAAAGATGAAGATGAGCGTCATGAGGATTTGAATCACGAAGATGGCCGTGGAGAGACGGTAGCTGAGCGGCGACATGGCGTATTCTTCCGCCGTGACCGTGAATTGTGGGTACTGCTCGGACAATCCTTGTTGGTACAGCTTCAAGTGCGGCCCGAACGCAGTTTTATCGTACTGGATGTGGATCCGGTCGTCTGACTTCTTGTCGGCGGCAGTGGAAGCAGCTTTCGACGCCATGATGTGATGGGGATGTATTTGCTTTGTGGCCGATGACGTCGGAGTCATGTTCGGATAAAAATAGTGTTTATGCGGACGATATGTCATTGTCCCACTCACATTTTTTTATTTTCAAAAACATGCTGAAATCGCAGAGTTTGTGAAGGTAGGAACTTGTGGGAGCAGTATGAACATACGAAAACATGTCCTGGCAAACTAGCAAACGTTACTGCACTGGTAGAAGACGACTTTCCTTATTAGCGTTGTAAGTAAACTCTTCAATGTATTGGGGTTTCTACAGTACAGAATTTAAGATGTCAATTATGGCGTACAAGGAATAGATAATTCGTTTATCGTCGTTATTTAGCATTAATTAAGTGTTTGCCCCAAAATAGGGCAAACCATCCTATTGGCTGAATTGCAAAGGTCGCGATCTTGGCGCATGCACGAAATATGCCAACACCCGCCAAGGCGAAGCGGGCGAAGGCAGCGAAGGGTGTAAACCCCAAGACATTGGCATCGTGGAAGGAGCGCTTGGTTCAGCTGCATCAAGCCCGGAAGGACTACCTGTTCCATCTTCGTGAGACAGATTTGACCATTGGAGCACCGGTGACGTTGGTCGAAAAGGTAGTCAGTCTGACATGTTCCGTCGTCGATGGCACATTTCAAACGAGTCCCCTCTTGCAGGTTTGCCGTGTGGTGGAGTTAGCTGGCGGGTCTATCGCACTGAAGGAGTCGCCCCCGCTGCACCTTTCGTACAAGGTACAGTACCCAAACCAAACACTTCCACGCCACACAAGGTTCTCAATTCGGATTGCAGGATTGTTTGCACAAGCATCCATGCACGGATTTAACCTTGGCAGGGCTCGAAGTGAATACATGGATGCCCACACTTGTAGCTCGTACAGTACCTCCAGGTAAACGTATCGTACACATTGAGTCTACTGGGTAACCATGTTGTCCACAGGCATCCCGATCAAACCTTCTGTATGCACGTCGTTGTTTCTACAGCGTATGTGACCCTTCCATCCTTGTACGCGCTATATCGTACACATACTCCATAGACTCCAACGTTAACGACGGTGGCATGGCACACATTGTCAAGCTCAAATTCGTCCAAGTCCTCGACATTTCAGGGTACTTCTGCTCCCTCAACTTTCTTGCGCGTACTACGTGTATTAGCTTATGTCGTCGTGGGTAGATGTGAAGTACTCACTGACGCATCGCTGCACGTCATTCGCCGCACGTTGAGCCAGCTCTCCGAGTTACGAATCAACGACTGCCGCAACTTTGGCAGCGACGCGCTTGCTTCGACGTGGTCCGACTGTACCCGGCTTCGTCGCCTTTACGCCCAGAACTGTCCTGGAGTGACTGATCGTGTCCTCCATTGCGTTGCCACAACGAAGCGGGCGTCTGAGTACTCAACCCAAGTGCTCGACATCCGGCGATGCCGGAGCATCACCGACTCTGGCGTGGGCGATATTGCCACGTCCAAACAAGGTACGTACGTCCATCCTTCCTCATCAAAAACAGTAACACCCCCCCATGACTTCTTTGAAAAACGGATTGTCACGGGGGTAGAGATGGCGCTGCAATTCCTTGGCCTTGGTCACTGCCCGCACGTGAAAGCGATGGCGTTTTTCGCGTTTGGAACGTCTCGATCGCTTTCGTATGTCGACACGCTGGACATTGCGGGCTTAGACATTGACGAGACTGCCATAAGCTGGCTCACACAGGGCTGCCGCACGTCGCTTGTCAAGTTAAATGTGGCGCATTGCGGCAAACTCAACGACTTTTGTCTGGTTCTTCTTGGCCAATGTCGAAAACTGACATGGCTCAGCTTGAAGGGGTGCGCCCTTGTCTCGTCCATGGGTAATGCTAGCACCCCCTCCTCCTTCGCCTTTCAAATCAATGGGGATTTCAACCACACGATGGATCGTGGCAGGGCTACGAAACCTCTTGCAGCCTCCACCTACAACCGATGAAGGAGCGCCGTCGTCCAGCTGCCGCCATAGTCAACACAAGGAACCCGACGACGGCGACTCGTCCCTATTGACGTACCTGAACCTGAAGAACTGCGTCCGGATCGACGATGCGGGTATGGCTGTGCTGGGCCAAGCATGTTTGGACCTCGAGGGGCTCAACCTGCGGGGGGTGCCCCGCGTGACGGACATTGGCCTCACGACACTCGCAAAGCGCTGCACGGTCCTGCGCTCTCTAAAGCTTTCCGGTACGTCTTTTTGTGGTTGATCACCATCGTCGAGTGTATCTGCCTGTTCTTGGGTCGCCACCAACATCACAACAAGGATGAGTGAGTAGGCTGTCGCAACCCTGCGTTTTACGGTCGACCGGACATTGGGGATGACGGCTTGCGCGCGTTGAGCAAACTCTGCCGCCATCTGACTGTACTCGACTTGGCCGGCGCCCCGCGCGTGTCGTCCGTCGGAGTCGCCGCCATCGCCGCGACCTGTCCCAAGTTGGAAAAAGTCACACTGACCGACACGACGATTGACGACAATGCGGTGCTGGCGCTCGCGGCCCAGTGCCCTGCAATCCACACCCTTCACTTGACCAAAGTAACATTATGTGTTGCCATCGCTGCAACTTTTTCTTTCGTAACGCGTAGTCATGTATGAATCCCCTCATCGTGTGGCTGCCGGGACGGTTGTATTAGTGTCGCTTCATCACGGACGCCGCGGTCGAAGCTATTGCCAGTGGGCTGTTCAGTCTGCGAACACTATCGCTGGCGTTCAACTCGACCATCTCAAACAAGAGCTTGGTGGCCCTCGCAGCGACCAAGTCGCCCGTGGAAAGTTTGGATTTGAGTGGGGACGTCCTCATCGACGACGCCGGGATGATGGCGCTAGTGGCCGGATGCCACCGTCTCCGCCACGTTCTCGTCAAAGGTGCGAGCCACATGTCGTTCGTTGCTCGTCCTGATTTGCTATGGGTGCCCGCAGGCTGCGACCGCCTCACCGAAGGCTGCATCCGCGACTGCACGGCAAATCTCCCGTTTTGCCGCCCGCAACCGTGCCCAGAGTCGCAACAATTGGAGCCTCGATCACCCCCTTGGATTTCCATTTACGAGCACTTGGTACGGCAGTACACCGGTGCATGCAAGTTGCAAGCGTCCGTGCGCAAGTGGAAGCAACGGGATGCGTCCCTCCGAGTTATGGCGCGGCGGAAACTGCGACGGAGTCGGCGCGCCGCCATCAAAATCCAGCGATGTTATCGACGGCACCACCAAGTGAGGAAGAACTCCCATCAACCGATCATTTGGAAATCCATGGTGACTGTCTGGGGTGATGTAGTGGCAGGCGTTCCTGCACATGCTATCGCTGGGCCGCAACCTCGACGCCATCTTACATGTGCAAGCAGTGTACCGGGGCAACAAGTCTCGAGTCAAGTCGCGGGCATGGAAAGTACTGGCGACCTCCAGTGCCACCACAATCCAGCGCGGGGTTAAGCACCACCTGTACCGTCGACATGCCCACGCGCGCG
This sequence comes from Aphanomyces astaci, assembly GCF_000520075.1. Taxonomy (NCBI): domain Eukaryota; phylum Oomycota; class Saprolegniomycetes; order Saprolegniales; family Verrucalvaceae; genus Aphanomyces; species Aphanomyces astaci. The sequence continues at coordinate 323,818 of NW_009798264.1, read as the reverse complement.
ACATCCAGCGACTCTACAGGGGGCATCGGGGCCGCCTCATCGGTCACGAAGTGGTGCGTATGAGGCGCCAAACTGCCGGCGACCAAATCGTGGCGTGGGTGCGCCGGTGTCTCGCCCGCTATGAGTTCCACCAGAGGTAACCCCCTCTCGTTCCCCCTTTGCATCCACTACGGGACGACGCCTCACGAATGTATCTTTGTATGGGGGTGGGTGGCATGCACGTAGAGCCAAAGCCATTTCGGCGCACGTGCGACGGATCCAACGCGTGTATCGTTCGTATGCCCGTCGCGGCCGCCTCCGCCGCCTTGTGGTCGCGTACATTGCGAGTGCTACACGTATCCAATCGGTGATGCGCATGGTGCTGGCCAAAGCCAAAGTCGCCAGGCGTCGGGTGCTGTACCATAGCCGCAGCCTGCGCATCCAAACGTTGTATCGAGGGTACAAGACCCGTCGGTGGTTCCGGCACTACAAGGCTCATGTCATCGGCGCCGCCGCCCAGATTCAAGCGTGGGTGCGCAGCAGGTGGTGCCGAATCAAGTACCTCTGGACCCGGAACTGCATTATTGTGGCGCAGCGCCGGTTTCGAACGTACATTTCAATTCGGGACATGCATATCCTAGCGCTCCAAGCGCTCCACTTGCGGCGATGGGGTACGTACGGTTCTGTCCTATGGTATTCATGTAACGCCAGTACTGGCACCGTGCCCCCCCTTACCCCCTATTACCCCCCGTTTTCCACTTTCTTCGTTCGTGTACATGCTTGACTTTATATATTCAGAGGCAAGTGAGATCATTCAACGCGTATACCGCGGCCACCTCGGGCGTCGACGGGCGACGCTGTTTCGCAAGATTCGGCGCGCCAAGTACGCCAAAAAGGGCCAGAATGCCACCGAATTTTTCGTGCGTCGACGTTTCCTCCGGCGGGGGGCGGCTATCACGATCCAGAGATGGTTTCGCCCGATTCATCAGCGCATGCGCATGGAAACCATCCACGGCTGGCGCGTCCGCCAAGCTAATCTTTGCATCCAGCGCTACATCAAAGGGTGGCTGGCACGAGTGTTGGCAGGTCGCGCCAAAGCGAGGCTGGTGGCGGCGTCCCAGGACATGCAACGGTATAGAACACCCACAACCTCGACTAGCGCCGCGAGGAGCTGGACGATCATGATTACATTGAAACGAGTGCAATTATATTTCATGGCATTCGTGATGGATCGTAGGGTGTATCGAGGCCATCGAGGCCGACAAGTCGCCCGTGCGAGGTGGCTAGCCCGACGGCGGCTTCTGGCAGCCATCTACGTCCAAAAATTCGTGCGGGGATTCCTAGCGCGATGTTATCGGCGGCGTTTCTTTGTCGAATCCACGGCCGCGGCAATCAAAATGCAAAAAGTGTATCGAGGCAACCAAGGGCGCCGCATTGCTGCCATCGAGTACGTCGTGGTCGTGACGTCGATGTATATGTTGATGCACTAATATTGATGTGGATTTGCATGCACTCCACCTTCAACAAACCCCCACATGAGCCTGTACATTCAAAGTGGAATGTTGTGCCTTGAACACGTAGGCGTGCCAAGAGGACGTTGGCCTCACGGGACAAATACAAAGCGTCGCTGCGGGGCAAACTCGACTTGAAGCTAGACAAGCGAGAGCGCAAGTTTTTACTGCAACGGCAAATTGCCCTCATGGAGATTTCCCACAAAAACCTCAAGCGACGACGGGTGGGATATGAAAAGAAGATGGAGGACGTCCGCGCGCATCGAGCGGCGGTGTGGGCGCGGGCAAACGAAGTCGTGTCCGAGACGTACGCGCTCAAGCGGTACGTGATTCCACTGTAACACCGTGGCGATATGAATGGCATACACCTGAGTGCAGAATGGCATTCAGCTGCGTGCATGTAGATAACTAGCTAGCTCTACATGCGTCTAACCGTTGCATTGTTGTTGCTTTGTTGGTGGTTACTAGCAACCTCGTCGGGGCCAGCGAGAATGTGTTTGTGACCAAGATCGAGCTGGACGAGGATTTGGCGCGACAGGCGTCGCTCACAGCGCAGCTCACGGACGTGCACGTGAAACTGACGGCGTTCAAGCAGATGCTGCAAGCCAAGATCGCCGACGTGCGCGTGATGGACCCGGTCGAGTTTTGGACGATTGCGCGGTCCAGTGGTGTGTTTGACTTTACCAGCCCGAATGATCGTCGCGACGAGAACGACGATGTGGCAGCGGCCTAGTATTGATGTGAGTCTATTTTTAGCGTCGATTACATGTCAAAGTGGCAGCCGCCATGATTATGGCGTGCCTTGAATTCCGTTGATAAGATTGATTCGAGGCCCGCCATCGACCAGAAAGTGTATTATTGCACGTCTCAATGGGCGTTCATTGTTTGTTGTACTTTCAATCAATCGCACACACACATATGTTTGCCGCCCCAGCCGGTGGTCGTAGTTCTGAGTCCACGACCGTTGGGAGTAACCAGCTTCTTGACCCAAATCAGTCTGACGTTCCTTCGACACTACCCCATGCCCATGATCAGGCTAAGGGGGGACATGGCGAAGCAGAGTCCATGTGGTACTTTTGTCCGGCGTTGGATGCGTTCCAGGTGGAGTTGGGAGCGGACATTCGCGACGCATTCCTGAGTCCTTCCAAGCAAACGGTGCCCCTTCAATCGGACGTTGCCTTGCCCCTATTGCACGCCTACGACTTGCCTTTGTCTCCCCTGCCTTCGCCAACGCCCTCAAGCGCTTCGATAGCTCATTCGCCAACACATGATCATCCCGAACGTCGAGCCAGCGCAAGCAGCAGCGACGACTCTGGCCTAGGTGACGACATTGACAACGACGACGACAATGGTTTGGACGAGACGCTGTCTGGGGAGCCTCCCACCACCGGTCGGTGGACAAAGAAGGAGCACGAGCTATTCCTCGAAGGCTTAAGACGGTACGGCAAGTCATGGAAAAGCATTTCGAACCTCGTCGTGTCGCGCACGTTGGTGCAAATTCGCACTCATGCGCAAAAGTACCTCCAGAAGCAATCCAGGTCGTCCAAGACCGGAGCAGCGTACCAGTATTTGGCCGGAAACCAGCCCCCCAGTCGCCACCACACGTTCCATCACCAACAAGCACAATCTACACTCCCGCATCACTTGGCCATGTCGTCCTTCTTCATGCCGCACCAACAGCAGCAGCTACGGTGGCCAGTCCCCCCAGCCTATCAAAACGATGCCATCTATCGCCAATTGATTTTGGCGAACCAACAACACCTCAGCACCACGAGCAACAACGTGATCGACGAACTGTTAGACCACTCGGACGATGACAACGAAAATGCCGACGATGGCAACCAACCAAACAACCATGACGAGTGGGACGACGACGACGACAACGAGCTTCAACACATGATGATGGGTTGCGAAACGAGTGGCGACAAGCGACGGAGTTCGGCCCCGGCGATGTCGTCGTCGCTCAAGCCTCTGGCGCCGTCGGTGGGTTTCAAGCGAAGGCGACTCGACGAGACAGGTACGGCGTACTTGGATCCTGCCGTGTCGTACGTAGCCAGGACGAACCCGTCGACGCACTTTTTATTTCCCAGTCACACATCACCTCAGCAGTTAGGAGGGCCGTATGGACACGTACTACGGAGCCCACAGCTCATTTAACACGATCCACAACCAACGTTTCTACAGTACTCCTGTACTGCGGTTGATTTTACTATGGCTACAATACTCATGTTGAGCTGAAGACATCCTCGAGCCATGACCTTGATCATGAATACAGATATCAGTGCATTCAGTAACACTCAAATATCATAAACCAATTGGGTCCATGATATCGATGCAATCGAGGCATGCCAGATGATGAATATCACATACATGAAATGCCTCTTGAGGCGCAAAGTCCGGTGGCATTCAGTCACTGGATGTAAGTGGGTTGGATTGATACAGAGCTATGTCAAGTAAACTTTCCTCAAACTATCTAAGCACTCCACCTATTTGTTGTACATACAGCTCTCCCGGCTCTGTATTCGCTGTCGGCATGCAGCATGCGCGTCCAATGTTTGTAGGGCTCGTGCAATATATATAGTGACTTTTGACGGTTTCATCATTTGACGTTGACTTATCCGGATTTCCGATGGAAGATCGGCGAATACAAACTCCAAGTATGATTTGTAGCGGTTTCGGATTTGTTGAACCATGAACTGAGTCATGTATCTTCTTCACACCTTCCATTTTCCTTTCCAGTGACGACCAACTCGTGATGATCAGCGGCCTCTTCTTGATCTCCCAGAAGGGAGAAGTGGTGCTCAACCGCCTCTACAGAGATGACGTCAGTCGTCGCGCCGCCGACGCGTTCCGCCTGCAAGTGATTGCCGCCAAGGAAACCGGATCCCTTCCGCCCATCAAAAGCATCGACGGATGCTCGTTCTTGTACACGCGCCACGAAAACCTTTACCTCGTTGCCGTCTCTCGCGCGAACATCAACACAGGTACAAAGATACAAAGACATCACGCGCATGTGATTCTACATCCGCTTGGATTGTCATGTGTCTAATGAGGTCACATGGTAGCGCTTGTGTTTCAATTCCTCACCAACATCAACGGCATCTTCCAAGATTACATGGGGAAAAAGTACAATGAGGTAGACGTGTACACGTCCTGCATTCGATCTTCACATGTCCTCCTTGTAGGAGAGCATTCGGAACAACTTCACGTTGGTGTACGAACTCCTCGATGGTACCACGCCATCCACGTGCTCTTGTGTGTTTCTTACTTCGCATTTCCACGTAGAAACGATGGACTATGGGTATCCTCAAAACTGTGCGTCGGAAGTGCTCAAAATGTACATCAATCTTGGGTCGTTGTCGGTACGATCCATGCTTTTATTGAATCGCCCGAAGTCCTTATGTCTTCTGGCACGGGCAGGCGGAAGCGGCGGCGTCGGCGGCGCAACCTGGCCAATTAACGTCCCAAATCACTGGTGCCATCGACTGGTATCGTCCCCATTGCCTTCATCATCATCGTCGTCGTCACCTGCGATCTCCTTAGGCGACGGGAAGGCATCAAGTACAAGCGCAATGAAGTGTACTTGGACGTGTTTGAGAGCGTCAACTTGCTTATGTCCGCGAACGGCGCCGTGCTTCGCAACGAAGTGGTCGGGCAAGTAGTCATGAAGACCTTGCTCACTGGCATGCCGGAATGCAAGGTACATGCGTTGACCTTGCGGTGAAGTTTGATAGCTTGCGTAACAAACCTGTCTAATGTAGCTCGGGTTGAACGACAAGTTAACCATGCTCAAAGGCGATGGCGCCGCCAAGGCGGCTGGACAGAAGCGGACTCAAAAGGAAGTCGAGGTACAGAACGATGTGATACAGCATGTTATCGCCGCCAGCCAGCACTAATGGACGACGACCAACTGTGGTGTAGATTGACGACTGCACGTTCCACCGATGCGTCCGCCTTGGCAAGTTCGACGCTGACCGCACGATCACGTTTATTCCGCCCGATGGCGAGTTTGAGCTGATGAAGTACAACACAGCAGGCAGAGGAATCGTTCCCTGTGGTTGATGCATTGGTGATTCGTAGGTACCGCGTCACGGAGAACATCAACTTGCCCTTCAAGATCATGCCAGCGTATCAGGAAGGCAGTTCCACTCGCATGGCCGTATCGTTGAAGGTTCGTTGATGATGATGGTCATGCGATATTTGCTAACCCATTCCTTAGATCGCGGCGACTTTCAGTGCGCGTTTGTTTGCGACCAACATTGTAATCAAGATCCCCGTGCCCCAGAACACGGCGCGCTGCAAGATCATTGTGCCCATCGGAACGTACGTCGTCGTCGATGGATGAGAGAGATAACATGGGGCCTCATGCATGTGCGATCGTAGGGCGAAGCATGCACCGGAACACCACGCGATCGTGTGGAAGATCCGAAAGTTCCAAGGCACGTTGGAACGCATGTTGGACGCGGAAATCGAAATGCTCAAGGGCACCAAGGAGAAAGTGTGGTCGCGTCCTCCCATCCAAGTGGAGTTCCAAGTGCCCATGTTCACGTCGTCGGGTCTGCACGTTCGATTCCTCAAAGTGTTCGAGAAGAGCTCGTACCAAACGACCAAGTGGGTGCGCTATGTCTCCCGCGCTGGGCAATACCAATTGCGCATCTAGTTTCACCGCCATCATTGAATATATGCCTTGTGTCACTCTGGACCAGGGCTATGGAACGTTACCATGTGATCAATGGGCATGCTGATGATGCATGCCGTGACTTGTGTTCGACGGAGCAAATGCTGCAGTGGGGAAAATAAGGAAAATAATCGACTTGGATTGGCTGCAAAGATAAAATTCTCGTGAATTGATTGGCTGCCTCGAAACAGATATTTTTGGACTTACATTTTCAAATTTGCGCGCGAAGGAAGAAAGGACAACCGACAGTAGGGTCCGATGGAAGCGACGGAGACATCGGATGGGTTGACAAACAGCGTACAAGGGACGATGTCAAAGGAGAGCTGTATCGAAGAACGGTAGGTCCTTCCACTAATGTGTGCATGGACTGCATGTTATTCGCTCACCATGTTTACCATGGTGTTGGTTGCAGGCGGTATGAAATTGAACGACAACGTGCCGTCAAGGCAAACCTGCAGCGGGATATTGAAAATTTGCAACGAAAGCGCCGTTGCATTGCTTTGCAAAAGAGCCGCCAGGTTGCTGATTACTACACCATGCATGGCCAAGTTTTGCAAATGGAAGAAGCACGAGCCAATGCTCTGGAGAAACGACATGAATTGGACCTGAAGCTGCAAGCCACAACGAAAGAAAAGTCCAAATGGAAGCAGCGGGTCGCCCACGTTGTTGAGATTCAAAGGCAAGAAGCGCTGCGATGGTCTGCGTTCACCGAGAGTATACAAAAGTCCATTGAGGGCCAAGCCAAGCCCCTTGATCTCGAGACCAGTCTGCGTGAGGAGCGCGACATGGTGAACAACGTGCTTCAACAACAGTACGACAACGGGGCCAAGGCGTTGCAAGAAGCCAAGCACGAGATCCACGAAACCAAAATGATACTCAAGGACATGGAGAAAAAGAAAAACATCTTGGCAACCCAACTTCGCCAAGCCCAAGGCAATCACGATCAACTTCTCGCTCGTGAGCAAAGTGCACGCGCCACAACTGAAATGCAGCAGATCATGCGAATGGAACACCCGTCAACGACCCCCGTGTCCAAGCCCCCACGTCGTCGCCACGCGATTAACAACACGATCACGGACAATTAGTTCGCACCCCCCCGTTTTCATAAAACATCGTGTTTATTATATCCATTTGTAGGATTGTAGGGATTTAGTCGGTGTACTTGAACGAGTTGGACCCCAAGTCAATAGCACCGCACAAGTACGTCGAGCGCTTCTTCTTGTTTTTCTCACGGGTGAAATCTTTGCCGCGGACCTTGAGTAGCACCGTGTTGGCCTTGCTGCCGACACCATCTTCACCAAACGTGGCCGCATCTACACGCGAGATTGAGTCAGTCCATCAACAGGAGCCATGTGAACACTCACAGCTGTTGTCGCGAAGGGTTTCGTCCACAATTTGCGTGCTCCAGTATTCACCGTCGACACGCTGGAAGGGCACTCCTTTTTGGCCTTGTTCGCCAAGCTACGTCAATCCTTGAGGTACTGCGGCAATCCAGTTGTTGCACTTACCACCGTTGGCGCTTCAATCTTTTTAGGCGTCCACGCCGCTGCGGCCGCGGCGGCTTCGACGCGGCGCGCTTTTTCCTTAGCTACTTCATCTTCGTCTTCAGATTCGTCCGAGCTTTCGTCCGACGACGAAGAGCTGTCGGAGCTGCTGCTTTCGGTCTTTTGTTTCTTCGAAGGGGTCGACGCCGCCTTGGACGCAGGTAACTTTCGCTTGGCAGGTGCCGCTTTGGTGTCTTCGTCGTCGGAAGAGTCGTCCGAAGAGGACGAGTCTGACGAAGACGAGTCGTCTTTCGCCGCGACAGGTTTCTTGGCGGCCACAACCTTCTTGGTGGCCACGGGCTTCTTTTCCGTTTCGCTGTCGGACGAGTCAGACGAGTCCGAGGAAGACGAGTCGTCTTTCGCCGCGACAGGTTTCTTGGCGGCCACAACCTTCTTTGCGGCCACGGGCTTCTTCTCCGCTTCGCTGTCGGACGAGTCCGAGGAAGACGATTCAGCCTTCTTCGCCACCACTTTCTTGGCAACCACAACCTTCTTGGCAGGTGGTTTTTCATCTTCCGAAGACGAATCGTCCGATGAATCCGAAGACGACGAGTCGGCCTTCTTGACCAATTTTTTAGCAGCAACCACGGGCTTCTTGGCCGCGACGGGCTTTTTGGTGTCTTCATCAGACGAATCATCCGACGAATCCGACGATGATGACGAGTCGTCCTTCTTCGTGGCCACCACCTTCTTGGCAGCGATGGCGGGAGTCTTTTTCGCGGCGACGGCGGCAGGCTTCTTGTCGTCGTCATCGGAGGAGTCGTCCGACGAATCCGACGATGACGACGACGAGTCGTCCTTCTTTGTGGCCACCACCTTCTTGGCAGCGACGACGGGCTTCTTGGCAGCGACGACGGGCTTCTTGGCAGCAGGTTTTTCATCTTCGTCAGACGACGAGTCGTCCGAGGTATCTGACGACGACGACGACGACGCAGCCTTTTTCGAAGCCACCACCTTCTTGGCCGCAACCACCTTCGTCTTCTTGGTGTCCTCATCAGACGACTCGTCCGAGGAATCCGACGAAGAGGACTCTTCTTTGTCCTTCGATCCCCGGGGCTTGGTTGCCAAGTAGTGGTTGTACACTTCAAGCAAGTCCAGCTTATTGGTTGCCGCGAACTCCTATTGGTCGTGTATGATTAGGTTGCGAGCTCCGTGGAATCAAGGTTGGTGAGCATGATGCATATAGATATGTACCTTGTTGGATTCTTGGGTCAAAGCCTTGGCAGATTTCTTCATGCCGCAACTCGTAAGGAACGCATGGATCACAGGGAACAAGTCCGACGCCGCCGTGGTCATGTTGAACAATATCTTAGTGGTTGGTGAGTGTGGAAATGTGGTCGCGACCGGTGATTGGCCCCCGAGAAGAGTCAAAACGTGATTTGATTGGCTCTCGTCGCCTCTGGTACCCATGTGGTGATTGGTGGAGACCGCAGGCACCTCATTCCCTGACCTGCGATGGCCGCCGCAATTGCCGACGATGAGCACGTGATGGTCAAGATCGGAGGGCTGCAGAACAAAGCATGGGCCTCCGATACGTCCAAGTTTGGGTACAAGATGCTGGAGAAGATGGGGTGGAAAGCAGGCCAAGGTGTCGGCAAGGACCTACAAGGGCAAGCGACTCATGTAACGATCGTGAAGCGCACAGACGGCCTAGGGATTGGATGCAGCCTCAAGCAAGCCGAAGTCACGGGATGGAGCTCAACGAGCTCGAATTTCGCCGACGTGTTGGCGGCGTTGAATAAATCGTACGGCGCGCCGGAAGCTTCGGACAAGCCGTCGAAAAAGGACAAGAAGGAGAAGAAGGCGAAGAAGGAAAGCAAGAAGTCGTCCATCAGTCGACGGATTCTGTATGCCAAGCGCATCAAGAACAAGAACGCGACCTCGTACGACGCGAAGGATATGGCGGCCATCCTCGGCGATGCCGTTGGGGCGTGGGGACCTTCGGACGCCTCGAAGAAGGAGAACAAGTCTGAAGACGTCGGCGAAAGCGAGAACGACGACGAAGAAGCGGCGCGGCAGCGAAAGAAGGCCAGGAAGGACGCGAAGAAAGCGAAGAAGGCGGCTAAGCAGGACAGTGAATAGGTCGTCTCGGTGTATGTATGTATTCCTATTTTAATAACCCAAGCAAGCATTAGTATGTTGTTGAAGTGTTTTGCGACGTTCCGATTGGTTCATTCCGACTTTGCATTTTAATCGGACCATCGCATTTGTACTTGATATTTGTAGCCAAAGTTAAAATTCCACACATTCGGATACGTTATTATCCGGATACGCGCGCTTTCCACCCAATCCATTCCAGTGAATCATGGACACTGCAATGCCGCCGCAGCCGCAATCGTCGACGAGTCCGCCTCCAGGACCGGTATCGACGAGTGAAGATGCCCTTGCAGGCATGCATGCTCTCGTGCAGACAGCTTTGGACTACAAGCTCAAGGTACACATGGCCACACAGTCGTCGTCGCTCAATCAGATGGCTGATGTCGTGTGATGTCTCCAGGGCAACCCCGTGACGTACAACGTGCTCGTGTCCAAGTTGGAGGTCCGTAACTCACCCCTTGGCAAATATTTGCTCAATATCCGTTCTGAGCTCGACATGATCCCTCCCCGTAGAACACCAGCGAGGACGAAGAACGCCGACAATTGTACCTTGTCCTGCCACGATGCATCTCCACGTTGACGAAGGACTTGGACGCGTACCACGAGCTCGTGCATCGCATCTACACATTCGACTTCCTCACCACGATGCCCATCATCGATGCGTACATTCGCTTGATCACACACTTGGTCACGGCGCACACATCGTTCCTCCAACCAACGATCCACATGCTCGTGCGCAACCTGCTCCGCGTGCCCCGCCCCGCGCCCTTGTCCGTGTCTCCATTGGCGGTGCAAATCAAGTCCACCCTCACTCGTCGTGTGAGCATCGGCATTCCCACCGTGAACTCTGGTCCGTCAGAAGCCGAGCTGGCCGCACAGTTCGAAGCGTCGCTGCAACAGCGCTTCGCGTCGGTCCACGCAGCGTTCGAGAAGGTTCTGCATCTCGTCCCAGCGTCCATCCATCACGTGTTCCAGTGTCTGTGCGAGTACTACCCGCACAAGCGCCTCGAAACTCCTATCCAGCTGTCGTACCTGACCAATTTGTTTCAATTGACCACGTATGCCAAGGTACACGACACAGACATAAGCCATGTGTGTTGGTTCCATGGATTTTATGCCGCTATTGTCGTTCTTTTACCCAAAATTTGCTTGACTTTTGTGCTGATTCGACAAACCTATCATTGTACTGACTCTTGTATGGACAAAAGGTCCAGTGTCACACTAATTGGAGTCACATACTAAGTCGATGTTGAATTGGTGAAAGAGTGGACTTGATTGGCTACTTAATTCGTGTTTTGTGTTTTGATTGGTCAATCATCGATTGTCTGCCGATGTATTGGCCAAATCTATCGATCGATTCTTTGTACTGAAATTGTATCATCACACTAATTGAAGTCACACACTAATTTGACTGGTTGATGGTGATTTCCTGCCATCGGATTGGCTAAATCCTTGTGCGGATGATTCTATGTAATACAATTAATATATCGCTGCTCTAGTTTAGAATATAAAACCAACACTATTTGGATATGGATGTAGGGATTGCAAGAGCGCGTTCTGGGTCTCGTGGTGGAGAAGCTAGTGGCGATCGACGTGGAAATCAAGCTGGAAGCGACCGAGGAAGACGTGTTCACGATGGACGACTTCTTGGACGATGCGACGTGCGTGGACCCAGAAAACCTCAAGGGCGTCGACGAGATGGCCGACAAGCTGGACCATCTCATGCTCGCCACGTTCACGTACTTGGAGGCGGCGGCGTCCGACCACCCGCGGCTCTTTGCGTTTCTGCTCAAATCGTTCGACCAGAGCATCCTCAACACCCACCGTTCCAAGTACCCACAGTTCCTCCTCTTTTACATCTGCAAGAGTCCGTCCGAGCACCAGGAGCTGCTTCTTTCGCAGCTCATTTCCGTCGCGCTCGATGCCAAGGTCCCACCCGTGACCCGGCTCAGTTGCTCGTCGTACCTGGCGTCATACGTGGCCCGCGCCAAGTACCTCGGCCTCAACGCCATCAAGCACACGCTATTCCACATCATGCGGTACATCCATGGACAAGTGGACGTCCTCGACGAAGCCGCGGCGGCGATAATCCCGCCCTCTTCCATCGTCGACAAGTGCCTCGTGGATCTCGTGCAGTCTGCATGTTACATTGTGTGCTTTCGAGGGCTCGAGCTGTGTGGATCAGAAGCTGGCTACACGTTTGTGCGGTCGCTTGGGTGGACGCGGGTACTGACGTCGCGGCTCCACCCGATGCGGCATGCCGCGTTCCATGGCGCCGTCGCGGCCGAGTTTATGAACGTCGCCGAGTTGTTGGGGTTGGTGTCAGATGAGGCGATCGAAGGGTTGTGGGAAGGCATGAAGCAGGCGCCGTCGGCTAAAACCCTCGAGCGAAGCAGCAGCGCCGCGACTGCCTCCATGTGCTTTTTCCCGTTTGATCCATATTTATTGAGAAGGTCGTTTCGGTTCATCGGGCCCTTGTATTTGTACTGGAAACATGCGGACCCGACGTTCTCGGGCAACTCGGATGCGTTTGCGATGGCCCAAACCCACATGAAGGCGTTCGAAGCCCGCGAACATGGGAGCAGCAGCAGCGACGACGACGACGACGTGGATGACAATGCCAGCATGAGCAGCAGCAGCTACGTGAGTATGGGCGGCAACGCAAGCAGCTTTGTCCGAAGCAGTTTGAGCGAGATGAGCGTCGTGGGCAGTTTTACAGGCAGCGAAGACTTTGAGTTTGGAGGTCGACACAACCCAGCGGTGGTGGTGGTGGCCGATCCCATTGAAGGGTGTGACGGCGCGGCGGCGTCGCGGGGGTTCAAGACCACGTCCCTGTACTACCACGATGAAGAAGAGATTGGCTTTTAACACAAGATAGAGAAAAACGAGATTATATAAGTCGTCATGATGGTGTTTGTTTGTATCGGACGACTCCCAAGTACATGGCCTATGAGAACTCCTATTCCTTGGGAGTAGCAGCAGCAGGAGGCTTTTGGGCGGAGGCGGCGGCGTCGTTCGCGTTGGTCTGGGAACAATCGTGACGTGGAGCAGGCACGTGTGATGCGATTCTTACCTGTTCCATGAGTTCTCCAATCGACTTTTCCAAGTCGTCGATGCGACTGCCCATTTCGTCGATACGTCCAATGATGGCATCAGACATTTGTGCGAATCGGGATTGCTAGCGTCCACGTCAGTCCACATGACGGTCGAAGCATGGAACGGAATGTAGTAGTTACCATTTGCTCCAGCAGGCTCTGCACGAATACTGTTAGTTCTTGCGAATCTTGCTGTCCTGCGGCATTGGCAGCGGCTTCTTCACTTGCTTTGTTCTACACACACAAGGGGAATGATCATGCCATAGGTACTTTCCGTCGCCATCGCCTCCACCTCATTACCATGGTTGCAATAGGACTGGCGGCGGGGGCGCGCTACTTTTGGACTTTGCGTATGCCGTGATTTCTGGACCCGCTCAATTCCGTTTTTTACATTTTAAACACGTACGAAACGAATGGTGTCCATATATTGAGTGAGTCAAACAGTAGTTTTAAACGTTTTAAACAGTGTACTCGTTAAAGTATGGTACCCCTTTCGCACTTAACATGGATCTTTTCTTTCATCATTCAATTGCAGTGCCGCCATGTCCGCGGCGGTTGAGTACAACTGGAATGTCGAGTACAAGAAGGACAAGCGGCTCAAGGAGATGAAGGATGCATGCTACCAGATGCTCACACGTTTGAAGATCGCAGAGACCTCCGCGAAGGAAGCCTCCGCGGTAAGATCCTTGTGGCACCCTTGCTCTTAAGTGTGACTTGTTGGCACGTAGCGACCGAAGAAGACGGTGCCCGTGGTGCCATACAATCTCGACTCGTCCTCTTCCAACACTGACTCGGATGGACGAAACAAATCGTTCTCGAATCCCATGGACGAGATGAGCGAATACGAAAACGATGGCAGCGATCGAGGTCCACGGGCGGCCTCTGTCACCGTCGACCTCTCCGACCGCGATGAAGACAACGAAGACGAAGATGTACGTGTCCCTCATATCCCTCATTATGTCTTACTATCCTCTCTTGACATGGTCACAAGGACTCGGACACTCCTTGTGTCGTGTGCAAACGCAACGACAACGACATGGAGAGTATGTTCTGCGAAACCTGCGACGACCGTACGAACTCCGAGCGCGTGTCCTCGTTCCGTTAACGATTGTTTTTCGCCCTAGTCTACCACACGTATTGTGCTGGAATCTACCAAGTGCCCGAAGGTCCGTTCTATTGCCCCCCATGTTCCAAGAAGACGGCGGCTGTTCTGCTTCAACGCTTTGTACGTTGTCGTGCTATTGCAATGGGCGTTCGTTCATACTATCTGGTGTGTAGATGGCGGCGTCTCCGTCGGACTTGAACGACATGCTCGTGCACGTGGCTTCGTGCCCGAGCATGGAAGAGCCGTGCGTACACCCAACGCACAAGGACCACTGCTCGTTCGTGAAAAACTTACTCCGATGCGCCGCGATGCTCAGTGTGCAGCTCCAAGGCACCAAGGTGGCGTCGCAACTCGCGTTGGCCCTCGGCTACCACGCCGCCCACTGCCACGGAGCGCACTTCTGCCACGTCCCGCACTGCAACGACGCTAACCGACGCAAACACGTGCACCCGGGCGTGCAGCCGCTCAACCTGGACGAAGACGAAGAAGGCGACGATTAAACCATATAACCCCTTGAATATCTAGCCTCGTAAGAACAGCAAAAAATGACTACTATTTTGATGATAGTAGAGAGGTTTCGCAACTCATCTTTACATTACCCTCATCATCACAATCTCGACAAATATCGTTTTCAGGACAATGATAATGACAAAATAATTTACGTTTCGCAACTTATCCTCATCCGTGTCATTGCACTGCCTCCGGTTAAAGAAGTTATTCGGATATATTCGTTGGGTGTTGGTGTCGCCACATTGCGACCATGTCAATCACACAGCGTAACCTCATGGAGCTTGCCCCCTTTGCCAAGACAGCGCGTCAACGAGCCACCCTACATGCACTGATCGCTGCATATGTCATCGAAAGACCACTCATTCCAGCCATTCGCTTCAACCTCGACGCAACAACGAATGCCACTGCCATCCTCGACTATCGCTTTGACATCGCTGGTGTGAAGGAGTTGGGTTTTGTTCTGGGTTTACCTGCTGTCATCATCACACCCAAACGCGTA